>NW_017729009.1:7394917-7399149 GCF_001723915.1 Gavialis gangeticus
TCCATCTGACTGTGTAGGCATCGATGCCACAGTCACCTAGTTTTTTAACTAGGATGGGGTGAGAGACGGTGTCAAAGGCCTTGCTGAAGTCCAGAAAGACTACATCCACCGCGACACCTGCATCCATGGCCTTTGTGACCTGATCGTAGAAGGCAATCAGGTTGGTCTGACATGATCTCCCCCTAATAAATCCATGCTGATTGCCCCTGAGCATCATTTCTGACGCCGGCCCCTCACAAATGTGCTCCTTGATGATCTTCTCAAAGAGTTTCCCCAGGATTGAGGTAAGACTGACGGGCCTATAGTTACCCGGGTCCTCCCTCTTCCCCTTCTTGAAGATGGGGACCACATTTGCTACATTGAATCAGGGACCAAAGCTTCACCCAGCCCTAGTGTTTACATGTTCTATTTGAGTGAAGTTCCCAAAACTTCTCTTCAAAACTCTATTAACCTGCAGCCCTGGGAACCACTGTCTCTACCAGAACAGCTTTCTCTACGATGTACAGAGTAGCTTTTATAAACTGCATTGGTCTCCACATCCTTCAGCTGACATGAATGTTATATATGACATGTTCACTGCTAGTGACTTCAGGAAGACCTATGACATCATTGGCTGGACTAACCTTCCTAGAAATGCATGATATACATTTTTTGCCATACCTCAGTTAAAAACCCTAAAAAATCAACATCTAAAGTATTAAACCTGTCCCAGTGGTCACATTTTTTGCTTTTACTTTTATTTGGGAGTCTTCATTTTCCTAGAATAATTGTTCTCCGGACTCAAGAAAACAAAAATGGCTCCTGATCTGCTGTAAAGGGCAGTAAATCCCAGATCAGGCTGGATTAGCAACCAGCCTTTGCAAAAACAGTAATTACTTGGATACTGCAGTGCCATGTTTCTGTCAAGTCAGCCTTTCCTCTCAGTGCCACTCATTCTGAACTTGCAAAACTCTTTTATATGTAAAGATGTGTTTTCTATGTCCATTAAATGTGACTTGCATGAACTCTGTGTTGTCAGCTGTGATTTGCTTTGAGTCACTCAGAGAACTGCTGTGTTATAAAAGAAAACATTGTTAAACGGTGGACTGGAACTAAGAACATTGCACAAATTAGACTAAACTGTTGAAGGGGCTCCAGGTCGATCTCTGATTATATAGGTACAGTTTTCTGTGCGCCATTACCTATGCTTGCAAATGACAGGCATATCAATCTGTCTGTCCCTATTATCAATAATAGGATTTCTCTCTAATACTGAGGAACCAGGTTGCAGGCATAGTTAAATAGTTATATGATTATCATTTCCAGATGCCTAACATCTGATAAAGCAGGTTGTTCCCTATGAAAGCCCCCGTCTCTGTGAACTAGTATAGTCTCTAAGTGCCATCTGCCTATTTTCAGACCAACACAGCTAGTCACCTCTGTGCCCATTTCCAGCTACAATCCACTGTGGGTGCAACCATGGGCTTATACTCACACAAGATGTGGCCATCTTGGAAATCAGATTCAAATGCAAAATTGTGTCAATGCAACAGTAGTCAGATAGTTAAAATCCACAAAAACCCCTGAATGTGTTAATTCAGCTGTGTTGCACAACCTTTCAATTTCATGGCAATAAGAGAGAAATGGAAAGCCTTTTTATGGCAGTGTCTCCCTAGCTTTTGGGTATGGCATGGCCTTTTGAATTTTTTGACATATTTTAATAATTTGATTTTATGTCCACTCTATTTGATATTCTGATTAAATTGAGGATCAGAAATATGAGGGTCAAAGTGTTTCAAAACAGGGTGCCCTGTTTGGAGTACTCCTTTTTAGCCTTACTTTGAACAGGGTTGTGCCACTTCCAACTCCTATTGACTTTATTGGAAACTGTTAGATGCTCATGCTGTTGAATACCAGTCCAGTTGTTTTAGTACATGTCTGTGGGTCCCCATGCTTACAAGGCTTTGTCTAAGTGACTTGGCTGTCTAAGTGACTTGCTCAAATTCTTACAGACTCAAGGGCAGGGATGGAAAGAGAACCAGTGAGTCCTAACTCCCAGACCCATTTTCTCGTCTCATAATTCCAGTCCACCTCATAGAACTATGCCCAATAGTGAGGAACTGGGAACTTTTTTTTAAATGGAAAATATATTTTTTTCAGGCTCAGCAGTGCAAAAGTGTGTGTGCATGGCATTTTTGCATGCACCACTTTTGCAAATCTGCTTTTTGGGTTCTTCTGATCTATTTTTTTGTTTGTTTCAGCATATTGTTTTATTAAAACTCTGCTGACAGTAAGCCACCTTGGAATTAGGATTAATGTCTTGGCAGTGACACATTAGATGCTGAAACACTATGGGGGTCGATGTGTTCACTGTGCTTTGTGAAGTTTTCATGATTACTGAGAAATATGCTCATCGTACTGAGCGTAGAATGCTTCTCATTACACTCTTTAAGAGCTCCACATGTTCCATTATGGCAATGGTGAATCTGACCCTGAACTTAAAAGTCATTTAATGCAAATAAAGTGCAATTATTGTTTCCAAGCAAGAAAAATAATTTAAAATTGTAAAAACATTTAGCCTAATGGAAACTATGCGACCACTAGAAATAGTTGCACAGGCATATTATAGTAATAATTTTAATTTAGATTTATAATCATGTTTCTTGTACTTTAAAAAAATCCATAATAAGCTGTTTATTCTGCAGACCTTTTTGCTTTTAGAAACTTCACCATCTTTCTCAGCAAAAAGATAATGGAATTTTCTCCTGTCTTGGTCAGGACTGCTGTTTGTGAGAGCACAGTATTAAATTCTGATCTTCTCAATCACATGTCAGGTTTTTAACAAGCATGACTTCATCTTCCCATTTACAGGAAATGAGATGAAATCATTACAGGTAAGCAGGAGTCTGCTTTATCTGACTCCTCATTTCATCATCAGTTGAATATTGAATATCCAAGCAATTTGTTATGAAGAAGTTATATTTGTGCCAACACCAGTATAAAGCACTATTTTGAATTATTTATTGAAAAATTAAATGGCAGCATGCTAGACTACTACAGTGTACTTCCACCAATTGATAGGTACTTTATTTTTTAAGTTGAGGAAACCGCTAAATCCTGAGTCAGAGTTCCCAATAACACTTTCCTTAGTGATGCAGTACTCGTATATTCCTTCAACTTGGGGTAATGTGGGAGAGTTCACTTTCTAGGAGACCTTGTCATGTCATTCTTCCAGGAAGGCAGATTATAACGGCAACCCTTCAGGCTACAAACAGCTGTCACATGGGAGGAATAATCAGAAATACAAATACAAAATGGGGGACACCTGGCTGGATGGCAGGTCTACAGAAAAGGACTTGGGAATCTGGGTAGACCACAGACTCAATATAAGTCTGCAGTGTGATGCAGCTGCACAAAAAGCCAATGCAGTTTTGAGCAGCATCAGTAGAAGCATTAGGTCTAAGACACAGGAGGTGATACTTGGCACTGGTTAGGCCTCATCTGGAGCAGTGTGTGCAGTTCTGGGCTCCACATTTTAAAAAGACATGGAGAAGTTAGAGAAGGTCCAGAGGTGGGCAACAAACATGATAAAGGGCTTGGAAAGGAAGTCATATGAGGAGAGGCTGAAGGAGCTAGGTATGTTCAGCTTATGGAAAGGGCACTTAAGAGGGGACATGACAGCATTCTTAAAATACTTGAAGCGCTGCTGTAAAGAGGAGGAAAGTGCTAGGGCTGTGTGAAGCTTTGGGTGCTGATTTGATTCAGAGGTGATTCAGCCCAATTTGGTGGCTGAATCTACAAATCCGAATTGAATCAGGGGACCAATAAAAAGTTCCGAATTGATTTGAAGCTCTCTGAATCACTTCGGAAAAGTTTCAGAGAGCTTTGATGATTTGGGCAGTCCCCACCCACTGCAGCAGGGAGCTGAAGCCCGACTCAGAGCTGGTAAGTGGGGGGTGGGGGAGGAGACCATGGGGGGACCCCTGCCAGGCCTATCCCCTGGCTGTTTCCCAAGTCCCCCTCCCCTCCTAGCCCCCTCCCCATGGCTGCCCCACCCACCCCAGCTCCAGCCCTTTAAGAAAATAATAACCAAAAAAACCCCCGAAATCACCAGCTTCTGCAGCAGCCTCAGGGCATAGTGTGGGACAGTGGGGGGCAGCAGGGATCATCCCCCCACCAGGCAGGAACCGGTGAGCCCAGAGGTTTGTTTTTTTGGGGGGGGGGGGGCTCCTTAAAGAGCCAGAACTGGGGGG
>NW_017729009.1:7404149-7404680 GCF_001723915.1 Gavialis gangeticus
GCTAGGTATGTTCAGCTTATGGAAAGGGCACTTAAGAGGGGACATGACAGCATTCTTAAAATACTTGAAGCGCTGCTGTAAAGAGGAGGAAAGTGCTAGGGCTGTGTGAAGCTTTGGGTGCTGATTTGATTCAGAGGTGATTCAGCCCAATTTGGTGGCTGAATCTACAAATCCGAATTGAATCAGGGGACCAATAAAAAGTTCCGAATTGATTTGAAGCTCTCTGAATCACTTCGGAAAAGTTTCAGAGAGCTTTGATGATTTGGGCAGTCCCCACCCACTGCAGCAGGGAGCTGAAGCCCGACTCAGAGCTGGTAAGTGGGGGGTGGGGGAGGAGACCATGGGGGGACCCCTGCCAGGCCTATCCCCTGGCTGTTTCCCAAGTCCCCCTCCCCTCCTAGCCCCCTCCCCATGGCTGCCCCACCCACCCCAGCTCCAGCCCTTTAAGAAAATAATAACCAAAAAAACCCCCGAAATCACCAGCTTCTGCAGCAGCCTCAGGGCATAGTGTGGGACAGTGGGGGGCAGCAG
>NW_017729009.1:7404786-7411464 GCF_001723915.1 Gavialis gangeticus
GCTCCTTAAAGAGCCAGAACTGGGGTGGGCGAGGCAGCCATTGCCAGGGCTAGGAGAGCGGGCAGGAGATGGGCCTGTGTGATTCAGAGATTTGGCTCATTTGGCAGCAGCCAAATCGCTGAATCAGGTTGGGCTGAATCGATTAGAGACTGTGATTTGAATCACCAAATCGAATCACTGTGCCCTAAATTGGCTGAATCCAAATCCAAAGTGAATACTAGCCACTTTGCACAGGCCTAGAAAGTGCCTTTCTTCTCTTGTTGCAGAGGGGAAGATGCAGATCAATGGCTTGAAGTTTCAGCAAAGTAAATTTGTATTGGATATCTGGAAAAACTTCTTTACAGGACTGCATTTTTGCATCAGTGGCAGAAAAGTTGCATCACTAAGTATCAACTGGAAGGGCGACATGTGTATACACCAATCCCACAACTTTTCTATGCCGGTGCAAACACTGGCACAGTCAGTCTTGGGACAAATCCAACATCTGTTCCTACCCTGAGAATTATTTGCACTCTAGGGATGGGGCAGGGGATGGGGAGCAATGTAGACAGAACAATGAAGACATTTCCACTAACCCAGGACAAACATGGAATTCACCAGTTTTTCTCTGATGCATGGAAATTAGGCTAAGTACAGACAGCCAAAAAGCCCCAGGCTGAATCAATTCAACCTTTGCAGGTAGTCTAAGCTGCAGAGAGTGAATAGATAAGCAAGTGAACAGACATACATTTTCGACTACAGACTTGCAGCCACATACCTGCAGTGGCCCAGGCCAGAAGCTGGGAGGTCCTAGAGCACACCTCCCTGGTGGGCTGGAGCAGAGAGCTTGGGCCAAGGCTAACCGGCCCACCCTGCGAGCGGGGGGGGGAGTTGCGGGAGAGGTGCAAAGCATCCTGGGATGTTGGGGGACTATGGGTTAACTTGAATCTGGAGGGGTCTGGGACAGAAGTTCAATAAACTGATTTAATCTAAATCAGTTAAGTCTGATACTACATCCATCCAGGTTTACCTTCAACTAGTTTCAGCCATTTTGAATGCAGTTTATGTGCACTGAACTTCTGTTGTGTAATGGATTTGAACTGGTTTCTGATCACTTATACTGGTTTATGTGTAATTTCTGCCCGTAGCCCTAGAGGGAAGCTTTATTTTCCTAGCAAAATTTGTTTCATGAAACACAGCATTGAGACGATGGCACTTGTATTTGTGGAATATTTTTTGAGCATTCTATACTTTCCATTCCCCGCTATTTCATTGCCTCCACTAGGGAACAAAGAATGCGCCAAATCAAAAAAAAAAGGTTTTCTGGGTGTTCGGCAGCAGGGGAGATTCCTTCCCATCTCTTCGCAATGTGTATCTTTGTGAAACTGAGGGAAAAGGTAGAGATCCAGTTTGATTGTTGAATTGCCAGAGCCTTACCAAGATTTGATTTCTTGGCTTACTTTTCCGCACTCCTCTTTCAATCACACGTTTTGCTCTTTGCCTCTCATTTAAAATCCACAACTGATTTTTTTTATGAAAAGATTATATAATATATATAATATGCAGCATGGGTAGAATTTCCCATAGTAAAGACAGCCTGCTACACAGCTATCCAAAGCACATAGTTTAAGAGTTTTATAGATGCCCAGATTCAGCACAACAAACTTGAATCTCATAAAAGTCTTTCCATTGACTTCACTGATATCTAGATCAGGTCCTAAATGGGATAAAGGGTTTTATATACCTGGCCTTCTTTACTGGACTAAATTTCGCCTCATGCTGATGAATGCCTTATGGGCACCTTTCTTATGGCAAAGAGTCCTGTCTTTGTGCTAATGTTCATGATCAAAATTGCACTGAATATAAACATTATATACATGTTAAGCTTTAATGGATATGTCTAATTAGTAGCCTTATCCAAAGAACTAGAATTTCAAATCAAAGTTATGTTGTGGATGATTAAAGGCTATGGTGTCTTTGATCTGAAGTTAAATTACTACAGGTATGCGCGATGTGATGGGATGATAATTGGGTAGCTGGTAAACATAAATAGGGAGTGCAAAAGGTATTTAACAGGGAACTGTGGAGGAAATAGCCAGTAGATGCTGAAATCCCAAGTGCTGCATCACTTATCTGCATTGCTGTCTTGTTTTATATTTCTTCATAAAGTTGTTAGAGCCCTACACCCCAAGTCCTTGGGTTAGCTTATACATTATCATTTTTTAGCAGATGCATAGAAATATTGTAGAGAATGATAAACTACTAAGTCCAATATGTAATTTAAAATAGCCAGTCAAGCATATCAGGAAAAGGAATATCACTGGCTCTGCAGATACAAGGGACACAGTGTCAAGAGAAGAGTTGCATAAGACTAAATAGCTTTGGTGTATTGTGATCTGCACTAGAGGAGTGTCACCCCCAACTACATCTCCTCCTTCGGATATTTTTTTTTTTGTCTTCTAAATTGCAGGGAAATATTATATTACAAGGCAAATATATCTACAACATAGTACAAAGCATAGCATTGAAAGGTCAAAGGACAGTTCAACACTTAATTTGCGTCTCCAGCTTAACGAGCTGGCAGGATGCTTTTCAGACAGTAACAGCAAATGGATGTGGGTCAGAGGAAAACAATACTGCAGATGCGCTTACAATTTGTTCTTTTAGCAAGAAGCACAGTAATTAGTTATTTAGATTGATCCTAAAAATGCAAAGCAGTTCAAGAGGTCAGACAACCCATAGTTAGAAAAGTTCTGGTTTGCGGGAAGGTGTATATTGAATTCAGTCTCCTGTGTTGTTATCACTATAACAGCATACAAATAGAATATATGTTGTGTAAGTCCTTTCATACCATCTGACAGTATGCCAATAGGTGAACCCAGGATTTACAAAGGGGGGAAGTTGTGGGACACCACCCCTCAGCTCATGGCAGGATATGGGACTGAGGTGCTGCTGAAGCTCCTGGGCTAGTGGGGGACACTGGGGAGCCAGGAAAGGAGCAAGTGCACAAAGGGAGGAGACCCACCTGCCACTGCCACTGTCCTCGGCCTGGGGGGAGCCCCAGAGTTGCTCCTGCCCCGTTCAAGCCAGAGGTGGTGAGAAGCACCTGTGCAGGGTGCCAGGATCTGCCAGGGATAACAGCAGCGGTGTGCAGGTGCTTTCTTTCAGCACCTGCTCCCTGCCTGTATCTCTCCTCTTCCTACCTTGTTTCCTCCACAGGCTGGGAGCTGGAAGGAGGATCTGGGGAGTGGCAAGGAGCAGGTGCAGGATGAAGAGACCTGCCCACTGCTGCTGCTATCCCCTGCTGAGCTTAGCACCCCATGCAGCTGCAACCCACAGCTGGATCAGGGCAGGAGCGGCTTTGGAACTCCCCCTCCAAACACATCATCTGAGGATAGCAGCGGCAGGGAAAGAGGGTTCAATTGTACTGCTGAATCCCACCCCCCATCCCCCTGCTTATTCATTTCTGAATTAGTCTTTAAAGTGCATCTCTGCCCTACCTTCTGCTGGACTGCGGACTGACGCTGCTAACTACTTCTCTCTGATATATGTCCTTTTGGACCTATATTTTGAGTGAGTAATTGACTCACTTGATCTGTAAACTGTTTAAGGAAAATGTCCAAGTTTTGGCTCTTTCTGTCCAGTTCATCCACAAATTATTTCCAGCATGCGCTGTCCATTACAAAGACGTAAAGTAAGACTTAAACCCACTAAAATTCATTTAACATCGTCTTCAGTGCCGCTAGCTGGCTGATCTGGTTCAGGCCAACAGTTTTCATTCTGGTTACCAGCAGGAATAGCATGTGCTGATGAAAATCTAGGCTTGATATGCAGTGATTTTTGCAGAAATGTATGTCTTATTGTGATTAAAAAACAAACAAACACTGCATAATGTATTCAAATAATTGCATGGGAGTGTGTGTTTGCATTATAGTATCATCTTATTAGTAACATGCCAATTTACTGGTAGATTTAGGACTGAAACTTTACTGCCTTGCTTCTAGGGCAGAAGGAGCCTGAGAAATTTTGGAGAGAAAATCTTTGGTTCTGACTCTGGAGAGCAGGGGGCAGGGGCTGAATGAACAATTGTTCTGACCAGCTTGCATGGATTTCTAATGGGCGCTGATAGAACTCTGTACATTTTTCTTCATCTAATGAGATGCTCAGTCCATTGTAAAAGAATATACTGGAAGGATGGCAAACATTACCAAACCAAAATTCAGATTTAACTAGCTTGTAGAATTGTTTTTCCATTCTTTGCTCTGTTCCAAAATACTTTACAGGTGAGTGCCGCTAACCACAGACAGATTAGGTAGGATAGGGGTTCAAACATGCAAGGATGATACACACACACATAAGAACATGAGGAAAATAAAATCTAATAGAAAATAAAATAAAGGATCCGTATAAAATCTTGCACCATTGCATGCTGGAATTTTCATATCATTGTCCAGAAACTTAAGATGGAAAGCACTAAAGCAAAGCTCAATTTTAGTTTTCCATAGATAAAAATAAATCAGTTTAAACATGAAGCCAGTTTGGAAATCAAGGTTTCTCCAGAAGCACAATCCAAAATTGGCACGGTCATGAATTTAGGATGGGTTTAAATTTGATTTTTTTTTCCTCTCAAGCCCAATAATGATGAAGAAATGAACTGACTTTTCTATTTTATTAACATGGCTGTTTATTAATCTTGGAAGTCTTTGGCTTCCAAACATTACAAGAAGAAAATCAATACTGGCTGCAGATTTTTCTACTTTAGACGAAAATTTGCTGGGACGTTTTTCCTGTTGTTATTAGGTCATATTTTTCTTCTTTATACTTAAATTAACACCTTCCAGGCTACAGTAAATTACTATTCTTTTGTAAATTTTTCTTGCCTGTGAATATTTTACAAAACAAGACGCACTCCATATTTGTATGCTAGCCTGACCCCTGGGATTTCTGCTATGTGACCTTCATGCTGTCTAATGGACATACATCTACTTTACTGAAAGAGGTTTCTTGATGCATCACAAAATGCACATTTTGTTTCAGCTTATCTTTTCCTATTAGCTCTCTGTACAATGTACCATACATGCCATTTTCTGTCGGCAAGAAAATCCTATATAAAAAAGAAGGCTTTCTGTTGTCTATTTCACAGTGATGCCTGGAAGTAATTACACAAGGAAAAATTTTCCCCTTAATTCTGCATGGTGGATCTCAGGTCCCATATTCTTCCATCCTCAAATCCTTTGCTCTTCTTTCAACTGTTTCCTTGATCACTTTTTTGAATGATTATTCACAACTGCATTTAAAGGGTCTGATTTTTATTTCATCTGTTGTGGGTGAAGTTTTGCGAATACAAATGGTAAGAGTAAACTAGTTACCAATTTGTATCTGCTCAAATACAAGATGAGGTTTTTTCTCCCAATCATCATGGGGGGGAAAAGTCCCTCATGTTATATTTGCATACAAAAAAGCTTCATTAAATGCGTTGTTTGTCATTAAACTGCTGCCAAAAGCAGAATGTGCTCAGTAATAGAAACCAATGTAGCCAACACTGTGCATGACTATAGAACACACCAATGGCAAACATACCAATGGGAACTTATAACGAGGATAAGTTTGTATAGCCCACCTCGATAAAATATATGGTAGTACCCATTGCATGAACTGACTATTTTTCAAGTCATGGTGAACCACTACATTGAATGCATTTAGGTTTCCTTTTCACTCTCTCAACTGAGCGGTGCCTTTCCTTCCCACTTACAATGACTTCTGTTTCTTTACCAACATAAATGTCTGGCAAACTATCAAACAGGGCCCCAAACAGTTCTCCCAGAATTCCCCTGTTGCCCCCTCTCTCAGCTTGTCACAAATGATTAGTGTGGCCCTGCCCTCCATGAGGTGGAGCTGCACTGGGGTGCTCCGAGGCTCATCTGCATATAATTTTTTGGAGGATCTCAGGATTTAAGACAAGAACACCTGGTACCAATCATAAGTGGGGGGCTAATTAGTAGATGGATACTTTGTGGGGGTGATGAGAGGAAGTTTTAGTTCACTGAACAACTCCCCTAAGTTGTTATAGTTGCCGTTTGAGTGTATAAGGTTCTTTGGGTAAATGTGTAAACCAGGCCAACCAGGACAGGCTCGCAAGGTGGGAACACCTCAACCTGATGTCATTTAATATCTCCACCCCAGAGTGCTGAGGGAACTAGCGGAGGTTACTGCGGGACCTCTGACACGGCTTTACAAGCACTTGTGGTGCTCGGGCAATGTGCCAGATGACTGGAAAAGGGCCAATGTGGTCCCCATCTTCAAAAAAGGGAGGAAAGAGGACCCAGGTAACTATAGGCCCATGAGTCTTACTTTGGTCCTGGGGAAGCTTTTTGAGAGAATTATCCTGGCACATGTCTACAAGGGGCCAGCAAGGGAGACTATGCTCCGGGGCAACCAACATGGGTTCATTAGGGGCAGGTCTTGTCAGACCAACCTGGTGACCTTTTATGACCAGGTCACCAAATCCTTAGATGCAGGGGTAGCAGTGGATATAGTCTTTCTGGACTTTAGGAAAGCCTTCGACATGGTCTCTCACCCCATTCTCATAAAAAAAACTAGGAGATCGTGGTATTGATGCCAACAGTCAGATGGGCATGCTAGAAGGGAGGAATAGGCTGCAATCAGATCTAGACAGGTTACAGGGGTGGGCCGATGGGA
>NW_017729009.1:7411770-7412637 GCF_001723915.1 Gavialis gangeticus
AGGAAGGCCAACTGCACCTTGTCGTGCATCCACAGATGCATCTCGAGCAGGTCCAAGGAGGTGATCCTCCCCCTCTATGCGGCACTGGTCAGGCTGCAGCTGGAGTACTGCATTCAGTTCTGGACGCCACACTTCAAGAGGGATGTGGACAGCATGGAGAGGGTCCAGAGGAGGGCCACTTGCATGATCAGGGGACAGCAGGGCAGGCCCTACGAGGACAGGCTATGGGACCTGAACCTGTTCAGCCTCCGTAAGAGAAGGCTGAGGGGGGGTCTAGTGGCCTGTTACAAACTAGTCAGAGAGGACCAGCAGGCATTGGGGGAGTCCCTGTTCCCCCGAGTACTACCAGGAGTGACAAGAAATAGCGGTCACAAGCTGGCAGAGGGTAAATTCAGATTAGACATCAGGAAACGCTACTTCATTGTCAGGGTGGCTAGGATCTGGAACCAACTTCCAAGCGAAGTGGTGCTGGCTCCTACCCTGGGGGTCTTTAAGACAAGGCTAGACAATCACCTTGTTGAGGTCATTTGACCCCAGTACTCTTTCCTGCCATGACAGGGGCTCGGACTTGATGATCTGTTCAGGTCCCTTCTGACCCTACTAACTATGAAACTATGATACACTGGTGATGTGTAGGGGGTGTATGTAGGTGCACATGCACCCCTGAGATTGGTGGTGCACCCCCTGCAAAAAGCACCACCGATGCTGCCAGTGGTGCCTGTGGGCAGTCGCTGCTTGCCACCCCATGCCACCAGCGGTGTCTGCAGGTGGTCGCCAACCACTGGTCAGTACTCACCGCACTCACCACCACCCCTCCGCCCCTGCCACTGACAGCACTGCAGCTGCCTGCAACAGCTCCTCACCTGC
>NW_017729009.1:7417637-7427723 GCF_001723915.1 Gavialis gangeticus
GTGCTCTCCTGGGTGAAATGGAAGCCAATATACATGCATAATATAAATGTAGGTGTATAAAAATGCAAATGTGTGGCAGTGAAGATCAGAAGGAATGTGAGACAATAGGTGCTAGACAGGTAGGTGGGATGAAAAAGCGGGGGAAAGTTGACCTGGTGGCAGAATGTAGCTGGTAAAATGCAGAGAGGTTATCTGGAATTATCAGAGGGCAGGCAGGCTATAATGTGCCATAAATCCAATGTCTATATTTAGTCCATGATTTTTTGAATCCAGTAAATTTATTAAGTGAAGTTTATAGGCTCATCGACAAATGGTGTTTTGTAAATTCCTGTTGAGTATTAGAACTAAGAGGTTGGAGAGAGAGTGGCTGCCTTGTGAGAGCTGTGCCCCCACAGGTAATCGAGTATTTCTGTCTTTGATAGATTTTTGGTGTGCATTCATTCCAGTATACGGTTGCTGTTTGGTTTCTCCTACGTATTTTCTGTCAGAGCATTCAGTGCCCTGGATGAGATGTATTACATTTCTGGAGGTGCAGGTGTAAGATCCAGGAAGGATGATGGTTCTGTTGTGGGGTGTAGTTATTGTGGGAGTGGTGGAGATATGTTGGCAGGTTTTACACTTGTCCTGGCATGGTCTGGATCCATTTGGTGTTTTGGGCCATAGGAAGTTTGCTTCTAGTGACAAGGTTGGTAAGGTTCAGTGCTTGTTTAAAGGTTAGGACGGGTGGTTCTGTAAGGATCTCTTTAAGAATTGGGTCGTCTTCTAGTATGGGTTGCAATTGTTTGAGGATTTCCTTATACACTCCAGGGAAGGATGCTATATCATAACGAATGGTGTGTGATTCATGGGTATTTTATTTTGGTCCTACAGCAATTTTTAATGTACTATGAAAAGGGCGGCTCATTAAAAAGTGCAATGTATCTCTCTGGAGCAGTTCCCTTGTTGAGTGAAAGCCCTTTTGAGATTTGCGAGGTGACAATTGCAGGTGTTCTCCTGATTGCAAATTTGGTGGTATTAGAGGGCTTGGCTGTATATTACAGTTTTCTTGGTATGTTTAGGGTGATTGTTGGTTCTGTGTAGATACGTATGTTGGTCCACAGGTTTCTTATATATGGTGGTTTGTATTTTACCATTCTGGATATTGATCATAGTGTCTAAAAAAGAAAATGTTGGTGCTGGAGTATTCAAGAGAGAGTCTTATGGAGGGGTGATTATTGAATTGTGATAGAAGTCAATATGATCTTCTAATGCACAGTTCAGTTAACATTAGTTTAGCAAAAGTGAACTAAGTGACCTAGTTTTGCTGTGGAGCATGCATAGTGGCTGTTGAGTGCAAGGTTTGGTGCTGTATGCAATATTGTGATAGTGCGTGCACAGGCATCTGATTGAGCAGACGTGAGCAAATGTTTGATACAAAGTTTGATGGTGGGAATTGTTGCTGACTGCATGAAATAAGTGAGAATTTGATTGGACAGTATATGGTCCAAGTATGATGAGTAACTTGGGGTGGTTTGGGGATATAAGAGTCTGAGCTTAGCCTGTATGTTGACGAGAAGTTCTGATCTGTGAGCTGTTCTGATTCTGTTATTGTCCTGGTGCTAATGAGGTCTTGGAGAATGAAACTTGGACATAGTTCTTCTCTAACCAAGTCCTTTGTAATTTCTCTGCATGATATTCCAAGAGCCCCGGTAATCATAGCTTGTGGTAAAGTAGCAGCCTGACACCGATACCGAGACGGAGGACTTAGCCTTTGCTCTGAGGAAGCCCAGAGAAAGTGAAGCTAAGAATCTAGATGGCAGGAGGGGCAGTGTGTATAGTCTGAGTGAAGTATTTTCTTGAGTGATTCAGTGTCTAACTATAAAAAGGTTTGGTGTATGTAATCTCTGTAATAGCTGACCATTTGAGGAAGAAGAGATTGTTTTGCAGGAAAGAGGGAGTTTGACTTTGTGGGTTTTGAAGCAATACCAACTTGTTATCTTTGTGTTCATAGACAAAAGGTTGCTGTGTGACTCTGCTATATGTTTACATAACTTTTTCCTTTACTGTTCTATCCTGTTTTATAACTTATATTCTATTGTATCTAACAATATACTTACATTTGTTTTAATATATTCCTCCGCATGTGTTTATTTTGTGCAAACTCTCACATAAAGCCTGGTGGATGTCCAGACTAAGCTTTAACTTTTAGGTCACCTGGCTAAACCTTATGGCCCTTGACCACTCCTTTCACCTCAGTATTTTAATTAGTTGCCTGCCCACCCCAATATAAATCAATCTGTGAACTCTAGTTAAACTATTGACAGGTTAACAGGCGGTATCTGGAGTACACACAAACTGGGCAGGGCTGAGCTGTGAGGTCACTATGCCTTGAAATGCTGTTGACCCTGCTGGGGCCTAACTCAGTGCACTATATGGTAAATCATGAGCCTTATGGCTTTGGACTAATATCATGCATAGTTTGTACTATATATAACTAGGTGCAAAAGTGCTGCTTAAATGTGTGTCCGTATCAATTCTGGATGAACCAAGTCTATGGGTGTGAGGGAGAGAAGGAGCCTGCAGACTCTGGGGCACCACGCCCAAGAGGGAGCCCGTGAGTCAGGCACTCACAGGCCCAAGACGCTGGGCGAGACTTCACCTTTCCCAGGTGTGTGGGAAAGGGAGGGGCCGATACTTCCGGGACCGGCATAAAGGAGAGGCCAGGGACGTCCCGGGAAGAGGTGGAACCGGAAGAAGTCGGCGGCGGAGCTGAGGCCAGCTGGAGCACGTTGCAGTGGATGCGAGCAGCTTTCAAACACGGCAGAAGCCTTTAGGGAAAGGGAAAACCCCAGCGGGGCTTTTGAGCCCAGGTGGCTGGCCTCGCGGCCAGCGGACTGTTTTCGTTACCAGCCGGGAGCAGCTGAGACCTGGCGGGAGCCGAGTACCATATGAACTGTAATATAAGGGCACACCTTGACTGTGAGCGCCGTAGGTCCATTAATAGGGCCGGAGCGGCCCCAGGGAGCCTTAACTATAAACGGAGGGATCGAATAAGTCCTCCTGAAGAGCTCAGGGAGAGCTAGGGAAGGGGTGGCGACCACACAGCGTACAGGGGTACTTCGGAGGTCGTCTGCAGAAGGCTGAAGCAGTCGCCTCGATCCAGGGAATCCCTGGCCAGAGCATTTGTGTTAATCCCTACATTTCTTTTCTGGACAAACTGAGTGATTTATGAACACGTGGCTGGGCCAGATAGGCAGCCACCACCCAGTGGAATGGTCGAGGGTGTAGGGATGGCAGAGCCCTCATCAACACGGGACCCGCGGGACACCAAGGAGTCTCATAGTTGGACAACACGCACCAGACCATCTGAACCAACTCTATTAACATCAAAGTCGTGGCAGGCGAGGCAAGCGCATGTAAAACGCCCAACCACAGGTGAGTGGAGCCTTGGCGCCCGGTAAGCGGCCCCGATGTGGGGAGGCGGTCGAGGCCGTACCCCAACAATGGGTACCTGCAGTCATTTATCTATGTATTTATTTCAAGGTCAGTCTTTTCAACTTTGCCTCTCACTTCCATGTGCTCAGGGGGAGCATGGTCTGATAGCGAGGAGCAGGGGAAGGCGCTGCAGGGGGAAGAAGCTGGGGGGACAAGGGGACTACCTAACCCCCCAGATTTATTTTCCCTGCTGCAGCAGTGAGAGGGGGACACATTCCAGGCAAACCTCAAATAATTAGATTCTATACCTGGAAAATTATAACAAATGTGTAAATTTTCCAATAATTAAAATGGGGAGGGGAGTCATCTTATATTCAGGATCTTATATTAGACTAAATAGGGTATCTGTCAGTTGATGTTCATGTATCAGCAGGGATTCTTTGAAAATACGACTGCCAAATGATACCAAAACAGACATTGCATACATTTGTCCACTTAACTAGAAACCAGAGAGATGCTGTAGGTTTTTCTTTGGGATTTGTGTTTGTTTATGTGCTTTTCCAAGTCTTGGTTGATTATGCTCTTATTTTTGCAACCACATATACAATGGCTCAGCTGAAGGTCATACATAGGAATCATCCAAAATTTTGAAGGAGAGGAAGGAAGTAGATTAGATAAATTGGTCTAGTTTTAACATCTTCCTATTTCTCTCTCTCATATATATCAAAGATTTCATTGAATTATCAGCACTTTGAAGGCTCAAGGAACTAAAACGATACTTCATGTTCCAATGAGCAGTTTTATATGTCACTGCTTATTATTGCTAGCATGACCCTTTTTCTCTTAGTGTCAGATCCTCCTCTTATTGAAATCAATGGTAAACCTTCCACTGAGCAGTAATAGGTCCTTGGCTGCATAGCAGATCTATCATCTCATCCCTGCCCCAGCTCTTCATGGCTCTGGTAGAGAAATATTTTTTTCTCTCTGTTTTTCTTTTTTTAATTCTCTTCTCTGATTATTACAATCTCAAGCTGAAATCACACAAAAATGTGTAAAGTGTTTGTTTCTGTTGCTCCATTTATTTCGTGTGCTCCATTACGACTCGTGCCATAACCATTTTTTCCTTAAACCAAGCAGAAAGGTTCATTTTTAATAATATGGACTTAAAGCTTGTAATAAGATGAGTTTAAAGCTTTGTAATGAAATGTATTCAAGATGTAATTATTTCCCTGAATAGCTGCTGCATGACTGGCTAGATTAGCATCAGTGACTGCAGTCATCATGTAGTAAAGCAGTCTTAATGCAGCTCCTTCCTTGTGAAGCTCTGGGATGCTCCAGTGAAGTGCTGTATGCTCCCCTATCCCATTTGAATTAGCGCATGACAGGATTGGAGCCTGGGCATGAAGGCAACTAGCTAGAGCTTCTTAACTCTTGCAAACTAGTTTGTTTTTTTTTTTTAAATGAAAACATGCTTTACATTGAGCAGGCATTTGGGTTTATCTTTTTGATCTAAATGAAGTATCTCTTCATTTAGGGAGGTTTAGTCAAGTATGACAACAGCACAAGAACTAGCAGTAAGATGCTGAGATACGGCCCCTTTAAAGTTTCATCCAGGCGACTGGCAATGTCCTTTAATGCTGAAATCGATGCAGGTGCAGGATGATGTTTACTAGAGTGCAGCATGATGCACCTGTGATTCAATTCTGGCATTAGAGGAAATTGCCAGACCTGAAGGCAACAAGTCACAGTGGAGAGCATGATCACATTGGACCTTGCACAAGTGACCTCAAAGCAGCTTCCTTTAGATGGCGCTGGAATGGAGTTGAAGGTTGACAATGGAGAGCAGATATGTACAACTAGAAACAAGTCCACATCCTAGGTTTTGCACATTTCCCATGGAGTGAAATCATTAGAGGCTTGGAGAAAACAGGAACATGATGGTCCTTAGATGCAAAGTTAAGATCCTGAACTTCCCCACCCACAAAGGGGGCATGTTTGAATCCTCAGCTTTTCTTTGGAGCCCATGCCTAGTAAATATTTCCTTTCTTTCTATTTTTGCCATGGGCAATAACTGGCTTTATTTAAAGGGACAGTGCTTTCCCTCCTTGCTTCCTTCACAGCTTAAGCCCTGAACCTAACCCTACAAAATATTGTAAGCCCTAGTTTTAAAACCTTGACAATTCTGTCAAGCACTTCTTAGTTTCCCTTTGATGTAATGTGGCAGGACTTTCCTTTTGCCTCAACCTGTGATTAAGCCTGTCACAGTTGTCCTGGCTCTAGTACGCCTCACACCTTTGCACATAGCATTCTCTGAATTTCCCAGAACATTTATTGCATTTGAAATTATAAAAGTCCTAAAGCAGCCAGACCTTTTTAAAACTAGCTTGGAAATATGTAAAGCCCTTCTTCTGGAGGATTTCTGCTTTAATGGCTTGGTTTAAGCTGCCTTGCTCATTGCATAAGAAGATTTGTAGTGGATTTCAGGGGATATTGTAATAATTTAGTAAGATTTTCTTTCATTCGTTTAGATACTTAGATTCAGCAGTTCTAGACGGGTGACATTTTCTATGGGTCTCCATGTGGCATGTGCATAACATAAATTTTATATAGCTTTCTTAGAGAAATTTTAGAGAAGTTCTATAGCTTTCTTAGCTTAATATTAAACAGAGAATTCTGTTGAATATTAAAGTCCTCTTTTGTGGAATACATGTTGTTTCTCTATAGCATTAGTAATGCTGTCACTTCTTTAAGGTCTAATCTTTTTCCTGATACAGTGAATGAAAATTCCTCAGGCAGTTGGATAGGAACAGAAGTAGGGCCTTAACGATTATGTTTAATATAAATATCATAAAGCTGTTGAAATAGAGCAGCATGTATTATTCCCATTTTAATGACGGGAAAATGGGAACGTATTATTCCCTTTTCAATGATGGATTGGAAGAAACCTCAAGGGTCATCTGATGCAACCATCTATATGAGTGCAGAACTAGCCAAGCACAGATCTCAGGAAAGCCTGTTTTGTGATCAGAACGCAATCCTGTGGCTTTGCACAGTTTTTTATTAATTTATCTTGAGAAATTACACGAAGCACTTTATTTCCTGGTTTAACCCTAATTCATATGGAAACAATTTCTATGGAATCTTTTAAAAAAAGGAATTTCATTTATATCAATTAAAAGCAAACTATGCAAAAGAGAATTGCAGAGAATAAAGGCGAGTAGGGAAGTGGAATCTTTTGCAGGTTCAGCACTTGGCTGGCAGCTAAAGTCATATTAAATGTGAAAATCCTGCTGTAGTAGCATGAGCTTAGGCTGCTACAGTGGAGGGGATTGCATTCATTTTCCTTCCTTACCTTCCTCCCCCATGGACACTGGGGCATGGGTTTTTGCCTACTTGGCTCATCTGGCCAGGCTGCCCCTGCTGTGGAAAAGGTGCCTTGGGGGGAGAAGGCTATACTGGCACCCCCTACAAGTTGGTGTCTGGGGCTGGTGCTCCACTGACCCTACCTTAGCTACACTACAGATATAAACCCCATCTGATGGTAAAAGAAGGGAAGCTGAAATGTAATAATGTTATGAATACTTTAGGAACTGATGTGTAAAAACCTAAGGATCTTGATATGTAACCTCATTAGCATGATGGATTCTGTAGCTTGTATTGGAAATCCTGGAGAATACAAACAGGGAAGTAGAACCCTGACTTGCAGATGTGGCCATTTAGGAACAAATGAACATTGAGGAACAATGGACCATTTTGTCAGCTTCAAGAATCCTGTCTTCTCACTAGACTTGTCTTGTCAGGGTGGGAACTGGGTTAACAAGAAGATAGTAAGAGCTAAAAGCCTTCTGAGAAGAAGAGGGAGTCATCAGTCACCCTGGGCAGTTCAGGGAATCGCGTGAGAGCTGCTCTCTAGCGGCAAATGTTCTCCGTCAGAGAGGTTGTGCAGTCACCTGTAGGACTTAGGCATTCTCATATCTCAGGATGGTAAGCCTTACAGGAGAGCTAGACATGCTTAGAGCATGCTTTGTTGTGTGTAAGGTGCATTTGTTCTGAGAGGCTTTGTGCTAAAGGAAGGATGCTTTGCTTGAAGGATTTTGTTGATCACTAATGACCAGAGTTACTGCCCTAGAGGAAATGGAATTGCAGGGACTGGACATAAACCCTCTGAGGGAGTCATAGCTGATAGATGGGACTTCAGTCTCGGGCCCAGTCTGAGAGATCTGGGTGATTCTACCCTAAAAAGAAGTGATGGCCCAAGATGTAAAAGGGGTGTTGGGGGGAGGTGAACTCAGACAAACCAGGAGGGATCGGAGTGGCAGTTCACCCAGTGTCCGTGACAATGAACCTGCATTGGCTCATCAGATTTGTCCCCCTACATCACGACAGGACTGATTTCAACACGCCTCATCTGTCTCTCCGAGATGGGTGTCTGCTTCAGGTCATGAATATATATGAGTGCAGAAAGAGAACCTTGCAGTTGGGTAAAAATAAAGTAGAATTCAAAAGCATTTGATTTTTCTCTTTAAAACCATAATCCAGCTTGACAACTGCTGAACATCTTGTCCTGTTTGGAAAGTCTGTTTATTTCACATGAAGCCAGTTTGGTCATGTTTTTAAAAAATGGTGCTGTATAGAATCACCATTGTGTTCTGTGGTGCATAAATCTTATCTGCGGGATCTCTGTGTAGAGAAATTAGACTGATAAACCATAAAGCTGCTGAAATCTTACAACACTGCGGCCACTAAAGAGGTTTGATTTTTTGTTTTGTTTTTACTTTACTCCAGGGACACCCATGTTGCTGTTTTATCTGGCACAAGGGGACAACCATCTGGACATGGACATCAGCATGCCAACTGACATCCATAACTCTCCCAGAATGCAGAAGCTTCCTGCATAACTCTTGGCAGCTCTGGAGCATGCAGACATTTTTTTCATCACTTCATCTAGTTTTCAGGAAAATAAACAGAAGGAATGAAGCAAATGACAGAGTGCATGAATTTTTAAATCATTTCAGCTTTGTCTAAAATAATAAAATGCTTCGCTGGCAGAAAGCAAAGACCCACAAAACTTTGCTATGCATATGCAGGAATGAATGTTACTGGTAATGACTAAAGACTATAAGGGAACTTACCTCTCCTTTGTACAGTAGTTTGAGATCCACTGGCAAAAAAGTGCTGTATTAAATCTAGGTAATTTTTATTGTTGCTTTTCTTTCTTTCTTTCTTTCTTTCTTTTTTTTTAAGGTATCCAAAGGTTTGCAGAGTATTGCGTAAGACTCTTGAAAAATATATAGTTTCTGATGGAAATGTTGACAAACATCTATTTTAGGGATATGTGTTATGCTATAGAAAGCCTCACACAGATTAGTTTTTGGGGGTGTTTTGGGTTTTTTTAATTGGGTTTTGAAAATATATCAGCTATTCATTTCAGGGAGCGTGCATATTATTTAAGAAGCCTGATCTTATTTGAAAGTGGAAGATCCAGTGAAAAGAGCAGTAGGGCTGTGCGAAACAGGCCCTATTCAATTCAGATTCGGCCCAAATCAGGGACAGTGATTCGATCTGTTGATTCAGATCACTGTCCCTGATCGATTTGGCTGAATCCGAATCTGACGATTCGATGCTGATTCAGTGAATCAGAGATTCGGACACAGGAACAACTTTAAAAGTTTTTTTTCTACATTCCTTGAGGTGGTAGCGTGGCTCATGATTGCTGTGGTGCTGGGGTGCGTGGAACATCCCACAGGAGCACGGGGGCCTCTCCAGCATGCTTAGCAGCAAATCTGGAAGTCGACTGGAAGCACTTCCGGCCCACTTCCAGGTCTGCCCCCATGTTCCCCTGGCTCGGCGATCAGCTGCAGGGGGACCCCAGGTGCCCCCTGCCCCCACCAGACCCAGGAGGCACCAGTCACCAAGCCAGGAGGGTGTGCGGGGACCCACCCCTGCGTGCTCCCCGGTAGACCAGGAAGTGGACTGGAAGTGCTTCTGGTCCACTTCTGGGTCTGCTGCTGAGCACACTGGGGAGCCCCCGTGCTTCTGTTGGACACTGCATCTGCCCTAGCATCACAGTGTTCAGAGCCCCTGCTACTTAGAGGTATGTAGAAAAAACATTTAAAGCTGTGTCTATGTCCAAATCGCCGAATCTGTCCAAAACTGTCTGAATCGATTCAGAGGGTTCCGAATTGATTTGGAGAGATTAAAGGGTCCTCCGATTCGATTAGGATTCAGAGATTCAGACACTGAATCGAGCAGAATCTCCACCGAATTGAATCAGGGAGCGAAGCTTCACACAGCCCCAGTAGCTGGGAGCTGATCGTTCTATTCCCAACTCTGCTGTCATCTTTCTGCGTGACCTTGGACAGGAGACTTCAGCCACAGACAGAAGTAATGTTTGTTGCTCAGTCAGGCCCTTGAAAGCACCTACTGTCATGCCATTACAGAAGGGCACAGCTGCAGAGCACTTTAAAAGGGCCTGATCGCATGACATTTGTACCAATATTACATGAGGGTTCAGATGAAGGTGCACCAAAGCAGAGTGCCTTCATTATCTTGTGTCTGCTTCCAGTGCTGTCTTCAGACTGGGAGGGTTGGAAGGGAGTGGAGGGAGTTTCATCTAGGGTTTGTTGAGCTGGTGCCAGAGGGTGGAGCAAGTGAACTGGAGCCCCCCCCCCC
>NW_017729009.1:7427733-7433470 GCF_001723915.1 Gavialis gangeticus
CCCCCCCGCCTCCCCCAGAGCTCCAATCCACCTGTCCCACCCTCCAGCACCAACTGTACAAGCTCCCTCCACTCCTTCCCCCCATTCTGAAGACAGTGCCAGATCTAGGAGTGGGGAGGAGTGGGGCTAAGGGAGCGTGACTGCAGACTCACAGATGCTTCAAGTTGCAGCTGGATCCCCCAACCCCCAGGACCCAACAGCGAACCTCTGTTGGGTCTGGGGGATCACTGTCACTCATGGTGCTTCCTGCAAAGTGCCATGAGTTACAGTGGGGAGCTGCACTTCTGTCTGTAGCCTTCATGTCTCAGCCCTTGAATTCTGTGGCTATAAAATGGGAAAAAGGTTCATCAACTGTTTTGAGGCTCATGCATGAACTCTGCTGTCTGAATTTGAAGTATTACAGTATTATTGATTAAGCATCACAGTGCCAATATAAAAAAGACATTTTCCTAATTAAGGAAACACCCTCCCATTTTTACACCCCTTGGGAAATGGAATGAATCCTGTGGCATTCCTTGTAGATTAACACGGCAGGGCAGTAAGCCTCAGAACTGACGATTCTGATCCATTCTGTACTGCCAGCTGCACTGCTACAGTTTAATCTAGGGCTTTTTGATGTGGGCACCCTGCTATTTTTTCTTGCTATAAGGGCACAAAGGGGTAATAATACTTGAAGCCAATGAATCGTAAGAAGATTCTGAGTGAAATCCTGGCTCTTTAGAAGATAAGATAATGGGAGCTTCACCAATGATGTAAGTGGGGCAGGATTCTACCCTATGTATTTAGTGTTTCTTCCTGCTTGATGTTTTGTATCAAGCAAGTGTCACGCTCAGACTTGTTAACCAAGGTAATTCTTTCTTTTTACCTAGCTCCCGGTTAAAGCACTATTCCCTCAACCCCAATGACTGTATGCTTGACTACAGTATTCAGGAGAGCTGTCTGTACCTTCATCAGCAGAGCAGCTGCTGATTGCAACCTGAGCTTCCTCCTAGCAGGAGGAGCTTCTCTGCAGTTTGTCCAGCATTGAAAGCACCACATTTGTTTTGGAAGCTACTGGAGCTGCTGAGGAGCAAGAGGCCACCTGGAGCTAAAGCTACCTGATGCCCAGGTAAAGGACCCCTTTCCTTGTATCCCCCAGCCAAGAGTCTTTCACTTCTCTAGCCATTCCCTTTGCGCTCCAGCTGTGTTAGAGATCCATTCAAAAGAGTCCTCTCGTCTTTTTTACACACATGCATATGCACCCACCATATTCCCTGGCCATTGTATAAGCACAGCCTAGAACCCCCTGCATTGATACACACATACACTTTAACAGAAAAAGGACAGCCTTCAGCACTTGATAGAATGATGTTAAGTTTGAACAGAAACAACACATTTATCAAAACATTAAAGCTGAGACCCAAAGGAAACTTCAAGAGCGAGAGAACAAGTAATTGGAGGACAGAGAAAAAGGGATTCAAAAGTTTACCAACAGTCACAATGTGTAGCTTCTTTAGCATAACCAATGCTATCTATGGGCCAAGCCCACAAGGAGTCATTCATCCAAGGTCCAAGGATGGAACAATAAAGGCCACTCCACCATCAGTGCACTGTGTAAGGAGCACTTTGAAGAGTTCCTGAACCAAGATTCTAATGTCAAAGACAATACCATCAAAGACATTGCACAAAGCCCCGTTCAGGCCTACCTTGCAGATCCACCAACTTATCTAGAGGCTTTGAAAAACATTAAGTGGATAAAGAACATCAAAGCATATGGTCCTGATGAAATACCAGCTGAAATTTATAAGCAAGGTAGAAAAAAGCTCCCTCATCAACTGCACATCATTATTATGAAAAGCTGGCAGCATGAACAGATTCCCAGTAACTCATTATCACATTCAAGAGAGGATATAGATTGGACTGCAGCGATTACCTTGGTATTTCACTCATGTCCAAAGCTGGGAAGATCCTTGCCCACATTCTCCTCTCTGAGAAGTTTCTACTCAAGTCCCAGTGTGGTTTCAGACCACTCAGAGGTACAAGAGATCTTTGTTGCTAGACACTGCAGGAAAAAAGATGCGAGCAACACCGAGATCTTTACATAGCCTTCATTGACCTGACTAAGTTCTTTGATTCACTCAACAGAGGGGGCCTATGGATGATTCTGATGAGATTTGGGTGCCTGCCAAAATTTGTTACCATTAACAGACTTCTTCACAGTGATATGATAGCAATTGTCCTAAGCCATGGCTCCGAAACAGACTCCTTCACTATTAGAACTGCAGTCCAGCAACAATGTGTAATTGCACCAACAGTCTTTTCCATCCGTATCACAGCTATTCCACATCTTAACCCTCAAACTTCACAGTGAGACCTGATGTGTGGGATTAAAGTTGCAATAAATCTGCAGCAGCTGTGTGTGGCTATATATTTAGGTCTGGGGCCAGAACAATTTGACAGGGGAAGTTACATCACCTGGCCAAAGTCAAATCAAGGCTACAAGGCTTTTGCACTGAAGACGGGAATCCATGTCCTGCATTCCATGGCTCTGGCTGTGTGGTACCATCTTCTTTGTTAATCTTGGAGATACCCAGGAGTATCTGCTGCCTGACTAGTAGTGTCTGTTTATCTCCCCTAAGTGGAGAAGGAAATTGCGGTGTATGAAAGCTATTCCAATCTAATTGTCAGTTGCAGGTAGAACAGAATTTAATGCATTTGCTAACAGTGGTATTATTAGTCTTATGTTGTTTTAATCTTTGATTCAAGGTATGTTTAGGCTCTCTGGGACGGAAAAACACTTCCGCGAGCATCATAGATTAAAAGTACTTTAAAACTCCTAACAACACAGTTACTAGGCAGCACATTTTAATTTCTGCTTCACAAGCCTGCAGCAGTTAGATCACTTCTGTGCAGAGTGGAGTCAGAATCTTCTTTGAGGGAAAAACAGAGGAATAAAAGAGAATAAGAGGAGGATAACTCAACATCCATAGTGATTTGAGCATAACCTTGATTATTAGTGAGACCTGATGTGCTGCACTGTGACTCTGTTCCAGAATTCTTTCATACAGCTACATTTTCATTTCTTAAATAAAGTAAATTGGCTTCATGCAGCAGACCTCTGATGGGACTGCAGAAACAAAGAGAAGGGAAGGGAGACGGTGACTGCAAATCAGTATTGTCGGGGAAGAGTGGGGCATTGGTAGGGCTGTCTTGGGAAGCTGAATGTTGCCTACCTCGATGTGTACTGAATTTGGCTCAGATTACACTTTTGAGCACAGCTGAATCTTCAGTTGGTTTACTGCGTAGTTGCAAAGCCTCTTATGTTTATGGGTATTTATATGTTGAGGAAAGTTAAAACAACCAAAATCACAGCAAGATTTGAGTTCAATTTTTTAGAACTTGACCAATGTATTAGGCCTGTATGAACAGGGAACTATTTGATTCAGATTCAGCCAATTCGGATACCAGCGATTCAATTTGGAGATTTGGATCGCTTTTCCAATTCAATTCAGCTGAATCGGCTTCGGAAGATTCGGAGCTGATTAGGAGAGATTCAGAGATTCGGCCCTAGAGTATAATGGTGAATCAATGAAATATTTATAACCTTGTTGTTTTTTGGCTGATTTGGATAAAACCTACAGAGTTGGTAGCTTCTGCTGGGAGCATGAAGCCTGCCAAGTTTCAAGGTGATAGGAGCAGGGGATTCTGGGAAACTGCACCTCAAAGTTGTGAAAGCAAAGCTCCTGACACGTGTGTGTGTGTTACACCACAGTGGGTAAAAGCTGCAGGGATGGTGACTCTTGCTGGGGCCACAAAGCCTGCCAAGTTTCAAGGAGACGGGTGCAGGGGTTTCTGGGAGACTGCACCTCAAGCTGCTGACAAGCAAAACTCATGGCATAGGTGACTGTGTGTGTTAAGGCACAGGCGGGTGAAAACTGCAGGCCTGCTAGGCCCTGCTGTGGCCATGAAGCCTGCCAGCTGTCCAGGAGATAGGTTCAGGGGGAGTCTGGGCTCTGGGGTCCTGCACTCCTAGCTGCTGACACGCAAAACTTGTGACATGGGTACTTGTGCAACTGTGTCTGTCTTGGGGCACAGGGGGTGAAAACTACTGCAGGCCTGGCTGCTAGGCCCTGCTGCGGCCACAAAGCCTGCCAGCTGTCAAAGAGATAGGTGCAGGGGAGAGGGGCTGGGTTCTGGGGCCCCTCTCCCCTCTGGCTGCTAACAGGCAAAATTCGTGACATGGGTGCTTGTGCAACTGTCTCTCTTAGGATGGGGGGGTGTGAAAAAAACTACTGAAGACCTGCTAAGCTCTGCTGTGGCCACAAAGCCTGCCAGCTGTCAGGGAGATCGGTGCAGGGGGAGTCTGGATTCTGGAGCCCTGCACCTCTGGCTGACAGGCAGACAAAACTCATGACATGGATGGGTGACACCGTGTGTATATTCAGGCGTGCTCTTCCTAGTGCTGGGACCTCTGCACAACATGGCAGTGTGCCCCAGTGATGCTTCTCCCCTACATCCTCAATCAGTCCACCACTGTAAATGGCAGCGGGTAAAAATAGCTTAGGTGGCTCAGCACAAGTAGCACCAGCAGCATATAAGGTAGCCAAACTGAACTGTCAGGCCTTTCTTTCCTCTCAAATAGGTGGACTGGGATGAGGTTGTAGAGGAGGAGGAGGCCTCACTAGGGCACACTGCCATGTTGTGTAGAGGCCCCAGCACCAGGAAGGGTGCACCTGATCACAAATACATACACACACGCACACAGAGTCGCACAGTGAGGGCGCACCTAACAGACGTGCACTAGGTCCTCCTACTTCATAGATTTCATAGACATTAGGGCTGGAAGGGACCTCAGAAGATCATTGAGTCCAGCCCCCTGCCCAAAGAGCAGGAGTCAGCAGGGGTCACAGGATCCCAGCAAGATAGACATCCAAATGTCTCTTGAAGGCATTCAAGGTAGGTGCTTGAACTACCTCCGGTGGCAGTCTATTCCAAACCTTACTGTCCAAGCCCCTACCTACACATTTGGATGTCTATCTTGCTGGGATCCTATGACACCTGCTGACTTCCTGCCCTTTGGGCAGGGGCTGGACTCAGTGATTTTCCAAGGTCCCTTCCAGCCCTAATGTCTATGAAATCTATGAAGTAGGAGCACCTAATGCATGTCTGTTAGGTGTGCCCTCAATGTACGACTCTGTGTGTGTGTGTGTGTGTGTGTGTGTGTGTGTGTGTGTATTTGTGATCAGGTGCACCCTTCCTGGGCACCAGCAGCATCTCTGGTAGCCTAGCAAAACTGTCACAGAGCCTTTCTTTTTATAAAGAAATTGAAAGCAAGAAGTAAAAATGTTGTGTTGGATATATGTTACTCGTGGTGTGTGATGGCTTATCTTGTGTTTTATGTTTATATGTTTATTATGAAAAAAAATGGAATGGATAGAGAAATATATCTTGGAAAGCTTTCAGGTTGAAAACCCCTTTGTCAGGCTGAGGAAACACCTGCAGTTTGTGTGTCTCCTGGGCCTAGATGGAAGGAATAGTAAAGAAACCAGAGGCTGGCCTGGCAGGCAATGCAGGCAAGAAAGCCAGTCAGTGAACATGGAAATGGGGGTGTTGGGGGCTAAGGGACAGGTTGGGTGGGTTGGGGAGGCGGGGGCGGAAGGGGGATGTAGCAGCACAGGTAAAAGCTCAGCGTATCTGGGAAGTCAGATGTCCGTCCGGTCGCAGTGTGCCAGCACTCCAGTGTGTATATCGAGTCCAT
>NW_017729009.1:7438470-7439644 GCF_001723915.1 Gavialis gangeticus
GGGGAGGCGGGGGCGGAAGGGGGATGTAGCAGCACAGGTAAAAGCTCAGCGTATCTGGGAAGTCAGATGTCCGTCCGGTCGCAGTGTGCCAGCACTCCAGTGTGTATATCGAGTCCATGAGTTTCTGTACCTACTACCTAGGAGGCTGATGAAGTGCAGTTCATAGGCCCAGCTCTGAAAATTGGTTTGTACATTCAAACAAGCACCTAACCTCATCACCAGAACTGAAGCCAACTTCCTACAGCTCAAAACACAAAACCTGCCAACTATCTCCAGTACCCCCACAAACTGCACCCCAGAATCTGTCAAAGACAACAATACCCAACTACCTATGGGGGAACATTCCTCACCAAAAACTCACAATCGCAGTAAGTCACGTCAACAAGGCATATGAATTTGTGTGTGATAGTAAAACTGAAGATGGACTAGCCAAAAATAAAACCCTTCAGCAGCTAAATACATACAGGTTAGGAGTAAAAGGGAGAAAGTTTTAGAACTGTTGTCATCAAAACTGCCTGTCTTAAATGTGTAATTTATCATTTAGGACCTTCAATTGAGAATGTTGTTTTGTAACAGGGTAATCATCTTGTGTATTCAGAACGGATACAAATGAATTCTTTGGTAGTCATTGTGGAAATAGCTCCTTAGTTAGCTGAAATCATGGACAGAGCGGACTGGAATGGCATAAAATAGTAATAGATCCTTTCCAAAATTGATCCATCTTCATGACAGCAAATGCAAACTTTGCAATACTTCGTTTGGCAGATAATGAATAGGTTATACTGCTACTCTAACAAACCTCCTTTATGATTTCACAGCCCTCAACACACTATTTAAGAGTGTGACAGCTGGTCTGTTTCATTTTATAAAGGTGAGGACTGCTAGATAACAGGAAACCAATAAGATGCCATCCAATAATCTCTGATATTAGTTCCATTTGGATTTTCATTAGGACTGATTGCCTTTATGTAAGCTCCTTTCCATTTATAAATTAGTTGAAATTCCTTGTGTAGACTAGCTATGATTATTAGCTAAACTAGGATTTCATTTTTTACAGGCTTGATGCAATATTACTCTTCAAAATGTAAGGTGTAGTACCCAGCCCTCTTTACAGAATCATTGTAGTTTCTCCCAAAATAGTTACCGTTGCTTTTTTTTTTTTTTTTTTTTTAAA
>NW_017729009.1:7439655-7440126 GCF_001723915.1 Gavialis gangeticus
CTACTAGGTCCCTTCCGACCCTAAATCTATTAAACTATGAAGCAACTTGTCCCAAACCCAGCATTGTATACATGTAGTTGAGGCTATTTTTTGCCTGATGTGCATTACCTTGTATTTGTTGACACTGAAGTTCATCTGCCAAGTTTTTGCCCATATACTTAGCTTCGCATGATCTTTCTACACCTCCTTTCTATTCGTCTGGGATTTGACTCCTGGAACAATTTACTATCATCTGCAAACTTGGAGACTCCACTGTGCAGCCTCATTTCCAGGTTGTTGATGAAAATGTTGAACAAAACTGAACCCAGCACAGATAACTGCAAGACCCCATTTGACCTTCCTCCATCCTGAACAGAGGCCATTTAGCCCTACCCATTGCTTCCTATCTTTTAACCAGCTCCCCATTTAGGAAATAACCTTCCCTCCAGTGCCCTGGCAAACCAGCCTTTTTTTTTTTTTTTTTTTTAAAAA
>NW_017729009.1:7445126-7479359 GCF_001723915.1 Gavialis gangeticus
TTTTTTTTTTTTTAAATAAACGAATGGGGCTAAAAGTCTATTCCTATCCCAGTGAAGTCTCTAGGGTTTCACTAGGAATGGGGTTGACATCATTACTCTCTGCTTTGAAACCAAGTCTCATCTTGGATATTGACTTTGGAGTGTTATAAAACTTACCTATGGCCTAGATTGCCAGTGTCCGATCCTATTCCAGAGGTTGATGACTGCCAGCCTAATAAGTGTGTGTTCAGTGGGTTTTTCTTAAACCCCACTGGATTTCCCTAAGGTGCTGGAAAAAAAGAAGTTACCTCATTCCTTGGCATGCTAGGATTTCATAAACCCACTGCTGCTATTTTAGTCCTGGCATTCCAGCTAAGTGGGAGAGTGTGTAATGAAAGCTTGGTCTCCAGAGTGTAAAATAGGCTGTATATCTCAATTCTTAAAAACATATTCTAACATTCAACTGAGTCTAATAAATTAGTTTTATTATGGTACAAAGCAAAATATAGCCAAAAAGAGACTTTGTCATTACACTTTGTTGATTTATGACATATTTTTCCTGGACTCTAGTTCTTGATTTTAAAATACTGCATCACAAAGACAAATCTATACATGGTACACATGGCATATACTATATATTTGTATAAACTGAGCTACTTGGAAAAAATATAGTTCTGCAATGTGTTCATTATCTAATACTGGACTATGACTTAGCTTTTAAAACTTCTCTTATACACCTATCTGGAAAAACCCAATTAGACCTTAATGAACAGTTGTTTTGTGGTCCTTTTGAGCTCCAGGGCAGAGCCATCATCCTTGTTTTTATGTGTCTATTGCATTCATTTTCCATGGAATTTACTTTCCAAATATGCAGATAGCATCAAGGTTTATGAAATTCTGTTGCCTTGATACTTAACTCAAGGATTTAAGTGTTTTGCGATTAATGTGAGTACTGTGTCTTGCGATATGTGCAAGTACAGTGCATTGTGGGTCCAACCCCAGTACAACGAAACAGTAATAACGTCTCTGTCCATAGCAGATTCCAATGAATAATTCTCCCTTTGTAACATTGATATGATTCAGACAGACCAAGAAAAGGACAGTCTGTGAAGGGGGAGGAAAGCAGTTGTGGATACTACTAAGGGGGAAAAAAATGTCCCTTCCAATTCATTCTTCTTCATGGTTCCACTAGGGATCTGACCAGAAATCTTTCTTCTTTTTAAAATTGTTTTTAGTAAGTGTTTCTATACTTTAGTCAGTGATAAAGGCCCTGTACTAAAATTCACCATGTCTGTCTTCTCTTTGAACTTCATGCACAGTTCTTGCTAGCTTAGCCAATCGCTTCGGATGAGGCGGAAGAAAGTTTTGTTTTTGGCTGTAGTGGGAACAAATTCAGGTCCTCAATGAGCAAATGAAAAGCAAATTTCAGCTGTAAGTCTAAGGAAGACTCTTGCATTTGGGAATTTCAAAAGACTTCAAAAATATTGATCAGTGACACTTCACAAGTCCTGTCCAAAACAGATCATCATTATTCTCACGTTACAGATGAAGGAACGGAAACAGAGAGAAGTGGCTTCCCAAATTCACACTCTAAACTCATCCTCATTGAACTCGCTGTGAAGAAGTGTGTTGCTGAAAGTCACAGACTGTGCACTTTAATACTTCTATCTGTACTTTCTGGAAGAACAAGTGTCTGTGAGTGCTTGCTGTATACTGTGAGTTGTGAAAAAGTCTTGCTGCCTGTGTCCTGGGACAGGGCTGACTCACTGACACTGATGGCTGAGGTTTAACTTCAGCTTTGTCTGGTGTGGAAAAACTGCTCAGAAGAAAGCCTTAGGGCCCCCAATTCTGGCAGAGCCTGCCCTAGGAATGGAAATAAATTTGAGAAATGAATGCTACCAAGTTGTTAGTTTCCTTTTCTGCAGTGCCAGAGCCCGTGCTGAGCTGTAAAAAATGACACATTTTTTTTTCTAAAATCAAAATACAAATGTGATTATTGGAATTTGAGGAACAAGGATAATAAAAAACATATTTTACATAAACACTGGGGAAATTTTCTTACTGACAGAAATTGTGCTTTATGAGCTCTGCAGGGCCATGCCGCCTTCTCCCTGTTGGAGGTTCTCCTGATTTGATTCAAGGCTCCAAAGATCCGTTTCACAGCTCACTTCACTTGATCACATGGCTGGTGAGATTTAAAACACGGATAGTCCCTAACTGCTTCTCTTTTGTGCGTTAGTGGCTGTCATGGGAAGGAATATTTTTTTTGAGATTTTTCCAACATTTCTGTACAGCAAGGAAAACTCTTAATCTGTTTTAGTAATAATAGGCCAGATCCCCAGGTTCAGTAAATTGATATAGCCTCATTGATTTCAGTGGAGCTATCCTGATTTACACCAGCTAAATATCTGGCATAATAATAATAATGCTTAAAAGGTGGTAAAGAAACGTAGGAAGTTTAGCATACGAATGCAAGAAACTGTGCATCTATTAATGAGAGACACAGCAGGAATAAATGCACATCCATTTGCTTTGTGCTCTGCTAAATATTTTGTGTTGCACTTTCAGGGTGTAGTATTACCCTGATCCTTTGCTGTGGGTCCAATCTAGCCCTGAGGGAATTAAATAGAGTTGTTGACTTCGTTAGGTTTTGAAACAGGCCTGGTTTCTCATGGTGTTGTAAAATTGAGCGAGACTGCAGAATACTCGAATGCCAGCTGAAGAAGCAGCAGCTTCAGATGGATATAAAGTTGTATGAACATCTTATACTTCTCTGTAGGGAAGACTAGCGATAGAAAGCAGATTTATGGGTTCTTTAGAAATTCAGGATTTTTGCGCAATACAGTCCCCAGTCATCTAGTTCAAATCCTCCTTGAGTTTGAGGGTGGTAAACAGAATATTCTTCACCTGAGGTCTTGGTGATGGCTGCAGTTAGCAACAATAACATTTTGCAACATCCAGCCAATGGCTTTAAAAGTATGAGTAAAATTAGAAATGACTCTTTTCTCACTGACACTTTCTGGGGAGTCCCACTCTCTAGTTTGAGATCTTCCATTTGTCATAAAAACTAGTCCTCTATTATCAGTTTGGTGAATGGGGGAAGTCCTTGGTGGTGATGTTTACCTGGAAAAAAACTTAGTACTAAATAAAACAAAAATCAGGGGAAAGCTGGATTTTTGGGGATCTCAGCAAGGTTTGAATAAGCACATGGGAACAGTGAGAACAGTGTTAACAGTCACTTCTACTCAAGAGGATGTTGACTACATCGACAAGGAGAGCCCTTTCTGCTTGAGGGGTTGCTTTTTAAGTTTCCATTAGCGGCTTTTCTTTTCTCCATAGGGCAAGTCCTCAGGTCCTTACTCAAAAATGCTCCCATTGACATGCAAGTGCTGCTAAGTCAGACTTTGAGATTTTGTGCATATGCATCCAAGTTTTCCATGCTTGAGGAAATATGGCCTGAGAGGGGGAAAATTTGTGCAACTGTCTGTCCCATTGCTTGGAAACATAAACAAAACTAAACATGAAAAATGCTGTTTTTATTTGTAAATCAAGCATATTTTTATGAAAATGAAGCCTCTCATATTTAAAATTCTGAAACTCCATTATGCTAAATGAGGACTGAACCTTGGGATATCCTTGAATCTATTAAGTCTTCTATCTGATGGCCAGACTCCTTGGGCCTGATTCTCCATTCATTCATGCCAGTGTAAACCAGAAGTAACTGCACTCAACTAAATATATTCCTTCTTGTCCTGGAATAAAATTGGTATGTCATGGTTTGCCCCACACAATAACACCGAGATTCAGTCTGCGCCTCTGGAGTCTGCAGACAGTCAATGTCACCTGAGGAACGAAAAGGGAATCTCCTCTGAGTCAAGGAGCAGGTACCTACCTGCTAAACCTGTGTGAAAATCTTCCTTTGAGCATCCCCCATCCTCTTCTTCAACGTAGAATACAAATGAGAGATGATGGAGTCTTCCTGGGACAAATGTGACTGTTTAGATGTTTGATAAGTAGCCCCCTGCTAAGGTTGCCATATATCATCTCTCTACACCTCAGAGCATTGCAATATGTGTCAAATAACTGAGCCAGGGAGAATGGTTTGGATCACTACTTGGTAGGGTTGTGCCCTGCCTGCCCCAGCTCCTGGCTTTTTGAAAAAAAAAGCCCGATTCACTGGGTGCTGCCAGGTGGCGGGGGGCATCCCCACTGCCTCTACTGCCCCATGCCATGTGGGGGTCAGTGAGTCCTGTGGTTTTTCTCATTTTTTTTTTTTTTTCTTAAAGGGCCAGAGCTGAGGCAATTGGGACAGCCTTGGGGGGGCCAGGGGGCTTGTGTAGAGCCCCCCCACGCAGCATGGGGCAGTGGGGGGCAGCAGGGATTGCCCCCACCCAGCAGCACCCACTGAGTTGGGGCTTTTTCTCCCCAAGTGCTGGGAGTTGGGGTGAGCGGGGCAGCCATTGCTGGGCTGGGAGAGCAGGTGAGGGATGGGCCTGGCCTGGGTGATTCGAAGATTCGGCCAGATTGATTCAGGACAGCAATTCGAATCACCAAATCGAATCACTGTGCCCTGAATCAGTTGAATCCGAATCCAAAGTGAATACTAGCCACTTTGCACAGGCCTACTGCTTCTCAACTTTTCCATATAACCTAAAGGGCAAGCAGATTTACAGGATGCCTCAGGTCTTTGTTTCTGCAAGGTGTAAAGACCTGTACAATACCTGGCCTGAAACTATGGTCACACATTATCAATTTTCCTAAAGTTGAACAGAAAGTAATTAAATCAATATATCAGAATGAATATAATTAATAATTATGAGTTGGTTTTATTTCTAATGGGAAGTGTGTGTGGGGAGGTTATTTATGTGGGCTACAGCAGAATTGGTCTCCTGCTCAGTTATCGTTCTCTACTGCAGCTGGCAGCTTTTTCACATGTACATTCTAGACCAAGGTAGGCAACCCTGGCACGTGGCAGAGCACGGCATAAGGCATTTTGCTTGGCGCACATGCCTCGGAGCAGGTGGGGGGAGAGCCACGAGGGGCCGGATCCTTGTGGCAGTGCAGCCCCAGCTTCCCCACCATCCGCCTTGAGGCATGCATGCACCCGCCAGCGGCAACAAGCTGGGCCAGGGCTCTGTGGCATGCATGTGCACTTCGGGGTGGACATCGAGGCTTCACTATCTCAACAAGGTTCAGGCCTTTGGCATGCCAACATCTTACAAGACAAGGTTGTAGGTGTTTTGCGCACTCATGCCTTTTATGCACAAAGTTGCGTGGGTGCATAGTTGCATAATTCCCTGGGGTGTACTTTTTGCTTCACTTATGCAAACATCCCAGGGACAAGCTTGATTCTCCTCTTGGCTCCCACCCACCATTTCATTTTGGGCCTTTATGAGCATATGAATTTTAGGGTCCTTTATGAGTGTAAGTCCCCATTTCAACATGCCATTTGTATTTGGTAAAGTATTTGGCAAACTTGAAAGTGTGCCTTCAAATTTAATAGATATTTAAATTTTTTTTACCCGTCGGAGTGGTCTTAAGCTATGCATTAGTGAATGGGGCTATAAGAGATTATTAAAGTAGTGGCCATCCACAAAGGTCACAAAGGCCACAAAGCCCACAGAAATAAAAGGGAGTCCTTTGCTGATTTCAATGGACTTCGGATCAGGCCCAGAATAAATGAACTTAGTGTCTGTAGTGGAGTCGTGTGACACCCCATTGGTTACCTCTCTGCATCCTGAATGATCTCTCTTCACCTGTTCACAATTTCTTCCCTATCCAAAAACCTTTATGAGTTTAAGCAGCTCATCCATGATTTTCATGTCACTGACCTTGTGGAGCAGAACTGTATCTAATGCCTCCCTAGCGTCCAGGAGCTTTATGCATACTGCCTCTCCAAGTCAACTGTTTTCATTATGTCACAAAATGAAATCTCTGTGGTTTGCTGAACACTGATCTCTTTTCTATTACTCCACAATGATTTTCCTTAACTAAATCTAAATGTTTCTAGGTCTCTTTCTTGCTCCCATTTGTACTATGTTAAGAAGATCTCATTTCATGATAATGTACAGTCACAGAGGTTACTTACTAGAGCTGAGGTAATGCTGTAAGCAAATTTCCATGAATATTTTAAATAAATTAGCTTCAGTTGTATTGGAACATGTTTGCATTCTCATTCCAGGAACATTCGTGTGCACAGATGATCTAGCAGAGCTACTTTTGAAATTTGCTTTTGGTGAGCATTTCATTTACATGTTCCACTCCCCTAACCACAGCAGCAGAAACAATATCATGTAACTTGCATGAACAATCACAACTGTGTGTCACAGCTTGAAACGTGGATATGGAAGACTTAAAAGCAAACATTGCATTAATGAAAACTTCACAAAATTCTTTGAAATAATTAAAAATAAAAAAGCAAGAAAAACCATCTGTTTTTCAGATTCCTTCGTGACTGACTTGGCACACAGCATCTGCTACTTGTGATCAAAATTTCAGGGTACATTGTTAATCAGCTTGTAAAATCTTTCAACTTTAACCTCACAGATCAATGCGTACACAAAGCCTGCATTTGTGCATACTGCTTGGGAATGGTGGATGGCTCACTAGGTAGGGTGAGATTCTCTAAAAGGTGCATAACAAAAATAGCAAGACGGAAGAAGAGGGATGTGCTAATCTAGCTGTATACTCCCTTTGCTTCCTCACAATTCTGTGCTGCTCAATGACTGTCGAAGTCATTTTCAAACAGCCTTGGAGACTTATGAAAAGGGACAGCAGCTTCCATAGCTGCCACTGGACTGCGCCTGTTCCTGGAATCTCCTCATCCCTGTAATGAGCTTGACGAGCAACCAAGGAGATTTAGATTAGAAAGAGCTTTCTAAATGTAGGGGTGGTTAAGTACTGGAATAGTTTACCAACAGAAATTATGAAGTCACCATCACTGGAAGTGTTTGGGTGCAGGTTAGGCAAATATTTGGTATGGCTTAGATGGGGCTGGCCCTGCCTTGAGCTGGGGCTTTGATTCCATGACCTCTTGAGGATCTTCCAGCCCTGGGTTTTTCTTTATTTCTTTTTTTTTTTTCTATGTTGTTGTGTAGGCTGACCATATGTCCCAGTTGGGCTGGGACAGCCCTGGATTTCATAGGCCATCCTGTTGTCCTGGCCAGTTGGTGACAATTGAAGCGAAAGTCCTGGACTGGCACCACCCCATGCACAGAGGCTGGATTTGGCTGAGAATGGCCCCCCATGCATAGGGTGGACATCATAGACGATAGTCTGGTTTTCCACTGTCCTCCATTGATATGAAACCCAACCTCTATTTTTCTTTTGATGAGAAAAAGAGGACAAAAAGGCATCAGGTTTCATATCAATAGAGGACAGAGTAGCGGAAAACCGGAACCTCCTCTAGGATGGCCACCCTACCCATACAGCACCCTCCAGACTCTGCCAGTCTGCACTGCAGGGCCACATGACACCTCCCCCCAACACTGCTGGCAGCCTTGTGCCCTTCTGCTGCAACCATTGTCCTGACCCGGGTTGGGGTGCGTGTGTGTGTCTGCATGTGTGCACATGCATCTCCCATCCCAGGTTTCCTTACCCCATCCCAGATATCCCTAAAATGAGTATGGTCACCCTAATATTACATGCTTGTCTACTACCCCTAATAGCCCTGGGTCTATGAGGGAAACCTCACAAGGGAGCTGCCTTCCTCTGTTCCTTTGCTGGAGGAATCCCTCCCCAGCTGGGCCCAGAGCTTTTAGAGCCCCTCTTCTGGATCTCACTCAGAACGTAGCCAGCTCCCCGCTTGCACACACAATATGTGGGCACCACTTTCAAAACTGACCTGGAAAATATGTGCACATCAATCTTTTGTATATTGAAAGCCTGCCTGTAAATGTCTGCTGTGTTTATTTGGTGCTGAGACATTTTATTAAACAATGCCAGTAGTTTATTCTCTCAGCGGGTGCCCTCTGCCTGTTTGCATACTGTATCCTTGTGTGTTTGAGCATCTAGTTTGTGGCTGATTGAAGCTGGCAATATTTTCTAAACAAAAACTCATGAAAATGTTGCTCACAGAAAATCTGGGGTTTCAGCCCAAATGCCATTGCTCTGCAGGGCCACTGGTAAATTTGTTGGAGCTTGATTTTTACTACACGGCAAACCTGCCACCCCCCTTAGTTTCTGCAATGAGCAAACTACTTCCCGCCTCTGGACTTGCATTAAAATCATTCTGCCCTGAGGAGCTGATCCAAATTCAAGATGAAATGTTCTCTTCGTGTTTTTTCCTTCTTAGATGTATCTGCTAAATGACAAAACTTAAAAAACCATGAATGGCAATAGGAATAAAACAGTAAAAGACGAATCGGTTTTCTTTTATTCGTATATTTAAAATGTTTCAAATATGTGGTCCTGAATTCTTTTTCCCCCAGTCGTTTTTACACTAAAATAAAATCCCCTTTGCCTTTAGAACATGTCCCAGAAGCCAGTCAATAAAGCTAAAGGTCCAGCTGTGTGGCAACCTACATTATTTCCCCAGTGGAGCTAATGCTTTATAGTGTCGGTGACATGCAGCTACACTCTGTGGAGTCCATAGATTGCATTTTGTACCCTTTCCTTGGGCCACAATGAAAATCCTCTGTTTGCACTGAAAATCTTTCTTTGGACTCCAGAGATTCTTTTTGGATCATTGGTATGCCCGCTACTTTGCAGAATCCAACAACTCAAACTCAATCGATGTCATATAACATTGCACTCAAAAACAATAATTTACTGGACTGCTAACCTGCTGTGCTTCAGGAGGGAGCTATGGAAAAAAATCTCTCACTTCATTTTTATTAGGAATCTATCAGGGCATGAGGTACTGTAGCCCTTCTGTAGGTGGACAGAATTTAATAATGCAGTTTCCATGATGTCAGTGAATTGCTGTGCCTTGGTGGGTGGTAGTTTTTTTATTCTACTTTATTAGAACCAGATATGTTAGAAAACCTGCCCCAAGTTGCACACTAGAAATTAGAGTTATCTCTTCTATTCTTTTAAAAAGTGTGCTCATATCCTGACAGGTGCACCTTTTGATTATTATCCGTCAACTTTCAAGAAACTCCCAGAAACTTATTTTGCTCTGAGGTTCCTTATATTTAATGAATGTCTGATAAAATATGCCAATACTAGTTTTCTTTAAATGCAGGTGTGAAGACTGCAAGGGTGATCCTGAATCACAAGTAGGACGAAGGAATTCATTAGCTAAATCAACTTCTTGGCATGTTGCAAGCTACAGGTAACTTGCAAACGTTATTTGCTGCATAAAAGTTCAGCAGTTATTGGCACTGTAATAAAGGCAACTTATAGAAGGTATGGATCAGAGAAACACCCTTTTTATTTTATATTACCTTTCATGAAATTGCAAGTCACTAAACCAGTTTGCAGGTGTGTTTTGGGTACTGAACTGATGTCTGACCAAGAAAAAGTGAGTGAAATTCCATTGTGCTTCATAAGATGCATCCCTTTTTTTTTTTACACTGGTTAAAATTTGGTCATTGTTTTAAACTGAATTATTTTACCCACATCTTCTGTGTGGTTCTGGGACTCAATTTGGCAGGAAGAGGTAATAAAATCCGAGTGCTATCTCATTTGCAGATCAAGTGCTAGAACCATTCAGGTTCTCTTTTTAATGACACTCTTATCTGGAAGTTGTGCACATTCAGGCTAGCAATCCCAGTAATTATTTTACTCTTGACTGTGACAGGCGTGTCACTGATGAAGCCATACATAATGCATATCTATTCACAAAGACGTTAATCAGCTTGTTTGTATACAGAGGTAGTATTTGAAGGACCACAAAACCAGAAAGAAATTTTTAAAAGTTGGTTTCTGCTGTTATTCCTGGATTAGGGATACAAGGAAATCTGGATAGCTCCATCTCTTTCCTTTCCAACTGCACCAGCAACACACATTTATCAAGTTAGAATTTCATGTTACAGCCCCGTGATATTATTTAGCACAGATTTATCACAGGTAGAGAAATAATATTGGTCTTTATTCATAGAAACTTTGGACTATATGGAGCAGTCTCATATATATGCTGTTTCAGGTAACTATATCATATAATCTCTTCAATTCAGCTAAGCACTTAAGCACAAGCTTGAATTTAAACATGAAATCACGTGCTTATGGACGAGATTTCCCAAATCCCTCAGCATTGACCTAACTCAGATCCCATGGAAGTTATGTGATTTTTATCACTGGTTTTAATGGGAACACATAGGCCAAAAGTGAGCATTACTGAGAATTGCACCTTAGTTTGCTTGTTAGGAAGAGACTTAAGCACATGCCTAAAAGTTTTGCTGAATTGGACTCATTTTTTATTACTTACTTATTTTTATTATGGTAGTGCCAAGACAACCTAGCTGAGATCAGGACTTCATTGTTCACCCAGCTCTACTAAGTAGTAACAAATTTGTTTGAGTGTTACAAATCCATTACCCTTTCTGAGTAATTTTGCGGAAACTTCATAAATGTCTGTGGCAGTCATAATGAAAGGTACCCCCAGTCTTGTGCCAATAACAATAAACGGCACAATATTTGGAGGGATGAAGGAAAAAATTGCTAATGCTATTTTTAACCATGCACATTACAACACCCCCTAAAGTAAAATAAGCACTCCTTTAACTGGTCCTAAAAGTTTGTTCAAAACTGTTTTTCTTCATAAAATGTAGAGTGCCAGATATTGGAATACCGGGAAACAGGCACGAACCCTGTTTCTTTACCTCTGTATATAGTGTGCATCTGAGAGACAGGCCATGGAACTTAAACTATGACATGGTTTGAGGTGTATAGATGTTTTAATTAAAAGAATTGTGATAATGGAATAAGATGCAAGAGACAGTTTTAACAACACTGTCATTTGGGGATATTTTAGAGATTTGACCATAAAATGAATGTTGACACGATGTGGGAGGAAAGGAGACATGATGTGGGAGGAAAGGAGATGACCATTGTAAGTACTTGCATAGTAAAGAAGTGGGCTTTACAGCGGTGAGGATTTGAGGAATGTGCCTGGGCAATTTACAAACAGGGGGAACAATATGAAATCGCCCCTAGGGAAATTGCTATATTGCTGAATGTCGCTACATCCATCATTATCCAAGGGCTGGCAGAGGCAGGATTCTACCCTGCCATCCCGTGAACAACCATTCATTGTCAGACCACAGTGAACACTTATTTCACACGAACTATCTTGAGTTTATAGAAAGTGTTCATTTACAAGTCAAGAAAGATCCCTCATGCCTTTTACGTTCTTTCTGTATATAATGATTTTGTGTCCCTCATTTTGAGACTTTTTCACACATTATATTCCACATCTGAGCCTTGGTAGGCTGAGAAGTGGAGGTATGAAACGATAAGATATTGGGGAGAACAGACTGGGGAAAAACCTTAATAAAAACTGACTAGCTGAGACCGTAGAGGAAGAATATGGGCTTGTTGCATGCTGTGCTGTACTGTATCTTGGCATGCCTGCCAATCCTGTAGATCTATTCACTGTCATAGAGCTGTAATGTTATGCTCTCCAACAAATCTGTCTCAGATCCTTAAGTAAACATAAGGGTTTATGATTTTCCATCATCACCCACAAGTTTGTGGGGAGTTTTAATTAGTCATATAGGACCTGAGATCAGATCACCAGCCAGTTTAGCTGTATCAATTACTGTTTTTTTTCCAACTAAGGATCTGGCCCATGATCTCACTCCAGTTTAATATTGCACTTTCTTCAGAGAAATTGCTCCTTTTCATATGAGTGTAAGAAAATGTGGAATCAGACCCCTGCCCCCAAGAACCAGTCTGAGTCCCCCCAATCACATGTAATACAGGTTCCCAAAACTGCATCATGAAGAAATGATTTTCATTTGTTGCTATTTCTGCTGGCCTGACTGGGATTTAGCCCGGCAAAATAGCACTGAAGGGGCCTGCTCTCTCATTAGTATTCACCAGAGTCTTCATCATGCCCATTCTTAATTCCAAATGACAAAACCTAGGGGACACATGCAGGTCTTATGTTATTTTCTAAAAACTAATAAAAATATTGCAGGTTTTTTTGAAGCAATTTATATTCATTGTTTTGAGGGATTGTAATGATAGAACAATCATGTTTTCCTTTCTAATCATAATCACCTTTTTATCCCAGCAGTGGGAATATAATTGGTGTGAATAAATTCTGCTGTCTGCAACATGCAATGATAAATTCCAATCTTCCAGTGTTTGTTGCACATCAAGTTCCCCTTCTATTTTACTCTACAGAACCTGCTTATCTTTCCTGGGGTGTCTAGGCATCTCTTCTCCTTCTGCAGAGAGCCCAGAGTAGTAGCTCTTACTTTGTCATGCAGGTGCCTATTGTGTGTGTGTGTGTGTGTGTGTGTGTGTGTATTTACACACATATGTGTTGTGTGTATATACACACATATACATGTGTGTATACACACTATGCTATCCACACTCTCTCTATATATGTGTGTGCATGTGTATATAGATATGTTTATCTATAATATAGTATGAGTATAGTGTGTCTATGTCTGTATGCATATTAGAGTTGTGTGAAGCTTTGGTCCCCGATTCGATTCAGCGGAGATTTGGCCTGATTCAGTGGCTGGATCTCCAAATCTGAAGTGAATCGGGAGACCCTTTAATCTGTTCGAACTGAATTGTATCCCTCCAAAATCGATTTGAAGAGATTCAGAAAGATTCAGCAATTCGGACATAGACACAGCTTTAAATGCTTTTTCTACATACCTCTGGGTAGCAGGTGGCTTGTGAATGCTGCAATGGTGAGGTGGATGGAGCATCCCACAAAATCCCAGTGTGCTTGCCAACAGATCCAGAAGTGGACCAGAAGCACTTCCGGTCCACTTCTGGGTCCTCCAGGGAGCATGTTGGGCCCCCCCACCCCACACCTCCTCCAATTCGGCAACTGGTGCCTCCTGAGTCTGGGGGAGCTCTTGGGGTCTCCCTGCGGCCGATTGCTGGGCTGGGGAGGCACGGGAGGGGGGGCAGGCCCAGGGTGCTCCCTGGCAGACCCAGAAGTGGACCAAAATACTTCCAATCCACTTCTGGGTTCACCACTGAACACATGGAGGACCCCCCACTCCTGTGGGACGCTCCATCTGCCCCAGCATCGCAGCAATCACAAGCTGCGCTGCTACCTCAAGGTATGTAGAAAAAACATTTAAAGCTGTGTCTGTGTCCAAATTGCTGATTCTCCGAATCAGCATCGAATCTTCAGATTCGGATTTGGCCGAATCAAATCAGGGACAGTAATCTGAATCAACAAATCAAATCACTGTCCCTTATTTGGGCCAAATCCGAATCCGAATTGAATAGGGCCCACTTCACACACCCATAATACATATTCTCTGAGCCAAAGTATTGTTGTATCTTCATGGATACCTGAGAATGGGGAAAGTAGAAGACTTTTTTTATTTCACTACAGCAGTGGAGGTGTGGAAGGCAGCAGCCATCTCTCTTTTGCCAGTACTCTACCAAGCACCTTGGGTTAGCACAGCCTACCTGTTCAAACATTTTGAGTTAACTCTACCACAGTCCAAATCTGCAAGAGCTTACCTCTTCTATTGGTGGACTCTTGTATCAACTCAAACTTATAGCCCACTGGTGTTTCAATGCCAGAACGTCAACAAGAACCAGTATTGCTTAGATCTAGCCAGCAGCATCCCTCGCTATTCCAGGTCTGTGTTCTTTATTATTAGTCTAGTGGAAGAACTGATGATTAATACAAGTGGTCCAACTCTTCTTTCATTCTGATTTTGTAGCAATGGTCTGTGGTGAAGTTACTCCTGATATATGCTCATGAAGGCGAGAAGAGAATCAACCCTAGGAATCCTTACAAGTGCTTAATGTGTAAAGTGCCTGTTACCATGCCGTTCAGGATCACAGTGTATTCACCCATCATCACCATGACTTAACATACACAAAAGCATAATTTAGGCCTCAAAGGCTTTTGTGTTTCATGCAAGTACACCCAAGAGTAAAGAACTACATGAAATATAAGATACTAAGACACCCTTGGTTCTGAGCAGAAGTCCAGATTTCCAGCACTGTGCACATACAGTCACTTGTGCAAAAATACATATGCCCTTGCATGTCTAATCTGCATGCAGTACTTTGCATTGTGGTAATCATTCACAGTCTCACTTACTTAAAAATAATGCATGGTTCTGAAAATTGGAGTTGTTCTCTTAGAAGACTTTTCTTGTTCTCTAACCTGTTATTTAAAGTATTTTTTTTAAATGTCATGTTCCTCTTTTGGAGCATCTGACTTCATTGCATTTGTTGTCAGTCTTATCTATTTCTTCCTTCCATTCCATTCCTCCCTAATATGGTGCTATGATGGACTGGGATCATGTAGGTTGCTTGGTCTTAATTCACTTTTATTTACATGTCTGCTAGTCAGTGCATCTGCCCTATGGCATAGTTGTCTTCAGCTGTTTCTGCGACTCTCCATGAATCAAAACTGAGCATTAGGCTCTTCTGTATAATTATTCTACTCTCCCTGACAATCCAATTTAGGCTTAACTTACACTGTAATTCATCAAAGCTAGGGGATTCTGGAAGCACTTGAACTACTAGGAATTTGTGTAGTTTCATAGCATATGGTGTGAGAAACATCCTCCATTTCTTATTGAGTAGGCAAGCTGTTGGTAAACAGGACAGGCTGATATAGGAATATGTGTGCTGGTTTGCTTGCTCTGTATTGCATGCAAAATTACAAGTCTCTTCCTGAAATAAATGTAATGTTCTCTATTGATTTGCCCATGCCAGTGGCTAAAGTAGGATATCTGTAATAAGAAGAAATGAAAGAAAAAGTAAGCATTTCAGTGGAAGATGGATGATGATGACAAGGGGATAATAAATAGACTTATAGATTTCTGAAATATTAGAGGAACGAGGTCATGGGAGTAAACCAATCCTCTGGATCCAAAGCAGAGTGGAGAGATTTGAGTTAGTACATGGAGTAGTTTTGAATTGAGTCTGATCTCTTTTGGGGTGAATATATAGCCAAAATTCAACAGTAACAGAGCACAGGATTAAAGAGATCTTCTGTAGTTGTTCAGGAAGGAGAATCTGGAGGATCAGAAACATTAAAGGCAGGAAGACTCAGCAAGCTCTTAAATTGTTTATAATCTTTGGCCAAGTTGATCCCCATTGATTTCAGGGGGCTATTTTAGGACATGAATTAGTCAACTGTTTTTGTGTCTGTACAGTTGTTGTAAACATTAGTAAATGTGGCAAATGTATTGGTAATTCTGCTATCCTCTAGGAACTGAACTCAAACCACCAGGTTATTTTAGATAGGCCTCCAAAGTGCCATCAGATGCTACTGTCTTTTGAACACTGCTTCTACTGGAGATATTGGCATTCTTCAGGTCCTGAGGGATTTCTTTATTGTTCCAAATTCACAGAATAATTCATGGAGTTTCAGTACCAGTCTCTTGCTGACAGCGTAATAGGTTTCAGCAGGTGTGCCATCCAGTCCAGTACTCTTGTTGTTCTTGGTTTGCTTGATGGCACACCAGACTTCCTCTAGGATAGGAGGGTTGGTGAGAAATCCCCTTTCAGGGTGTTGAGGGTTGGACTTGATGGTGGTATCCACCACAGTTGACTCATGGTTCAGGAGTGCCTCAAAGTGCTATCTTTAAGAAAGGAGGTAGGGCTGTGTGTAGGAGCTATAGAGGTATTATCCTCCTCTCTGGAGCAGGGAAAATCCTTGCCCACAGTCCAAAATCCTTCTGAACAGTCTTCTACCTCTTGCTGAGGAAGTCATGCCAGAATCTTAGTGTGGCTTCAGACCATCCTATGGGGCAACTGACATAATCTTTGTTGTCTGCCCAGTCCAAGAAAAGTGTCAGGAACAACATCAGGACCTGTGTGTGGCCTTCACTGGCATCACTAAAGCCTTTGAATCAATCAGTTGCAAAGCCCTGTGGAAAGTACTGGCCAGATTTGGATGTCCTGAAAAGTACATCAAGGTCCTGAGGCTTCTTTCTGATGAGAAGTCTATGGCCATTTTATGTAGTGGATCAGTATGTCATCAAAAGTGGAGTCAAGCAAAGATGTGTCATCACTTCAACTCTGTTCTCCATTTTTTTGACAGTCATCGTGGTTCTCATTAAAGACTACCTTCCTTCAAAAATTGACATGGAATACCATGTCATGGATGGATGGCTGTTCAATCTGGGATGTTTTCAACTGAAGACCAAAGTACTCAAAACAACCAACCTTGACTTTCAGTATGCTGGCAACCGTGCCATTCTTGTGCACATGGAAAAAAATCTCCAAACTTCACTGGATCTTTTCAGAGAAGCCTGTCAAACTTTGGGCCTCTTTCTCAACATCAAGAAGACTAAAGTGCTCTATTAGCCTGTCCCAGGTCATGAATGTGACCTCACTTCCCCCTCCACAAAATTACTGTCAAGGGAAAGACCCTGGATGTCATTGAGCACTTCCCCTACCTTAGTAGCTACTTCTCTCGGAGGGTGAACATTGATGAGGATATACAGCATAGGATCTGATGTGAATGTGTCTCCTTCTTTAGAAAGACACCAAGATCCAGGTCTACAATGTAGTTGTCATCCCGCCTATCCTCTACAGATGTCATCACTGGCAGCAGCAGCAATCCCTCATGGTCAAGTGAAATGTGTATGAAACGTGGGTGACCTATTGTCATCATCTCAAGAGCCTGGAAAAGCAGCACCAAGAATGCCTCCAGAAAATTCTCCACATCAAATGGGAAAAATCACTGCATAAATACCAGCATCATTGCTGAAGCCACTGTTAACAACACTGAGTCGGTGATCTTCAAGCACCAACTTTGCTCAGCTGGACACTGTGTGCGGATGCCTGACTCCCAATTTCTAAAACAAGTGTTCTATTCCCAGCTTAGTAACAGCCTGAGATCTTGCAGTGGCCAGAAGAAATGCTACAAGAGCATATTGAAGGTATACCTCCAGAAAACAGATGCCAACATTAAGGGCTGGGAGGAGCTGACTGTCGAATTATTCCAATGGCACTGCAACCTCAACCAAGCAGCCGTCTGTTTCAAGGTAAAGCGTCTTGCCCCCAAACCAGAGAGGAGAGAGTGGAAGAAGGAAAAGGAGAGGAATTCTAACCTACGTCTTACTTTCCCCTGCAGAAGACCTTCAACTTCAACTTCTGCAGACAGGTCTGTCGCTCAAGGATTGGACTCTTAAGTCACCTCAAGACCCATCAATGGGCAGCAGTAGAGATCATCTTTGAATCAAGGGATTGTTAATGACAACCTACTGGGGAGTCTCAGGTCAATAAAAGTCTCTGTATCACATTCTTAACCCTTGAGCCATGGACTCCCATATAAATTATTGTTGGGTTTTTTCAGCTTTTTCTGGCAATAAAAAAAATCAGCACAAGAGCCGTATCTTTGGGCATTGTCACTAAAATTCTAGAGCTTCCTTTTCTTTTCTAAAAAAAGTCCAGTGCCCCAAAAGTAATCAGATAAATGAGACTCTTTAATGGCTGATGATTGGAGGAAAGCTTTGCTGATTAAAGACCAAAACTGATGGAGTATCAATCACTGTTCTTTTTGATTAAGTACCATACTAATCTCTGTCACTGTGTAATGACTATCCTGGCAAACAGAGTCTGATTGCTGCAGGCAAATCATTTACATTAATCAAATAAAGTAAGAAAGATAGCAATGTACTTTACTGTTCAAGACAAGATGCTGGATGTCTCATTGCTAAAGCAGCAAACTGGACCACATGTCCTTTTTGCGTTAAAGGCCTCTTTAAGTAGAGGGAACACTCCAGCTAGAATGTGCTTTAATACGCCATTGTTCTAAGAGCAGAATTTAAGAGCACCCATTCCTGGTCCCACTGACCCAAGGCAGTTACATAGTCATGTCATAAACAATTAATCAACAACTCAAATTTTAATAAACAAGACATTTGAAATATAGCAATTAACACAAATTCACATTTTTTCATGGTGCTTGGTTTAATATGCAACTGTTCTAGTAGATGACCAATCTGAAAGAACTGTATTGCCTATCAGCTTTCTTTGCAAAGTAGTGAATTTTGGAAAGTATGTGTGGTAGGGAAGTAAAGTGGGAAATTAACAGAGTCTGTCATTGATTAAACATCAAAGGACAACTGAGGCTCCAACTCCCCAAACATTGCTCTTGTTAGAGTCCTAGGAAGGGTCTGTGTGTACCATTACCTTTCACTATTCAAATGTCATAAAAAATCTTTAACTGAATAGGTGGGCATACTTTCCAAGAGTGAAGGTCTGCATTCTATCCTCTATGTTCCTACAAAGTTCACAATAAACTTGGTATGTGGTCTAGTGGCAACTGCAAAGTCCAAAAAATCACAGAATTATTACAAAAAAAAGGAGACAAAATCAAGGGCAAAGGCAAAAAGACACAGCATTATTAAACCCTATGAAGATTTGAAAGTTTAAACCACAAAGCTGATACTAGGAGGGTTTATATGTGCTATTAATGCCATTGAATAAACTCTGGCTCAGTTTGCACCAGAGTTTATTGCTCCCAGGTGCAGCATTTACATGTGCACCCAGGACCACAGAACGTTGAGCCAGGTCAGAGCAGACTTGGCTGGCAGTGGACCTGGGGGGGTCAGCCTGCCAGCTTGGGGCTGCTTCTGCCCTGCCTAGTTAGCCAGCAGGCAGCCCCCATACTGAAGCACCTTCTTGCCCCGGTTAGCCCCATCAGCGTCAGCACATGCATTGCAATGCACTAATAATGCTGCCGTAGGATAGTACTTGTGTTAACAAGAACTAACCTGTGGCAATGTGTATTGGTTTACTGTGGCCTAATAGGGCCACACGTATAGATGCTGAGACTTTACCGTGGAGTTAATTAGGCAACTCTGCAGTAAATGTCTCATGTAGTTGCTGTTCACCCAGGAGCCCACTATGTTGCACTTAATATGGAAAGACCTCAAAATCTTTATTTAACCTCTTACCACCCCTGTCAGATAGGGACTTTCTATTATCCCCATTTGGTAACAGTCTGGTGACAGTTCTCAACACATGTCCACTATATTGGGCCTTGCACAAAAGACAGCCAGGGATGAGACTAGAATACATGCGTCTCTATGACAGACAGCCTAGGGCACTCTGTCACTTTAAGAGAGAGACAGCCCAGGGAGAGTCCTGTAGGACATACAGGGTGCAGCTACAACTGGGTTGCTATAGAGATGAGCTAATGAGATTAATTAGCCAGCACCTGCAAGTAACCCCTGGGGAGTCACTTGACTGGAAAAGGGCAGGGCCAGATAGATAAAGGGCAGTCCCAGAGGCAGGTCAGGCAGTCTGGCCCTGGAGGCTAAGCAGGGAAGAGCTCTGCAGAGGTGCCTGTGGCTGAGAGCCAGATCATGAGCATGCTAAGCCTGGAGATAGCAAATGAAGAAGTTGAAGGCTAGCAATGGATTAAGACCATGGTAGGGGTAGGAATTCAAGTTATAGCAAGGAGGGCTTACATTTTGGTTCTAGTTTGGTTTGGTGCCTAGTGGGGACCAGGGCGAGTCTGGTGCCCAGGGGTGACTAGACACTGGAAGAAACATCCAGTGGTTCGTGGGGGACTGGGAAGGGTGTCTTGGAGGTCCCAGCGAGCTGAGAGAGGTGATCCCATAGCACCCAGGGAGCGGGGCACACTGAGAACTCCCAGAGGGGCAATCCCATAGAACCCATGAAGGGTAATCCCATTAGTGCCTAACAGGCATAGACTTGGGGGCCAGAGGGTCCAAAGCCCCAAGGCAGGCAGGGACAGGACCTGGGGCCCAGACAGACATATAGAGAGACCAGGAAAACTCAGAAGCCCAAGACATGGCAGAGATAAAAGCCTTGGAAGGCCAGACAAGAGGCTGGGCACCTGAATGCTTGGTCCAGGACAGTGGGCTAGAGCCAGAGGGCTCAGCAGGAAAAAAAACGGTGAAGGCCAAGAAGGCCAAGGTCTGAGAAGAGGTCTCAGGTCTAAAAAGACTGAAGCTCAGTCTAGGTCCCTCAAGAAGCCTCCACCCTAACAACATCAAAGGTGTGACAGGTGAGTAAAGGAGGCGAGGATCCCTGGAGTTGGAGCTTGGGCAGGAATTACGTGGCCACCAGTGGGGCATCACAGCCTCCTCTGGAATATGAACCTGTCACAGTCTCTTATATCCCAAGCCCGCCGGTGAACAGTCTTTCCTAGGATGTGAGAAGCTCAGACTGATTTGGATCAATGCCATGAATCCAGATCTTTCACACCCCAGGAGAAAGCTTTGGCTACCAGGTTATTCAATATTCTGATGTGAGGGTTTCCCAAACTCTCGCATCTATAGCTGTTCTATTTTTTTTATAAATCATTAAATATTCATGGATCATAAAGGAAAAGAGAAAAAGGAAGAAACTTACTGTGGTTGGGTGGTTAGGACACTCTCCTGGCCTATGGAAAAAAAAGGTTTCAAGTTCCTGCTCTTCAAATAAGCAGAGTTGAGGTTTGAAAGATGTGGACAGATTAGAAAGAATCCAGTGGAGAGTGACAAAAATGATTAGAGGCCTGGGGAGCCTGACTTATACAGATAGGCTTAAAGAAATAGGGTTATTGAGTCTGGACAAGAGAAGACTGAGTGGGGAATTGATAACAATCTTCAAATACCTGAAGGGTAATTATAAAGAGGCTGGAGATAAACTCTCTGTGGCCATAGGGGACAGGACTAGGAGCAATGAACTTAAGCTGCAGCAGAGGAAATTTAGGTTGGCTATTAGGAAAAACTTGCTGACTATGATGGTAGTCAAGCACTGGAACAGATTACTTAGAGAAGTTGTGGAATCTCCTTTCCTGGACTTTCTTAATTGTAGGTCAGACAGACACTTGGCTGGGATGGTTTATTCCTGGAGGATCCTGCCTTGAGTTGAAGGCTGGACTAGATGACTTCATGAGGTCCCTTCTATCCCCACTTTACTATAATCCTATGAAACCAGGTGTGGGTTTTGTCTCTCTGGGATTTTTTTTCTTTAAAGAAAGAGCTAACCTGGCTTCATGCATAATTCCAGGATCACGTTCATTGCTGAGAATCTGAAGCAGAGAGAGAATCTCCTTCTGATCCAGAGCTGGCACTTACCCTTCTGGTTCTGAAGGATCCCATCTTTAGGTGTCTCACTTGCCCCATGGAAGTGGAGCACAGGGAGCCTAGTCTTAATTCAGAGCTGTGAATACTACTGGGTGCCATGGACACTGCAAATCTAAATCCTTCTGTGGATCCAGCCCTGAGGATCTTCCCCAGGGTCACACAGGAAATCTGGCAGATCAGAGAAGTGAACCACAGTTTCTGAAGTACAAAGTTTGCATCTTAACCACTGGACCATCCTTCCTCTGGGACCACACAAGTTGATGTCCCAGGGACTATAAAAGGACAGAAATAAACAGCGAGTAATTCTTTGAGAAAGTGATCTGTGAAGAAAAGGGATGATGACATTTGAACACATAATTCATCCTGGCTGCAATGCCATTGAAATAGATGAAGTTCCGTCTGGAATGAATTCAGCCTGGTGCTAATAAAGATATCAGCATTGTTGGGGCAATAACATTTTTCTTCTTGGCTGTGATTGACTGAAATGTTTCTCCTGTCATATAATCAGTAACTGTAAGTTGCTATATGCACAGTGATGGTGCTATAGAAATAACAAATGACTGGTACACAAAGGATATATAGGCACAGACTGTGATACTTATTTGACATAGCAATGCATTATTAGTCTTTAAATTAGAAACATAAGAAACATAAGGAAAATGAGTTCCATTTATCATGTAAGTCACCTACAACAAATATAATACTTATTAGTCTTTTGTAGCGCTCAGGGAACATTTAAAAACAAGGGCAAAAATGCTTTGTCAAAGGGGATAAGCCAAGGCAAAGAGATTAAACAGAAACTTGAATTTAAAACCCAGGCCCTTGATTCTTATTCCATTAGATCACAAAGCAATGGTTGCATGCAGTTGTGTGCCTAATTTGAAAGCATGGGTACTAAAATTCTATGAGGATATTGGATATTTGTCCTTGCAAATAGCCATTCAGTTGGCCACTTAGCTCACACAAATCCATACTCTATCCGTATATGCCATTGCAGTAATTGTATGGAGCCCTGTGATTCTGGCATTTTCAAAATCAGGTCTTTGTAACTCTAGAGGGGGAACTGGAAAGATGGAAGGTGCAGAAAAGGAGAGGGGCAATGAACATTTATATGTTAAGGAGCATAGCCAAGCATTTGAGGTTTTTTTCACGAGTGGGTGTTGTTATAGCTTGTCCCCCAACACTTGTAGGCAATTGTAAGGAACTGAATAAGCCAAGAAAGCAGAATGCAAAGTGCTTTGCACAAATTCATGATAAGCAACGATAGTAGCAATAAGATTAAAATTTTAAAACACCCAGTCCTGCCTGCCTTTTTACTATGTACTATTTCCTACCAAGAAGTAAGGCCTGGGGAGGAATAAGTAGAGAGGCTGAACATTGTCATAAATAGAAAATTTATTTTCTTTTATTGCTTTTAAAAATATGTTCCCAGCCAGACATGGAAGATGGAACATATGGTAGATGATAGAAGTCTGGGGGGTGATGGGAGTCCAGTTATACGACAGCCTAGTCTTAATAGTCTATGTTCATTTTACCCCATTTTCTGTTACCATGTAGTTTCCAGTGTGCCATGGGAATCAACTGTTGTGCTATTGTTGAATGTGCTATTTTTCTGTTCTTGTCATAATACTATACTTTGAGAACAAGAAAGTATCTGTGATTAAACAGTCATGAGATAATGCATTGTTATATCACTGATTGTAACATGAACAGAAAATACCGCAGACAGATCCATTGTTTTGACAGTTTCTCCATTCTGATGACAAAGATGTAGCAAGAATAGGAAAGGGTATAACAAGACTGTTGATATGAAACTTGTAGTGTTATTGTTTTCACTCACGGCCATAGAAAAGACTGAGAGAAAAACAGACAATTCCCAAAGAAAATAAGAGACAACAGCACAGGCCAAATTAGGCTGTTGTCAGTCATCTTAAAATGTGCCTTCCTCATACTAAAGAGCAGTAAACTATGGAAAAAACAATGGAGTAAACAAAAGCCACAATCCAGTTCCCAAAATAGCAGCAGTTTCTCTAATATTTAATGAATCCCAGAATCCCTGTTTTTTATCTCCTATGTTAGTGTGTCTTGCAGTTAACATTTCAAGTCCTTTCTACCACCTTAGTATTACCTCAGTCATAGGAATGTGGAACTATGGGAATTGCCAGACTAGCTGAGACTCCTGGTCCATCTTATCTCCAGCAGTGGCCATCACCAGATATTTCAGTGCAGGTTGTAAGACACAGCAGGAATATATGAAATAATCTGCTCTCGTGAAAGGTTTATCCCAGTCCCTGTGTCTTGAGATTGACTTGAACTCTGAAACAAGGTTTTGTAGCACTTCCAGAATGTTAACATTAACTATTATAATTATGCACATTCTTCTTTGCATACGTGTCCAATCCTTCTTTAAATCTCACTAAATTCTTGGCCTTAAAAACATCCTATGGCAAAGAGTTCTACAGTTTTAATTATGCATAATATGAAGAGTAGTTGTTTTATGCAGTTTTGAATCTGTTACCTAGAACAAAAAGACAGCAGTAACCAACTATAAGAAATCTTCCAACACTATAACCCTGGAAAATCTGAGAGGGGCTCAAAGAGAAATGTCGAAGGAGGCTAAGAGGTGGGCCCAAGATTTTTCGCTGAAACTCTGTGATGATATTCAGAAAGCAGCTGATGTAGGTGATGGCAATGGAACGTACAAAGGCTTCAAACAAGCAATTGGCCCAGTCAAGAAGAAGCCCGCTCCACTGAAAGATTAAAATGGAAATATAATTACTGATTAAAAAATACAAACAATTTGAGCATTGGATTGAACAATATAGAATACTATACTCCAGTGAGGTTGAAATGAAACATGAAGAGCCTGAAGGATTACAACAGTTCAAAGTTATGATGGATTTGGGAAACAAACCTACATTTGAAGCTTTGCAGAAAGCCATTAAATCAATTCCTGGGAACAGGGCATGTAGCAATGACTGTTTGCCTGCTAAAATCTCCAAAGTGGCAACAACAAATTACTTCAAAAGCCTCATAAAGTTATACCGCTTTGTTGGAAAGAAGAAGTGGTACCAAATGATTTCAGAGGTGCTGGTTTGTACAATTATACAAAAACAAAGGGGATAGAAGCGACTGACAACTATAGAAGTATCTCTCTGTTGAACATTGTCAGAAAAATTGTCACTTGCATCATACTCCCTATGCTGCAATCTCTAGGTGAAAAAATCTATCCTGAAAGTCAATACAGATTTTGCTCAGGACACTCCATCATTGATATGATATTTTTGGTCAAGCAACTGCAAGAGAAGTGTAGAGAAAAATAAATGCCACTGTACATAGACTTCATCGATCTGACAAAGACCTTCAATACAGTCAACAGACAAGGCCTTTTTACTGTTCTGAAGCAGCTGGGTTGTCCCCTCAAATTGCCGAACTCATTACATCAAGTTATGAAGGCAACTGTAGCATATGAAACAAAGAATCAAACATCTTTGACATCAACAACAGGATGAAATAGGGGTGTGTGTCATAGTCCCATGCTTTTTAACATTTACTTCTTATTTCTGCTTCTTCATGCATTTAAGGACAGCAGGGATAGCATTTATCTTCAAACCAGACTAGATGGAAGCTTGTTCAACATCATGAGGTTTAGAGCAAAAACCAAGGTGAAAGAACTGGTTCTGAGAGATTTCCTGTTTGCAGATGATGCAGCCTTGGTTGTCCACAGTGAATCTTCCCTGAAAAATACCTTGGGAAGATTTTCTGAGTTATGCAAGAGTTTTAGGGTAACAGTCAGTCTCAAGAAGACTGTGATCACATCTTCTTGATCTCAAGAGGTGTCTGAAGGGATGAAAGAACTGATACCTGACATCAATCTGAAGGATAAATTTCTTGGTGTCATTGACAGTTTTTGCTACTTGGGTTCTACAGTCAGCAGGAATCTTGACCATCAGACTGAACTGTCAGAATCAGAGAAGCAGCTAAGAATTTCGGGCTATTACAGAAATGTGTGTGGAATAACAGCAAACTATCAGCTGAGGTGGAGATATGAATCTATGAGACTTGTGTGCTATAATTCCTGATTTATGGTTCAGAAATCTGGACTACATATGCTAGGCATATCAACAGACTAAACACCTTCCACATGAGATCTCTACATATGATTCTGAAAATAAAGTGGGAAGACAAAATACCAAACACAGAGATGCTGGACTGTGCAGGACTGACACACTTAAAAACCACTATCAAAAAGAGGAGGTTACGATGGTGTGACAGGAGTGCCTTTACTACAGTCTTTCTATTGGTGACTCCACCCTCCTCTTATGAAGCAACCGCCTGCCTACTCTCCTGCCGTGTCTTGATCTTAATTGATTAATTAATAGATGTAATTAGCAGGAGGCTGCCCATTGTTTTTGCCCTAGTGCCAGAGGGCGCAATCTGCGGCTCCTTTTCCTCCCCTACAACGCAGCACAAGCCTCGCAGCTGGTACTGACATTGTTTTGACCTGGGCCTTGCTGTAATTTGGCCCTCTCCTTGACTTCCCTGGGCTTCCACTGCCCGGTCTCGTCCTGTGCCTTCCTGGCGCTCGAAGCCCCAGAGCGAGGGGGCTCCTTGCGGCCCTCACTCTGGGGCTCCTCACCGCCCCCTTGCTCTTGGGTGTCTCACCCCTCGCGGCCCTCTCTCTGGGGCTTCTCACCGCCCCCTTGCTCTTGGGTGTCTCACTCCTCGCGGCCCTCTCTCTGGGGCTTCTACTGCCCCCTTGCTCTGCGGCGTCTAGCTCCTCACGGCCCTCTCTCTGGGGCTGGGGTCAGTGCACCCCAAAATGCGGTGCCGTCTGTGGAGCCCCTATGAGGCCTCCTCCAACCCCTAACAGCCTCACCCAGTCCTCTGGAACTTATGAAACTACAAATAAAAACTCAAGCCCCTGGGCTACAACGAAAAGTCTCATTCAATCCCTATCAGGGAATTCTCCACCCATAACAGCGGACAGGAGCTGCTCGGTCCCTCAGGCTCCTCCACTCCGCTTGCCCCGGCAGAGCTCCTTCTCCCGTGGCTGCCAGTGGAGCACTGCCCTCCTGGCTTCACTCCTGGGGTTTATATGTGCCAGGCCCTGCCTCTTCCTGTCAGCTGACTCCCCAGCGGTTGCCCTAGCAACCAGTACCTGTGAACATGGCTGCCCTGGTAACTAGCAGCTGGGCTCCGCTTTCACTGCTACAGCTCTCTCCCTGGCTGTTCCTGCTCTAAGGAGCAGGGCACCTGCGTGCTCTGCGACAGATGGATTGGCTACGTCAAGAAAATGGAAGAAGACCATATCCCCAAGAATATTTTGTGTAGTGAGATTTGAGACAAGTCTAGAAAGTGGGGTCACCCTCTATGGCAGTACCACGATGTATGCAAAGATTATTTGAAGTCATTCATCATCAATGTAGAAAGCTGGGAGGAGCATGCAGAATCCCATCTGATCCAGAGGGAACATCTGACACTGGGTACAAGCTCAACATGAAGCAGCTTTGATCCAGAGGATGGAAGCAAAGCAAGAAAGAAGAAAGCAGCATGTGGACTCCAACTCAGACAATGTATGGATCTGTGAAACTTATAACAAGCTGTGTTACCCTCGAATTGGGCTTGTCAGCCACAAACAGATTCATCAGGCATCTAACTAAACCTCTTATGGGTACACCATGATCCAGAAGATTGATGATTACAGCAATCCCAGGTGCCAGCTCGGGCCGGGGAGGGGAGGGATTGTCGCCTCAGCCACATGATTGCACCAGTGGCAGTCAGAAGTCATTGTTGCCCCCATATGTTACAGCTGCCCTGGGCTGCCTCATCGTGCTTCTGCTGTCACTTTTCACTTTCATGTTCTCTTTTTTACCCTGCTTTCCAAGTTCAGGATTCATGTTTTCACTCTTGCCTTCAACAACACAGAACATACAACAGCAGGCATAAAATAAACACATACTTGAACTTTAATTTAACAGGAGAAAGAGATGCAAGAGATTTTAGTCGCACTAAAGTATTTCCAGAAGTTACTCAGATAGCAGGATGATGGGCACATGTAAGCAGTAGGCTAGAACAGAATTATAGTAGCTGGTTCTGAATGTATATATTCTGTACTTCTGGCTTACACTTGTTCTTTGTCTTGTCCCCAAGTACCTGAGTAAAATATGCATAATGTCACACATTTATATAGCTGATGTGGAAATAAAATAGTTTATCCCCATCCTCTGTATACCAACTCTTAATTTGAGAATAATCTAGCCTGACCTTTCATAACTTCCAAGTGACTGCCAAATCATGTCACTGGAGTCATTTCTACTAATTCAGGAACCTTGTTTTCTGCCATTTGGCATACTTGCCAATGCCCAATAGTCTAAGAAGAATTTTAGATGATGTACATTTTTATGAGCTGATCTGTGTATAGTAGAACCCATTATGTTCATCCCATATGTTATAAATCCTGCAGAAGGCCCTCTTTTCCCCTTATTAGTTTAACATGCACACCCTTTGTGGTATTCTCCTGCTAGTTTGTGGTATTCTCCTTCTCAGTTGTCACAGCAGAAGTCTAAAAGTCCTAATTTTAAAAATAACATATTTTACCCCACTTATAAGTAACACAGCTACTTCCAAGGCTCTTTACTCAGGACTTCCCTTTGAGATGGTTCTGCACCATTTGCTCCACTATATTGCACACATTTTCCCACCTGCCTGACACATATATGGCACACAGCACTGATGAAAACCAATCTGGTCTTGCATGTTTCAAGTTGTCTTGATTACCTGTAATATAATACTCCCATATGTGTAATTCAAGTCAGCAATAACCTTCACCTGCTTTCAGAGTAAAGCTGGCTATGGCTTGTGACCAACAACTTTTGATGCCAAATTTAGGTGCCAAGGGGTGTATTTTACTGCAGGCCAAATGTTTAAGACACCTATTAGGTCTACACACCATGCAATTTAGAAATATAATGAAATTCTTTATTAGGCAAAATACAGTAAAAATTAGGTTCTAGTGATTATATGTCTGGGGTCTACTTGTTGCAAATCACTTTGCATGCAGAGATGTCTGTGCTGCATTATGTTTTATATCTGCCCTGAGCTTTGAGTTGTAGTTTAGAAGTAAAATTGTATTGGTAGCTTTGGCAAGAACCTTACCTCTTTAATACTGCATGGTCATGTAATCCTTTCAACATTGGTTTGTGCATATGTTTTCCATAGGTTGCTAGACTCTGATTTATTGTATAGGTTATTAGCTGGAAGTATGTGAGCAGAGATGACCCAAACAGGGTGCGGGTCCCCGGGGCAAATCAGCCTGTGCGGGGCACTGCCCCTGGACGTGAGGAAGCTGCTGGCAGATTGGGTGGCGATGGGGAGGATGCCGAGTGGCTGGATATGAAGCCAGTGGCAGCGCAGAGACGGCATGGCCACTCCACCCAGCTCTGCAGGGTCTCCCAAAGCGCAGGGCCCGGGGCGATCACCCTGATTCACACCCCCACTAAGGACAGCCCTGTATGTGAGTAAAGTACACCTGGAAAAGGACACTTTAATGTGCTTCCTCTATTTCTTTGTTGTGTTTTGCCATATCACTTTTTAAAGGGGAATCATGGTCCCTTAACTCAGTTCTCGGCACCAAAGTGTAGGAGTAAGTGTTTTTTAAATATGGTATTAAGAAGTGCATCTGAACTGAAACTATGAAGGGAGTTTTAGGTTGAAGATTTCAGCTTCCAAAATGGATAAAATGAATCCCAGATTCAGATGGTGCAATGAAGGGACTACGGCTCAGGTTCTTAGTAGTGTGACTCCAGGGAGGGGCAATAGGAACACCAGCCCTGGACATTGACTTGGGGTGGACACAGACAGAGCAGACCCGGTGCTACTGACCCAGCCACTGTCCGTGGCAGTCCACCTACAGCTGCTGTCCCCATATACCATTGCTCCCCAGGGCATATACCTACCCAGCTGTGCCTCTGCAGTTCTATTAGGTGCCTAAGTCCACCCATATGCCTAAGTGCAATTCTGTGCTACACTTTTAAGGGCCTAAAAATCCATTACTGCATCTACTTTTGTAACATGCCTTCATCTTACTATTAAAGCAGAGTTGCAAGAAAGCAGCAAGGAAAAACAGCAACCACTCAACTTCTGTATCAGCTGTTTTTCCAGGACTCAAAAGGGTGGAATAGAATCACACTTAGGCACCTACATCCACTTCCACTTTTATGAGATGTAATAAAATGTGGCCCCATTTTTATGCCCTTGCTAGGGACCACCCTAATATCATTTTAAAATCAACTTAATCACAGTCATTCTAGATTGAAACATGGAGGCTCCTGACAGATGTTACACTTAGGATGTGATTAGCTGATTAATTAAATATATGTAATAACTTTGTGACAAGTTCCTATTGTTGGCTTAGAAATGGCATTTAAAGGTCTGTTTTTTGGGAATTGGCTTATAGTTATAGATACATGTTTTAAAAGGGTTCAAGATGAACAGCAGGGGTTAACTGATTTCTAAAGAAGCTTGGGTCTCACACACGAAGTTCCTCACAGCCCTGAAAGCAGACAGGCTGCCTAACACAACAAGGGCAACAAGGACACAAAGTATGAGAACTAAGGAAGTATGTACCATACTGCCCATAACACAAGATAAGTGGCACCAGCTGCAAGGCCCTGGAACAGAGAAGGGCCTGAGTCCTGGTCTGGGGGGAACAGAACAAATTGGGAGAAAGCCCAGAAAGCTGCATGGATGTGTGACCACAGGGAGACAACCAACCAGAGACAGCTATGGACGAAGAGTCATCAGGACAGAAGGAGAATACAAAAGTAGAGACTTGAGAATAACAAAGGCTCCCTCCCTCTCCCACCCCAGTCCCTTTGTCTCATCCCTCCCCACTCCTTTTCCTCCCTGAGAGGGGTCCCTGTCCCCAGCCCCCAGGAAGGGACACCGAGGCCACCATGGACCCCGGGCATACCACCAGCCCATCTCATGCACCCCACTGGAGATGGGGGGTGGGGCTCAGTTGAGATCCTGCACCAGATCCCATTGTACCTTTAATATCCGTCAAGGCCTAAAGATTTTTTCCCAGTTCTTCAAAAGTATTTAGGTATCTATCTCTAGCAACTGGGCAAGTTTCAAATACCTTTGAGCATCTGGACTTTTGTCCACAAAATAGCATGCATTTATGTGCTGAATGTATGGGTGCAATTGCTATATCATATTTACAGTCTAAAAATTGGGGTCTTAATGTGTAAAAATCTCCCAGCTTATTCTCACAATACCACTTTTACCCTGCTGCAATTACACTGATTCCAGTGAAAATATACTCTGCCATGAGTGCAAGTACGATCAGGCCCATGTTATATTAAAGCCAGGTTGTGCCTTTAGGCACAACTGTAAACAAAGGGATGATGCCTAAGCCCCTGCAGTTCTTTTGAGTCAAAGTTCTTTTCCTGCTTCCCCACTGATCCCTGGGGACATAATTTATTTCTATATCATAGTACAATATTCCCCTGCTGCTTTGGCTGTGTTAGACTGCCTGTTGCAGAAGAACAGGGCCCTGACTACTCCCAGTGCAGTGAAAATAGATACTTTTCTCTATGTTTCTTTGTTCCTTGTTTTAGTATTAACCCCTGCATTCTGTAACTTTCCACCCACATGGTACAGGATGGCCCACTACGTATGTCTTATAGGTTGCTCAGGTTTTGGTTTGAAATGACCAATCAAAATGTAACACGTCAACTAAAAAAAATGCTAGCTCAATAAAAGCCACGTGCGCTCTTTGTTTAGGGTCGACACTGATCTGAGCAACAAGCTCCTCTGTCGGCCTGCTTGCAAGCAATAAAATAGAGCTGGATCCAGCCTGAAAGTGTGACTGTCTTCTAGAGGTGAATTGGACTAGCCTCCAGGGGATAAAATCAGCAATTTATGCAACACCAGCTCTTCCCTGCCAGGCTTTCCTGTTTTGAGGATGGGGCAATTAGTAAGTATGGAGTGTTTACTGAAGACAGGCCAAATCAAGAGCCCACCTGGCACATGCAGAGCTGTTCAGGCAGCATTTCTCAAACTTTGATACCTGGGGCACACTTCTTTAATTGATTAAAATTGGCAGCACACTTTACTCTTACACCCAGAAGAGTAGGTATATACACGTAAGACTTATACAGTGGTGCCCAACCTGTTGGCCCTGCAGGCTGGATGAGCAGTGCTGAGTCAGTCTGCAGACCTGATTCTATCATGTGAGTCTTGGATATTTGGTGGTAGGGGAGTGGTGGCAGTGTTACTTGCCACTATGTCCCCAACATTACACTTCCAGACCTGTAGAAAGCCCAGTGGGCCAGATGATATGGCGCTGTGGGGTGGAAGCTAATAATGGATCCTTTTGGGCAACACACTTCTGCCACTCTCACTGCACTCTTTGAGAATCACTGGGCATGTCTACACGTGCATTTATGCCAGCTAAAAGTTACTAAAAATTTATGCCAACAGGAATAGACTGATATGTACATGTGCAGGTGTTAAAGAGCATTAACGCTGTGTGTAGACTGACTTGGAACCAAAGGTAGTCCCAAGTCAGTTCACACACACAGTGTTACTGCGCAGTAAGGCATCTACACATGTGTTACTGCACAGTAACTAATTGGGCATAAATTTGATACCTGCTCAAGTCAGTATAAGTTGCCATATTTACTGCACAGTACGGGTATGCACGTGTAGACGTGTGCTTGTACTGCGCAGTAATTTTGGTTACTGCACAGTAAGTGCGCATGTGTAGATGCACCCACTGAGTAAGAGGGTTCTTATTCTCACTGTGCCCCTTTGCAGTGAGGTCCAAGTCATAGTCTACAAGTCCTTAACTGTTACATTATACTTCAGGAGATTTCATTTTATTCTAAATTTAAATGAATGCTATGCCTGTCAACAATGACATGCCTTGCATTACATACCGAACATAGTATTAGCGTTGCATTAGTGTTTCAACCAGCCAGCTAGGGCTTGTGAAGAAAATAAAACTCTGGATCTGAGTAGGAGTAATATCATGGTTATGGGGACTTTCAAGTTCTTCATGCAGGCAAGGTCCTTTCTGGCTGTCTGGCCTTGTACCAGGATCAAAGGCTGCACAGCAGCATCTTACGTGCATTTCCATTTTTCAGCTTGTTCCAGGAAGCAACCCATTTAAAACCTTTTGTTTCTAGCCAGAGCTCTACGCTACTTGCTTCATTAAAAACAATTTGCAGGAGTTGCACGATGCTACCAATGAATATTCATACAAACTTGGCACTTCCATTATATAAGACTCAATTATAAAAAGGAAAGGATTTATGTGGACATCTTCTGAACCCTCCACGCATTAACTGAGTTTCAGGGGATCTTTGTCTTTGTGAGGAATACTACTGCGAGCCAGGGAAAGGATTATTTCTGGATATAATAATTGGCTATTTCTATCTTGCATCCAAGAGTCCCAAAGCAATGCTCTGCAGAGGAGCTGACATGAAGGTCTATCAATGATGAATCTGCTTGGTGTGGAACAAAACAGATACAGTTTTTCTTCCAGTGAATGACATGGCTACAGAAACCCAAAAGATATTACTGTCAATCTCCCTTTCCCAGGATGGTTTTGGATTTCCCAGTAGTTACCACAATAGCACAGATATGGCTGCTGCACTTCACAGGGAAACCAGACATTGTGCTCCATATAGACATGGGCGATAAGGAAATCAGTAGCCTGAAAACAGTTGAAAGGGAGAAAAAATGGAGAGAGACATTTAGCAAAGAGAGTACTACAGGGACCACGTTAGCCTCACTAGTAAGTCTACTGTGGCTTGGGCTGCAGCTATAGGTAAATCTGGCGCCTTTAACTAACAGCAGAAAAAGATTTAAAAATTATATTAAAATGGAGTAAGCTAGGGATTACCAAGGGGTATCTTCCTGCTTTGCTCAGACTTCAGGATGCTAGACACCACCTGTTCTGAATACATCATCATATTAATCATATTTTTGTTTCTTCCAAATCCCAATGACCCTTCTAGGGAAGAACATCCCTTTTGAGTACTACAGGCCTTCCTTCTCATTTAAAAGGGGAAAATCCTCTAAATATTCATAAAGAGAGAGCAGGATGTGTTGGTTTACAGATGCCTTCTTCCCCAGGCTAATGCTAGTACCAGGGACAATTGCAAATCATTTATTTTTAGGTTCCCTGCTCCTTTTAACAAATGTGATTGCTTGCTGCAATATTCATGTTATACCTCTGCTTGACATGCTTTCTGGTTTTATACTAAACACCTGTCATGGTTGTAACAGAACTACGGGAGTAATAACAATTAAGGTAAGGTAAGTGCTGCCATTACAGCAAAAACAGGCTGTACTTTTCTCATAAATGAGAATATCGAAAATCTATCACGTTTTTTGCGGGTTTTTTTATTTTTCTGATGGAAGGCAGAGTACAAAAGATACTGTATAGGATATAGTACTACAGGAGTGATGTCTCCAGCTATAGCATTTGGCTACTATAGCCCTATCCTAAAGTTACTTAGGTAATCTTGTGACTATGCCAAACAAAAAAGGTGATATATTTAACAGTTTCTTTGCCTCTGTTTTCTTGAACAGGGACCAGGACATCCCACCTACCACAGGTAGGGACAATCTTGGGGATAGCTCTGTCAGGCCTTCAGTCAGTGCAGATGTAGTTAGGGATCTTCTGGAAGGGCTGGACATTTTTAAATCTGCAGGTCCATATGCCCTCCACCCAAGGGTGTTGAGGGAGCTGGCAGGGGTCATCGCAGAGCCCTTGGCCTGACTATATGAGCATTCATTGGTCATCTGGCCAGGTGCCAGGGGATTGGAAACTGGCTAATGGGGTCCCAATTTTCAAGAAAGGGAGGAAGGAGGACCCAGGTAACTATAGGCCCGTAAGCCTCGCCTCGGTGCTCGGGAAGATCTTGGAGAGAATCATCAAGGAGCACATCTGTGGGGGGCCAGCAGGGGAGATCAGGCTCAGGGGCAATCAGCACGGGTTCATCAAAGGCAGGTCCTGCCTGACCAACCTGATTGCCTTTTATGACCAAGTAACTAAATCCTTGGATGATGG
>NW_017729009.1:7479601-7502559 GCF_001723915.1 Gavialis gangeticus
CTGACCCTAGCTACTATGAAACTATGAAACTACTTGTCACTCTTCCTATCTAGGGACAGACATTCAAAAAGCCTGAGCCTGAATTGATTCAATCTTTGCAGATTTGTCTAACCTACATAGATTTAACCAAGTGATTTGCAAGTGAATAGACATTCACTTTTGATTCTGGAAATGCAGGCACATGCCTGCAGTGGCTCAGGCTAGAAGCCAGGAGGACATTACAGCAGCCCTTCCTTCCCCACTTCAACAGCCGCAAGGCTGGAGGGAAGCTGAGTGGGGGGGAGGGTGTGAGGGGAGGGCATGGCCAGTCCCCAGCAGGCTGCTGAGTATAATTGGAGAGGTATTTAAACCCTGGCCTGCAGGGACCCCAGCTGGGGTATGCCTGAAACAGGCAGTGCCAGATTTGTCCCTGAGCAGTGGGGAGCTTGGCAGTGCCTCAGGCAAAGGGAGGAGGATGGAGGAGGATTCCCCCCTGCCTCCCCTCTCCCACCAGCATGAGACCCCAGGCCATTTTGAATCGGGTTTATATGCACTGAACTTATGTTCTGTTACAGGTTTAAACCAGTTTCTGATCACTTAAATTGGCTTATGTGTAACTTCTGTCCTTAGCCCCCAGATGCACTGCTTCTCTCAATCCTTGGAGTCTCAGAGCAGCAGAGACTCCCAATGCCTGAAGAAGGGTGATCACCCCCGAAAGCTTGCTAAGAACTTCTTGCCAACTACAGTACACTGTTGGTCTAATCAAAGATAACACATCTACTCATGGGTGACTGGTGCCTCCTGAATCTGGGGGGGCACTTGCAGAAGCTGGGGTAGCATCAGTGGGGGGGCCAGAGCTGGCAAGCATCTACAGATGCCGCTGGTGGCATCGGCAGTGGGACCAGAGCTGGTGAGCTCCCACAGACATGGTGTGAGAAGTGGTGATGGTCCTGTCAGGGAGAGCACATCAAACACCTGCAGATGCTGCTGGTGGTGTCGGCGGTGGGGATGGCTCTGTCAGGGGTGCCCCTCCTACACGTTGCCTGTGCATCTACTCAAATAACTTTGCCTGCCTATGTCCTTAGACCAACAAAGCTACAACCAAAAACCCTGCTCCTCTTAAACCACTGTGGCCTCCCTATTGGACCACCCTTAGATAGGGGGTTTCTAGCTGTCACCTTTCTCAGAGTTGACGCCTATGATCTGCTCCCTTCTGACTGGGGTTACAGACACCTGCTGATCAGCACTTCTGCCTTCAGTTCAGCATCTGTAGTTTTTGAAGGGCTGTGGCAGGGTTACTCAGTGGCCAGGTGACTCTCATGCAGCAAAGCACTCTTTTTTTGAAACAAAAACATTTTGGAGAAAAAATATTTGAAAAACAAAAACCACCTATCTCCTATGTGTAGATCCTGGGCAGCCTCATGCCTCTTCTTGGAACATGCGCATCTCTCCCCCAGGTTAGGGCTGTCATTTTGTGGCATTTCAATTCCTTTGTTGCCTTATTAGTCTTTTGAACCAGGTCAAACCAGTTTGTGCTGCTTACCCAGGGGAGCAAAACTTCAAACATTTTAAGTGCATTGTTTTCGACTATGGGATTTGCATTAATTAGTCCCCAGTAATTCCTTATCTCACCCTTTTGACCTAGGAATATGGTCACCAGTAACATAACTGAGGTATGTGTGAAACATTAGTACAGTAGTTTCTGACTATTCCATGATTCCATACCCTCTCTCTCACATCCCTTTTTTTCCAGGGGGATAGTACAAGCTTTCTGCCCAATATCCTGGTGGGGGTCCCTTGGCTTCTTCTGGATAAGGAGTCCATTTTAACATCTCATAACTTCATGTTTTAAATTACCATCTGCACAGCCCAGCCAAGAAACACTATTAATACCACGATGCAGAACTGTTTGATTCTTTGGAACAGATTGCATGGATATGAAGGGAGATCTCTCATGCACCAGTGGATGCCTCTGAGGGGAGAGGGTGGATTGGAGCCCTACTCCACAGGCGTACCCCTTTGTGTGATGATCATGGAGGCCTTTGTTTTCTCACATGCTGAGATGAGGCAAGAAGCATTCCTTCTTCGCACTCAAGACTGTTATCATTTTCACAGACCATCAAGCACTTGTAGATTCAGGGTGAAGGTAGAAAACTTTCCATTTCCTCTTGGCGCTGTTACCTCTGCAGTCTCCCAAGCAGCAAATGTATACTTATGGGCGCATTTACACATCGCCCTATGGCAGTGTAGTGACTTGCTGCATCGCCATACTGTGCTGGGCCACTTTTGGGTCCACCACCGAATGCACGGGGACTGCCCTCCCCCACCCTCCCGTGGGACACTCCATCCGTCCCACCATCTCAGGATTCATAAGCCACGCCTGGTACCTTGAAGTATGTAGAAAAAACATATAAAGCAGTGTCAATGGCCAAATCACTGATTCTCCAAATCAGAATCAAATCTTCAGATTCAGCCGAATCGAATTGGGACAGTGATCCAAATCAGGTAATCGAATCACTGTACCCCGAATCAGGCCAAATCCGAATTGAATACTGCCTGCCTTGCACACTTGTAGTGGAAAGCACTGCTGTCATGGCCACACAATTGCACTGGTGGTACGGCAGGAGCCAAAGGTTGCTATTGCTCCCATATGTTGAACTGCCCTGGCTGCCTGGCTGTGTTGTTATGCCTCTGGTTTTCATAATTCCATTCCCCTCCCTACCTCAGTACGTAATTTTTCTCCTGTGCAAACTCAGCACTGTTTTCACACTGACCCCTGCATTTGCTAATGCTGTCCATAGCCAAAGCTGCCCTCCTGCATTTCAGGTGTCAGTGATACCTTTATAGTAACACTTTTTGACATTGCTCATAGTGCCTAGTGGCCATATGTGTGAAAGCAGCTAAGGGAACAGCTATACTGTGAGCAGAAGTGTGATTGGGGCAGATGTTGATATCTCCAAACTAGAATTAATCTATTTGGCTCTGGTACCACTTGCAATGAAGCCACAGCAGCATGCTATGGCTTCAGCTGCCAAGTATGTACCCTGGGTCCTGAGAAAATATGTACAGTTCATGTTGAGGCCTGGGCTGGCATGGTTTCATTACTTTACTATCTATATTCAAGCTAACTCAGGTGTATCTGCATGTGCTGCAAGTGCAGCTCCCAATTGCAATGTGGTGACCTTCCCTATTAGTAACATGGCCAGGTCCCGACATGTATTCTGGTGTCCCACCCTGTTCAATTCTCGTGTCATTTAAAATCTCTTAAAATGTGTCTGTGTCATCCAGGTTCCTAATGTGAGGCAGTCATTTCGAGTCTATACTGCTCAGAGATCCAGGTACAATATCTGGCTCCACTTGCTGGGTTGCGGGTGGTGGTGGAAGCTCACCTATTCTGGCTCATGCTAGTACTGTTGCTTTCAGTCTGCTCTTACTTTTTTTCTAGTCTTCAGGTTGATAAGTGTTCAAAGGCAGCCTTTGTCTCACAAGCAGCATTTTCTACTCCTCAGCCTTTCCATGTCAACCACTGAATTCTGCCTGGATGAAACACAATTGCTGGCTGTGTCATCCTCTTTGCTGCTTCTCTCTGGAAAGCAATTGTTCTGGCTGGTATTTAGCTTAAAATATATCTGTTTCTTTTCCAGGCCTGAGGAAGGACAGTTTGAGCCCAAATTTTGCCTAACATCTTTGTCTACTATAAAGTTAGTCCAATAAAAGATACTGTCTCACCTCACAAATAATGCTTCTTCTAGGTCTGGAAAGTCGTCTGTAAGATCTCCTTCTGCCACTGGTATCTTTGCCAGTGCTGTTGGTGCCTCTCGCAGTCCTGGAATATCATTTCTTTGCTGGTCCTTTACCAGCTGACTATTCTTAGCTGCTCACAGCTCATCTTTCCTGGCTGTATTTTCACTATTCTTTTCCCAGAATGACTTTGAGGTACCTTTTTTTTCTATTCTTTTTCTTCCTGCAAGACTTGCTGTTGATACACTGGAAATTCATCGCTGTCATTAGATCTCACTGCCGAAACCAAATATTCCATAATTCTGTAGCCTGTGTCAGACTGGGTAATTTTGGTTGCCAGATTCCTTCAAGAACACTAAGCAAACTTTAAAGAGAGAGGAATGAGCTCTAGGGTAGACACTTTCACTCCTGAACAGGTTGAGTTAAGAATGTAAAACCATATAATGGTACCTAAATGAAAAGTGCTATACTTTAGGGGGTGCCGAATGGGTGCCCAAAATAAAATTCAAGGTGTGAGTTGATCTTATTTTTAGTTTCTAGGCCTGACTTCCTGGAATTCACCATCAAGCTTCTGCATTGCTATGCTAAGCCTCTGTAAGAGGCTCGGGTGTCCAAGTTGGGCGTCATCCATTCTAGTTTGGCTACACAGTTATTCATTCATTTGTATAAGGTAAGCTTCAGATACATCCTAAGTGCCTGTGGTGATATCTGACTTCTGATATTTTTGTAAAATTCAAAGGCATAAACTTCAATGATTCAGTTAAATCTCCACTAATTAGCTGGAGTTCAGTTAATGTATGTATTCCTCTAGCAATTAGCAGATGTACCTTAGTGCCAGTGTCAAAAACTGGAAAGGAGCCAGTCTAGGGCTCATTATGCCACCAGAAATCCTTGGTCGCTAATCAGTACTCGATAAATATTAGACAGTTCCCTGCCAACGCTTGGCTATTAAATTCCATTTATACTGTAGCCCCATAAATACTATAAATTCTCTTTCATCAGCACTCTGTTCACAAAACCCTTTGAAAATAGAAGTTTCGTTTGAGGATGACTGAACAAAATGGAATTTAATTAGGCCAGAAGACCCCCAAACCACCATCATTTCTCAGTGTGTACTAATTCCACTGTAATTCTTTTGAAGCTGTTCTGCTACAGTATTTCAAAATAGATGTGTGGCATTAAATTAGGAGGGCTTAGAAAGCTGGGATGCACAATGGTTTGGGTCTAAAGAACATGGATTTATAGACATTCGTGAAGAGACCTGGGATTTTTTCAGTTAAACTGCATCCTTTGCATACTTCTGCTGGGTAAAACAACCAGTTTTGCTTCATACAACTCTCAGGTGAAAGTCAGTTTTCCATCACTGGAAGCTGCTGCTTGGATTTCACACACAAATAACTTGAGTGACGTTAGAGCCAAGGGACAATGTGTTTATCTAGGATCTAACAAGTTAAGTTGTTATGAGTATGCTGTAGATGAGTTAATTAGTATACCTGAATGATCCTCCTTTCCCATTCTGGGCATTGTCTGGAATGGTTTCTTGTGAAGAAGGCTCTAGTCTGCACCTACATTTAATATGGATGGAAAATTAGATTGAAAAAACCAGCTTGAGAGCTGCTAAGGAGGAATGTCCTTGCTTACAAGCTGGTTAGATGGCTATATTAAATTCCAAAGTCATTGCCACCTGGTCAGCCTGTATTTTGTGAACTATTTGCACATCTGCTGTGCAATCCTTAGTGGTTGGCAAGTAATAGTGTTTGAGCATCTGGCATGCCAAAGCATATTGTTGAGGTATGCGTAACAATGGCAGTGCAGCACTATTTTTAGCACGATCTTGGCATTGATCAGCATGAATGAAATAGGAGTGGTCCAAGCTGAGTCTTACTCATACCTTAGGGTCTTTTGCAAAACCAGTGACTCTTAGTAAAGCTAGTAATCTTTGTTTTCCTTTTTCTGCCTTTCCACTTGTTAGCCACTACCCAACTCTCACACCCACAACAGACAGCATTTGAGTCCTCCTTCTCCATGCTGACCTCTTTGTAAGCCTTTGATTGATTTTAAAACCATCTTGCAATTTGTGTCAGTGGAAACCAATTTGAGTGCAGGTGAACATATGGCAACCATGCCAGTAACACATACTTTTTTAGGTATCTGAGGAAATATTTGCTTGTTTTTCATAAGGTCTTTGATTAAAATCCTGGTAGATCTTTTTAGCTGCTCCCACTGTGTTAGTTGTGTTCATTGATAAGTCTGTTTTTGAAAAGTATAGGTATAAGTAGAGTCTGTGGAAAATGGGTGATCTGATAAGCATAAATATTACTAATTATACCCTGCATCTAGGGGCTGCACTTCTTTACCAGTTACTACATTGACTTACTCCCTTGATCTTATTTCTCAGTAACAGCAGCTTTGAAACACACACAATTGTGCATGCTTCATTGTACAGGAAAATTACCCATGAAGGCATTTAGTTGCTTAACTTAGATTTAAGTACCTAACTCCCAGTGCCTTTATGTATTTGTGATTCGAGATATTTCATGTAATGGGACAGAAGAGAAGTAAGGGAGGCACCTAAATAACTTGATGTTATATGCAGGACTGCTTTTATTTTTTAGTATTTTGATATCTGGAAGGGCAGAAGGACAACATTAAAAAAAAAAAAAGACTCGCTGAGCAATTGACCCCCAGAAGCATAGTAGTGGATGGATATGCCTACTTCATTAGAGAGCCAGTAAATCTTATCTCCCTAGGGAGTTAGGTTAGGGGTGTTTCACCAGATCAGAATGGCTCTGTCTTCATGATGAGATGAATACATTATGTGGAAACACATTCACTTTCTGCACCGAATTCTGAAAAAGAAAATGTCCTTGAATCTTTATAGCCACCCACTTGTGTTTTGTAGGAAATGCCATGATGCAGCCTTCTTTTTCTTTGTGGAAGTGATTTTATAGCCAAACACTTAAGGAGAACAGTTTTGAGCTCAAAGTTGCAATGTCAGAAGATACGCAACTATGAATTGGACTGAAATAATTCCACACTTGTCCTCTTTCACTGGGTCATTACCAAGAGTCATTTCTGAAGCAAACTCTGCATCATTATTCACCTACTTTGATCTTCTGTTGTAGAGACCAGGGCAGCAAGCGAAAAATGAGATTTAATTGTGCCTATTTCTCTTGGATGATTTTCCACCCCTCTCAAAACAAGCTCTGGGCAAGTGGTTCAGTTGCATTGTTGGCAACTGGAAAGTTTTTCATACCACAAATGTTGGGCAAAACGTGTACAAAGAAGCTGTTCGCCCTGAATGATTCAAGAGCCATTAACTCTAAACTACCTCTTGCACATTCTTTCCTTTCCATTTCTTGAGTGCTGGCAGATTCTTTGCAAAGTGGTTATACGACTGGCTTTTTAATGCACATTGAAACCTGTCCTTCCTATAGAATTTACCTGCCTTGCAGTAGAGATGCATCAGTTCTGCCTAGACACAATTCCTATAGAAGTTAGAAAAATGAAATACCTTTTTAATCCTGCATGCTGTTCCTGACAGTCAATTGAGGCTTGTTGCCTGAATGCATATTTAGGTATGCATGTTTTCAAAGGCTTGGTCCAGTCCTGTGCATGCAGGAGAGGGAAACCAGACTGAAGTATTTTATCAGTCATACTATAAGTAATTTAGTGACCAAGCTTGACAGAGCTTCACAGTGATAGAAGGGACAGATTTCACATTCTTCTGCACCAAGGGTAGAGGCAGCTACCAGTTGAAAAAGAAGGGACCCTTAGCCATAAGGGATGGAGGGTCTGAAATGTCCATTTGACTTCCTTTAGTTCAGACTGGCAGTAGTTCCCATACACACTGTTTATTACCTTATGTTAGGATTCTCCTTTGAGGCTTGGCACAAATTCTCTGAAAAGGTGTTGGTGATCCAGACCTATCAAGGAACCATTAAAAAAAAACAAACCCAACCAAATCCCTGCTCTTTAAGGATCCTTGGGGCAGCCTCGCCATTTGCCAACGATGCAAAATCTCCTCTTGAGAAATGAAGGGAGTTAACAATGATAGTAATGGCAGCAGAAGCCATGCACGGAGACACATCACAGGTGACTTTCTTGCACTGTAATAGGGCTTGGCAAGTGCGAGTGAGAACTTAACAAAACCAAAGAGAGAAACAGAAGGAAAGAAAGAGGACCTCTGTGGTGGGCTACAACCGAAAGCAACAGGTCCTGGTATGAATTGATCTGGAGGAAAACGATGCATTTGTTCTAAGGTCTAGCGGAGGCCTCTTTCAAATTCAGAGGATTATTTAGTGGACACAGGAGAGTGGCAGGTTCTCTCCCAGCTGCCAGAACAACAAAGGACTGAATGTATTCAGGTACACAGGCAGACATCAGAAGTTTGAGACATACATGTGGATCTGGCCTCCACCCCTGTACTAGTTAGTCCTTTCATCTTCTGTCATTTCCTCGGAGAATCAGGAACAAAAAGGAAAAATGAAGTCCAGAGGTGCATCTGGGGAGTAATTATACCATTATTAGAAGGTGACATTGAGTGTGACTGCAAAGTTTAACCAAGTTACTGAAGGGATCAGGGGAAGAAAGCAGGCTGGGTGGAAAGAGCAGAGAGACGAAAGAGGTTGTGAATAAGGAGTGATCAAAAAGAAGGGAGAATGAAAGCTCTGTGGTTATAAAAGGCTTGAAAGAGCATAGGTGATTATCAGAAATAGAACCAGGTACAATAGTTTGATTTAAAATATTAAATTCAAAGGTAAATCCAGAATATGTCTATTGCAGAGGACTTGAAAATGATATTTTTAAAATGCTTTATTCCTGCTTCCCCAAATGTCTGGCTTGCCAAACTTAAGTGGAATTGCATACGTTATCTCTGCATGCAATTTTAGGGATTGTATATACAAAACAGTTTTTTAGCAGGAACAAAAGGCTGATTAGATATCCAGTTTTTGTGTGCTCAGTCATAGTTATGTGCATAATTAGTTATGCATTTGCATGATCAATTTCTTGCTTCATTCTATGAAAAAAGGCCCAGTGGCCAGGGAATTCCCAGGTGGTTCAAAGACAGCTTGCATCTCTGAAGCATCTGCCCCTTCCCTGATATGGGATGCATCAGGGAACACTGAAGAAAGAGGAGGGGGTTTTCTATGGGACCACTCCTACAATATTACCTAGAACTGTTTTAAGTTACATCAGGGACAGAATAGATTCAAGACTAAGAGGAGCAGAAGAATGGCTTAGAGCAGTAGTTTTCAACCTTTTTTAGTCTAAGTATCCCCGGTGGCCAGATGCTAAGCTGTGGGGGAGGGAGTAGCGTGGGTCCGAACGCCAAGCAGTGGGGGGAAGGGGGGTAGCGCATGGCCAGACACAGAGCAGGGTGGCAGGGATGGCATGTGGACAGGCGGGGACGAAGTGCCTCCACCTCCCAGGAGCTGGGCCAGGGCAGGGCGGAGAAGCTCACCAGGCTGGTGTGTGGCAGTAGTGGTGCTGCCCTCGCCCAACTCTGGCCCTGCTCCTGGGAGGTGGTGGCACTCCATCCCCACCTGCCCATGCGTACCCTCTAGGACCAGTGCAAGTACCCCCAGGTGTACACATACCTCCCATTGACAACCCCTGGCTTAGAGTCACCTTCCAGTTCCCCCACTGGGTGGAGATCTGGGATCTGGCACAGAATTTGACGTTCTCTAGCATCACTTATGAACTCTGTATGGATATTTAAGAGAGAGGAATAACCTCATAGTCATATATATGGTGTATGTATATAGTCCAGTAATGTTTTTTTAATATCTGGAGTAGTATATTTGACGTTTGGACTCCTGAAGTCTGTCCTTGGATCTGCCACTGAAGCAAGTGAGACATTGGAGAAGTCATTTTCAGGACAGTAATTGTCAGCCAGCTTACATACAGACATATTTGAAGTGATCAGAATTTTTCCTGTACTTTGAAGAGGAGACGGTGTTGACATATCCTTAAATAAAAGGCACTATAACCGTTCTACTATTGTTCTAATTCTTCTTCTAATGAAATCAGCGGAGGTTTCTATATTGATTCTGGTAGCAAACAAAATTGGACCTTCTATTTCTTCCTTTCCCTCTCTCTCTCTTTCCAGCTATAATACATACTGTTCCACTAAAAGCTTATTTTTATACAATGAGAATTGGCCATTGTAACTTTTGCTGATTTCAGATTCTTAAATGGTGTCGTATTTTTAAAGCTTGCTTCTACCTAGGCTTGGTATTTTTTACACTGAAGCACCATCTGCCTTTACTCTACTAGGCTGTGCAATATCATAAAAGTAATAAATCATTCCATCCTATAAAAAAATCATAATCTTTAATGATAGTGGCAGAAAGAAGAGCGGTGCTTTGAGAACTGTAGGAACACACTAAAGGGATCTCAACAGCCAATCCATTTACAGTGAAATATATGGCGGGTGGTAACGATGGATCATCACGTTCTTGTGGCTCATAAATGATAATGGCAGACATGGGCCATCAACTGCAAGGCCTTGGAGTAAGCCTATTTTTATTCTGCATGACTGGACTAAGCTTGGGAAACCTAGCTTTTCAAATTCTGTTTCTTCTCAATTTCATATGCTTTGCAGGGAGGGGCAGAAAAAGTGTTGTATTTTTTATCTACTCTTTTTGGTTAGAAATTCCAGAAGTGTGTTGCCTAGTATTTGGCCTTCCTCTGCTTGGCTACCCAAAGATAATATGAGTTGTGCCTGTAGTGAGTAATTACCCAACCTGTGTGGCTGTACCCAATCTAGCAACTGAACCACTGTATGAGGTTTCTCTTTCGGATGCTTTTAGTTTACTAACAACTAAAACAGGGTAAGGGGAACAATATCCCTGTCTTGTTTAAATATTGTTTATGCTTAGACCTGCCCCAAAAATTCAGGTTTCCTATGATTAAACAAAAGCAGCAGTTTTGATTTAGCTCAAAATGCTTCACTTTTTGTTTTTAAACTAAATGTTATCAAAATATGACTTCTGAAAAAATTCCTTTCTTTTTTAATTTTTAGAAATATTTATATTTAAGTCTTCAGGAAATTGTTTCTGTCACTTTTTACTTTTTCTACTTTCAAAACACTTGCCTAGCTTTCTGAGGGAAAAGAGAGGAAAAAAAACTATAAAACTGCTCAAAGCAAATTATTTTTCAGCAAAGAATTATCCTTGTCTGACTTTAAAAAATAGAATTTTACCAATTGTATAACTTGCTGTAAAAGGACAAAAGTAAACTCCTGTAATCGTTCACATAACAATGTTATTCCAGGCCCTGTTCACTAGAGAGATGGGAGCTATTCCACAGAGTGCTCAATCTTGGTTTTACTGAACTCTATTGACTGTGATGAAACCATGTGTTGTATATTCTTCAGGGCACTCTTGTTCCAGTTGTGAGTGTCTTATTAGGGGTTTTGCCTGTCACCATGAGACACACATCTAAATATATGGATACAAGTGCTGCTGCTAGGGTTCTACTGAAGTCTGCATGCAGTTTGCATTAACATCATCAGGGCATACCCCAAGGAACTACCCAGATATGCACAAAACAATAACTGCAGAAATATTCAACTGAACAGAAGTCTTCTGATAACTGGCAAGGGTTTCAGACCAGTGACTAATGTGTGTTGATGGATGAACAACATGGGTATAAGCATTTACGTGCTGGTCATGTGGGTCAGATATACAGGTATTGAATGCACAGTCATGGATGTATGAGCTCATGTCCATGGCTCAGGGGTGAGTGGCCTTGGGTGCTGATCATCACAGCATGATTTAACTTTTGGGGATGGGGAATGAAGGGATTTTGTAGATCCTCCAGCAAGGTTTACCTAAGATCCGGATGATTTCAGTATGACTCTATAATAAATCATGGCTGTGATAAATAGGTGGTTTATACAGGTTTTTATTTGCTGATCTTGTAGCTGATTGCTTAAGATAGGATAAGATCTAGCACCTTATCATACAGTAACCAGTTATTTCAATTACTTCAGTTATTCTTGCACCCTCAACATCCCCAGTGCTCATAGACTTAACTTTACTTCTATTCAGAAGGCCGGACAGGATGGCACCTTAGAAACTAATTGTTTCAAAGAGGTGTATGAATGTTCATAAGCAACAACCTACTTTTTGTCAGATGTCTATTCCTAGCATATTCAAATAATATAATGCATGTGCAATTAAAGACTCAAACCCCTGTCAGCAAAGGCTGAAATGACCTTAAGTACATATGTCTGGCATGTTCATTTCACTTGTTCTTTGTCCTCAAAGGTTTACTGGCTCCAAATTCTTATGTTTGCATGGCCAAGCTTGCAAGCAATTAAAATAGTGGTAGACATCTTTTTTAACTACATGGGTAATGAGACCAAATCAGGTCATAAGTCATTTGAGACTACATTGATATATATGGTTAGCCATGTGTGAACTACTGCTTCATTGATTTATAAACCCTTTTGACAGAGCATACAGTGTGGTGGGATACAGAGCGTACTGAGGACCTGTGGCCAATAATATAACCCAGGCATCTCTGTTATACGCCCCTCAAAATCAGATGGCTGACGTCAGTACACTAACTACAAATATAGAGAGGCATCTCTTTCTTCAATTAATACATTGGTTTAAAACTATGATTAAAACAAGGGAAAAAAAAGAGTGATTTTTTTCATATTTGACGATTACATTTTCCGTTACTTTAGACAATCCAGAAATAATTCATAGCTCTGCTGATGTTTTAGTATCCAAATTCTGACTTGCAAAGAATTTTAGATACGGTATATGATTAAGAGTCTTCCCATCTATCTATCTATCTACTTCAAATTTCTCTCCAAATACTTTTGAAGAAAACAATTTATTGAGAAAAATAGCCTTGCCCTTGACGAGGATCAAAGCCCTATACCTCTTACTGACAGTGCCTTTCCCATTTCACGGAGATGTTGATCACTTCTGCATTGCACCGTTACGATGTCATCCAAAGAGACAACACATATCACAGAGTAATCCTGCCAAAACTGAAGTAATTACTCTCTGAAAAATGACAGGCGTGTTATTAAGGCCATATGGCATTACACATAGTTGGTATAATCACTAATCGGAAACAGCAGCATTTCTAGGACATGAATGTTTGGCAACATATACCTGACTAATAGCTGTTGCATTGTAAATATATGCATTCCTTGCCAGGAAACCAAGGAAACCATCTATTCTTAGGAGAATAAGTGTATCTTCTGGGTAGCAACACAAATTATTTGTGGGACTCAAGATAAAAATGACACTTGCCATCTATTTTCTGGTCAATTAAGATTGAGGATAACCCTTAGGGCAGGCTGGCTAATCTATTTCATTAGCATTTTTGGTGTGGGTGTTGATAGCAAACGCACTTAGTACATAGGCAATACAAAGTTGTCCTTTATTATATCTGATCTCCTGTGTGACTACTGATGCTCCCCTTGGCCCCCTGCTGCTGCTGTGAGCAACTTAGTAAAAAAACTAAAAGGATGGTACCAGTTTCTGCTTGGGGATCCTGGCTGCAGTACAGTTGTTTTCTTACTGTGGATCTAGGAGACATGAAATCAATATAAGATAACATTTGAGAGTCTCATTTGGCTCTGCTGGATCTTGCATTATTCTAAATAGCCTGTTGGTTCTGAGAGTGCTTTGTTGCCACCATAATGCTAGGCGTGCAGTAGAGCAGCAGTCTTTCCTTTCTCAGTGCTGCAAATCTGATTAACATTAGGCAGGGTCTGCTAGAGCTAAGGAGAGCACGTCTGAATTTGGCTTTACAAAGCATTTTGCTTTAGAAAGCAATTCTTTACTCAGGGCTCAGCATCCTATTGTCCATAAGAGTCTTCCCTGCAACAGGGTAGAAACCTGATTTACTTAGCATCTGCTTAGCATCTGACAAAGTAGGCTGTCGCCTACTAAAACTTATGCTGAATAAGTTAGTCCTTAAGGTGCACCCTACCCCACCTTCAGCCTATTAACAGAAGAGAACTTGTATATAAACTTAAGACCTATAGCCTCTCCATTGATTGTATTTGACCTTCATCCTGAGAGATTCACTGTGACATGATAGCTTTCATGGTACACATGAAAGACTGGCCTGGGCCAAATTCATCCCTGGAGCAATTCTGTTAACTTAAGTAGAATTGATCAGGAATGAATTGGGTTCTCTGTATTAAAATATATAGGTAGTGCAAGAGTGATGTTTTAGCTGTGATAGTCCAGAAATGATGCAAGAAGCAAGGATTTCTTAGGGTCATATCTTTTATTGGACCAACTGTGGAGCTGGGATAAAGTTAGACAAATTTTCGAATGTAAGACATTCATCATCAGGTCTCTGACCACAGGAAACCAAGCACAGCATTGTGAAAAAAAGGCAGAGGGGAGGGGCTGTGAAACCCCCCACCCAAAACATGCTTTACCGGAAGAAGAAACACGTTACTTCAACCCAGCTCTGCAGTGTCTGTAAAGATCAGGTGCCTCAGCAGGGCTTTTTGTCACTTTTAGCTAAAGCTGAGTCAATTAGCTGTTAGATAAGAATGCCAAAAAAGCCCCGCTAAAGCAACAGACGTCAGGCAACCTGGGTTGAAGTAATGCACGGCCTCTTCTGGGCATGCGCAAGGCTTGGTGCAGGAATGCTCCAAGTTTAAAATGCTGGATTTGGGGTTTTTTCACATCTGCAAGCACCCATAATTAACAAGAGTTCTGGTAATGACGGTTACAATCTGCGCAATAGTGTGTCATTCCAAATACTGAACTTCATCTACCACAAAATGATCGTTGTGGATGCTCAGTGCCCAGCTCTAGGTGTGTCAAGCTGGGCATCTTAAATCAGTAAACACTTCTTTGAAGATGTTGGTCTTAGTCTTTGTATGCCTCTATTTCACCATTAATAACACAGAGCTAGTAAGTTCCCAGGGGAGCTGTGAGGATCATTTACTTACTATTAGTATAGTAAAGCAGAATTAAGTAGTACCATGAATATAGCATGAATTGTATGTTCATGGGACCCATAAACTTCCCATTCTCCTCTTCAACCCCATAAATTGCTTCTCTGGAGCTGATGGCACTTAGCCTTTGATTAATTTTTGTTTTTCTTTTGGTCTCTCAGAAATGCCATGATGAAAAGTCTTTGATGTTGTTTTGATATTTGCCTCATGGTGCTCGTATTTTATGCTTTTCAGGTGCAGAACATTTTCTGTATTTTCTCATGGTTGGAACATACATTGCTGTCAGAATCTTCTTAATTGGCATGTAGGGTTTTTTTAAGTCCAGGAAATGGGAACAAAATGTATTTGCCATGGTTAAAGTGTGACAGAAGGCCAGATTAATAACTGGAGTTGCTGTAGTACTTCCATGATGCATCAGAGATGCATCTGACCCAGAGGAATTATTATTATTTTACTTCTCATAACAAGTCCCAAGGATGAGAATGATCCTTTATCTGAGAAGAAGGCAAACACTCCGGTTGGGACAATCTAGGGATGCAATTCTGTCTGAGGTATTATTATGCAATGCTGAGGCTGAGCCAACAGAAAGGAGGGCAGAGAGGATAGCAAGTTTTCTGCTCTTGAGGGCTAGGGATAGAAGTTACACACAAACCAATTTAAGTGCTCGGGAACTGGTTTAAACCTGTGATAGAACAGAAGTTCAGTGCACATAAACCACTTTCAAAATGGCCAAAACTGGTCTAAGATAAACTTTGATGGATGTAGTATCAGACTTAACTGATTTAAGTCAAACTGGTTTATGGAACTTCTGTCCCACGTCCCCTCCCGATTAGCTCACTGCATCCCAGGAAGCTATGAAGCCCTGGACTGTGCTCTCTACTCTGGTGGAGCAGGGCTGGTCCCACTTCAGCTGTCAGTGGAGGCTTTTCCATCTCCCACATTCAGGAGCTGGGCCAATTCTCCCAGGCCTGCCCCCTCCTCAGCCTGGTGATTGACCTGGCTTCCGACTCAGACATGGGGAATAATCCCCGCCCCCCTTTCTCAGCCAGTCCACCAGCCAAGGAGGGGGCATGGTTAAGGGACTCACCTAGCTCCCGGCTCTGGGTGGGCTGTGGGGGAGAGAGGTAGAAACACCCCTCTGTGGGCTTCCCCCCTTCCCTCTGAACCAGGGAAACCCTGGATGGTGGTACAGTGCAGGGAGGTTTCCCCCCATGCCCACTCCTCAGCTTGCCCAGGGTTGAGGAGATGTGGTTGGGGACTTGCCCAGCTCCTGGCTCTGGGTGCAGGGGGGAAAGAAAACTGCCCCACTGTGTGCTTCTCCCTTTCCCCCTTTAGGGGAGACACTGGCTGGCAGTCCGGTGCCGGGGGGAGGAGAGGAGAGAGGTTTCCCCAGTGCTCACTCCTCTGCCTGCTGGAAGCTGAGGGCAGGCATGGCGGAAGATATCTCTGGGCTCCCAGCTCTCAGCAGTGATCAGCAGGCTGGGAGGCATGCTCTAGTGCCCCCAGCTACTGGTATGGGCCACTTCAGGGGTCTGGCTGCCTTTCTGGTTTGAAAGGTGAAGATCAGTTCACTTGCTTATCAGTTCAATTTAGGCAGTTTATAGAAAGCTGCAAAGATCGAATCGATTCAGCCTTGGGCTTTTTGATTGTCTGTACTTAGCCAAGAGGTGCAGAAGTAGGAAAAGTCAGTTCCTTTTGGAAGTCTCAACTCTGGGGCAGAACTTTTAGCTTTTCGTGAAAGGGGTTAAGACTGCTGTTCTGCTTGAGCGAGCTGTCAGGTTAAATATGCTTCTGGAATGAAGCCCCTGGCACAGCCTGTTTAATGCATAAGTAATATATGTATTCAATGGAAATAAAATGAAATTATATGTGCATTAAGTGCATGAGCTGCAAAACCCTTATGCCATTTTTATTGCTAAGGTTGATGAGCTTGTGCATGAAGCGGTGTTCCTCCAGTGCAGGGCACAAGTCTTTGGGTGTTTAGAGTTGCAGTGCTTCAGCATTGTATGTCAGTGATTCTGGGAGAAAATATGACATGAATTGTACCGCTTCCTTGGAGATGAGCGGCTAAGTGGCAGATGTGCTGTAACTCTCACAATCACAGGGTAAGGTTTTATATGTGGCAAACTTTCTGCTATTGCAGACATTCCCATACAAATCAAAAGCAGTCCTAAATGAAAAGGCATGGATGCCTGACCCACTGAAGACAATAGGGAGATTCCTAGTGATGTCTGTGGGTTGTGGAGTCTGCTGTATATAAGTGCTCAGAGAGGTCTGCCATGGTGTTTAGGTCCTGAGTTGATTAGCAGCTGATTATTTTAACTTCCCTGGTATATCCTCTGCTGTAGATGAGAAAGCTGGAATTTGCAGGTTTTACCTTGGCTGCAGACAAAGAAAGCTCCTGCATAGAAATTCTGTCCTTTGCTTTCTATAACTTCTGTCTCTGGGGCGCTGAAACTGGGGGCAATCCCCATTTCATATAGCACCATATAGCTGTAGTTCATAAAGGAAAAAAACATCCAGATAACATCCCCAGCCTCTGGATCTAGAGAGGTCTGGAAAATTCCTGAATAAGTCAGACAAGCTGCTGCCACTGCCTGGCAAGTGAATATTTTCTGTGCTGAAGGGCATGACAGAGCAGAGGAGAGAAGGAAAAAAGCATCAAACAAGATTGCAAAAGTGAGGACATCTGCTGTTTAAAGACAAATCTGGTGTAATTGGAGCAACTGAAACATGGCCAAATCAGGAAATAGCCTGTAATATTGCATTACCCTGATACAGAGTTTACAGACCAGCTAAGTTCAATGAGAGGGTGAGGAAGAGATGTGACAATATAAATGAGGAGGGACACTGGAAGAAAGAAATGGCATTCACATGGATGGCAAAGCAGAGGCACTTTGAACTCGAGGCTAGACTGAAATGGTAAAACAATGATAATAGAAAACAATTACTGATCTTCCAGGGCAAGGTGAGAAGAGAGAGCAGGAAATATTTATGCAGATAGAGGGCTGGAACATTGATCATAGGAGACTGCAATTACTTTGACATTGACTAAAATGAGAATTATGGAGGGATTTAGGAAACGGAGGATATATTTATTGACAGATTTCCTTAGCCTGTGTTGTTGGCAGCCAACAAAATCAAAGGCTATTTTGAAAGCGTTGAAATAGTTAAGAGAAGGAGATCATCTGCTGACTGTAGTCACCAGTCTGGAATTATGTTAGTAGAATATTAGGACAAAAGAGAACTGGTGAAAATCGAGAGTCTGCTTCTGACTTACAAAAACAAGAAGCTCTAGAGAACACTTTTTTGTATTGTGGTGGCAACTTCTGAATGAGATGAGCATCATTTCATGGGATAATACATCCCCTTTCTAGGCTTTCCTGCCTTTGATGGGAAAAAGACCCAAGTGGGTCCCAATGCTGTCTTAAAAAAGACAGACTCAAGTGCATCCTTTTGGTTTCTAATTTTTAAAATCTTGTTCCAGAGCCAGTATGAATGCCAATGCTGGGTGACAAATGATCTACAAGGTTGAAGTCACAGAGGATTGTATAGTCAAAGGCCTCATTTACAAAGACAGCCAGACACAAAGGCCTATATGTCCTCATTGACATCCATTCTTTGCCCAGGCCCCACCCCTTGCACCCTTGCAAGTCAGGAAACACAGGAACATACAGGTATTCTTCACTTACCATCGTCCCAGTTAGCATTGTTCTATTACTATGTCACTGATCTATTAGAGAACATGCTTGTTTAAAGTCACTCAGGGTTTGGTTATAATGTTGTTTGGCTGCCGCCTACTAGTAGGTAACTACTGTGACATAATTGGATTCCCTTAACATCGTTTCACTTAAAGTCGTATTTTTCAAGAAGGTAACTACGATGTTAAGCAAGGCGTAGCTGTATATTTTAAGACTGACCACTCCTATCAGATTTCTAATGCATAGTGTTTTTTAGCTTATCTTTTTCTACGTGTAGGTTCCACTGAGACAGAGACTACAACATGCAACAAATTTACACTAGAGTAATTTGACTTTAATAAATGTGGAACAGACACATACTATATAGCCTTAAACTGGTCGAAGCCATTGGTATATTATAAGATAAAGTTACTTCTCAGATAATGTGAGAAGCTATGCACCAGTGTAAGTTGCCCTGATATACTGGCCAGGTGTGTTCCTAGTTCTAGTTAGTTTTATTCTAAGGTAGTTGTTTGCTGAATGCAAACAGGTTGTTATTGGTTCACCAGCTGCCTAGTAGTGAGGCATTATAATACCTCCTTCTGTAGACAACTACGATGATCTGGCCATGGCTGCTTTAGACCCTGGTGCACCTTTTCTTCTAGGGTAGGCATGTTGACTATCTACACTGAAGCCCACTGACATCACAGTCACTGCTGAGCACCTATATGAAGATGTGTAAGATCTAAGAAGTTCTTTAAGGCAATCATTTCTTTAGTTTATGTATTAGATGAAGCAACTGTTTGAGTCCTGGTGTGACAGCCACTATCTTGGTTAATGCATGAGCCAGGCATTTCTAGAGCTGAAAGCACAAGCTGGTTCACCTTAAACTAGTTTTCTAAACGGCTGTAATCCTCTGCAGACTGTAACACATGCTCATTGGTTGAATACACCAGCACTTCCATTTGTGAGAGTGTTACTGTGCATGAGGGAAAAGAAGCAGTGGTGACCTGCTACCCAAGTACTTTTAGAAATATAAAGCAGTGATAAAAAAAGACCATCCATATTTCACTTTATATAAATACTACAGTATTTCCAACTTCTTTGCATTCCCATCCCATGTTCTTCTATTGCGACCTCTCAGACTTAAAAAAATATGAAGTGATCTGAAGAAAATTACATGGATTCAGTTAGGGTGCAAAAGGGTTTAAAAGAAAAAATAAGAAAGAAAAAAAATCTGTTTGTGCCAACAAAATTAAATTGTCAAAATGACAACAAAAGCCCAGTGGGATTCAGTAAATAAGCAAGGAACAGTATTGAATATATATATATATAAAAGAATAGAAAAACTGTTTAAAGAAACTCCCTGAAAACAGTAGGTAAATACAGGCTAGTGGAAAAAATATGAGCTCTATATATTTACCAAATAATATGCAACGTTTAACAGTAACACTTTTTAAACTGCATAAAGTACACTATAAAGCAGATAAATATTAATGCAACCTCTGGCATTTCTCTCTCTGAATTCTAATGAGACGGGAGGATAAATATCCAGCAGAGAGATAATGTGGTCTCCCTCCATGCTGTTTTCAGTAAAATCTGGTAGCACGTTTGAAGTTAGGTAACACACACTGAGGTGCTTGACCCAGGGGTACATTTTCAACTCATCAGGAGACTGGGGGGTGCCTCTAGTTTGCATATTGCCTCTGCTACCATCATCATTAACACCAGATTGTACAAAACATAGACATATCGACCCAGACTTATACACAAGCATAGTCTAACTGAAGACAAGGGAATCACTTGAATGCTCACTACTTTAAGGTTTGCCCAGTGGGACCCTTTAACATCTAATCAAGTTCCCACTGGAGTCAACAGAGACTCGTTATTCACTTAATGGGAAGCTGAAGTGTTGCCTTAGCACCAAGGTGCCTGCCTGCTCATCTGAAGGGAGATCTGCTGGCCCTGTGGGCTTCTACAACCTTCATAGCTAGGGTGTGGGCAGCCATTGTCAAACTCTGTTGGCCCCAGCTACAAAGGCAGCATCTGATATATTCTGATCAGTGATAAAAAAAAAGAAGGGGTGCAAATACAGCCCCAGTCCTGCTGCCCTTGCCCAGTGACCTGAGTCACTGAAAATATTGCCAAGGAACAACTTAGAAAAAGAGTTGTTGTGCCCTTTCTTCCATTTGCACTTTATTGTTGGACATCTCATAAGTTCCAAGTCTGTGTTTGAAAGCATTTGCCCAATGTTTGCTGCAAAAACACTTCATCTAGAAATATTTAATAAAGGGCTTCTTATGAGCTGTTCTCTTGGAGTGCTCACTATTCACCATCTAAACTTTTAACTTTTACGACCAACGGGACACACAGGTCATGTTATATTTTTCCATTTATTGGGCAAAGTTCTCAGTTGGTGCATATCAATGTAAGCCTTATTGGCTGGAGGATCTGTTTCTGTGACACTTAGATTTCTACTACAGATTTCAGTTGAAATTTGAAATGAATTAAAATGAACACTCTCTACTGTTCACCCAGCATACACTGTTTCTGTGGAGAACCCTGACTGGTTACTCATTCAGTAGAATATCTGTGGAAATTAAGCTAAAAAGAGGGGGAAACACACAGCATCAAAAGGATTTTCATATATAATTTTTTTTCCTAGCATTTGCTCCATGAGTAAGGATGGCTTCAAGTTTCTTAGTGTTTCTTATATAAGATACAAGAAACACTCTTGTTGGAGTACTGTGTCCAGTTCTGGGCACTGCATTTCAAGAGGGATGTGGCTAGTAGCATGGAGAGGGTCCAGAGGAGGGCCACTCTCATGGTCAAGGGGTAGCGGGGTAGGCCCTACGAAGAGATGCTAAAGGGCCTGAACCTATTCAGCCTCCACAAGAGAAGGCTGAGGGGGAATCTGGTGGCCATTTACAAACTCACCAGGGGGACCAGTGGGAATTGGGTGAGACTCTGTTCTCCCGGGCACCACTGAGGGTTACTAGGAATAATGGCCACAAATTGTTAGACAGAAGGTTCAGGCTGGACATCAGGAGACATTACTTTACAGTTAGGGCCGCCAGGCTCTGGAATGGACTCCCAAGGGAGGTGGTGCTCTCTCTTACCTTGGGGGTCTTCAAGAGGAGGCTGGACAGATATTTGGCTGGGGTGATATGACCCCAGCACTCATTCCTGCCTGGGGCAGGGGATCAGACCTGGTGATCTGTTTAGGTCCCCTCCAACCCTAAGCACTATGAAACAATAATACATTCTGGAGAGTTTTAAGGATAAAAGGATAAGCAACTCCAAGTCAGGAAAAAAGCATATCAAAGACAGCTGTCCAACATACAGAACCAGTGTGTTCCAGGGATTGTGTAGCGAGGGAGAAGAGGAGGGGAGGGGGTTACTACCGAGGTAAGGAACTTTTCACTTCCATTCAAAATTACCACCTCTCGTCAGGTTTGAGATGGACAAAATCAGCCCTCTTGGCTTTCCTAAAGGTATTTATGTGCAGACGCAGAGGATCATCACAATCCAGCTACTGACATGTCTGGAACCAGAGGTCATGTACTACAAATTGACCTGTTTTATTCCATGAAAACATGGAAGAGCAACCACTGAAAAATGTCAAGCCAGGGAAAATAAATTCACATTTAATTGAAAACTAAGCAATATTTATTAGGTCAAAGCACTTTCACTATGAGAATACCAAATGACAGTTAACAGTGTAGGGTCCACCCACAGGGAGGAGCTGTCATTTTTATATATCTCTATGGACTTAGGCAAGTAGATTGATTTATCTTTCCAATGCACGCCCTTTATATCCATCCTTACAGGCTATATTACTGAACAGCCGCTTCCAGACAGAATCTCAATATGAAGGTCAGTTGCTCCTTCTGTAATGTGTACACATGAATAGTGTTCACTAGAGAGTTTTTATTTGCAGCCCTGTATCAATTTGCCAGTTTTTCTCTCTCCCTGACTGAAAAGATGGTGAAAAAATTACAACAACAAGAAAAAAGCTTGGCTCTGTTCCTCTAATTGTATGGAATTTAATTTTCTTAATGTGGCTTGAATATGCCATATTTTTTGCTTCCTCCACAACTAACATGACTTGATTCCATTACTAATGGCCAGAGTTCAAGATGCTTGCAAATGCAAAGGGAATTAGCACCATCTACTGGCCACATGAAATCTGTCCATTCGTCTGAACTGCAGCTTCACAACCTGCTATGGGATGAAGAGCTCCTCTGCAGGGTTCCTGTTTGTCAGGCTGCAAGCCATTCAGAAAATGTGACCAGTGATTACATTGTATTATATGGTCCCTGCACAGCCTTTCACAGTATCTGATAAAGTGGGCTCTAACCCATGATAGCTTGTGCTAGTTATATATATATATAGTAGTGTGTATATCTATCTATCTATCTATCTACTTGAGTAGCCCACAATAGCTTGAGTAGCACAAACTATCATGGGCTATGCAAGTAGATATGTATATAGACATTTCTATAGTGATAGATCAATAGATCAATCGAACAAGCTATTGTGGGCTAGAGCCCTGGGATCAATCAATCGATCTATCACTATGGGGGGGGGGGGGGGGGGGGGGG
>NW_017729009.1:7502665-7513683 GCF_001723915.1 Gavialis gangeticus
GGGGGGGGGGGGTGAGTGTGTGTGTGTGTGCGCACGCGCGCCTGTGTATCTCTCCTGGAGTTAGTCTATAAGGTGCAAATCTACCTCTAACTATGGTATCAGCCATTTGTTTTGATATGTGGATACTAAAATGATACCCAGCCTATAGACAGCAGACGGTATGGTCCAGTGGAGAGGGCCCACCTGGAAACTTTGAATTCTTTACCTGGCTTTAACACTGTCTCAGTGCATGACTGTGAGAAAATCATTCAGTCTCTGCCTACCCTTTTTATAAAATGAGGAAATGGATACTTACGCATCTTCGTAAAGCACACTGAAATGCATGTATGGAAAGTTTAATTTAGAAGCTAATTATTATTATGTACCTAACAGATGACTAGAAATGCCCTTTACCAGCTAATTCAGACGTCACCCCTACCTTTCAGTTCTGTCTGTCCAGATTCTGTTCACAATGTGCACTTCTGCATTTTACTTCCATTTCCAGCAATCACCACTTCAGCACTGTGCATCCTAAGGCTCATGGACCACCAGGGGTTAACTGGAGGAGCAGCTGAGTACCCTCAGCTAGTCATTTATTGCCAGTAAATGCCTTATGCTATCATTATTGCTTAAATAATACTTCTGCTACTGCAAGTGAATGGGGACAAAGAGATTGCCCTTGATTTATGAGGGATGTACATTTCTGTAAGGTATTTATGTTTCCCTTAAGAGTCTAATCTCTGGTGCAATTAATTCTTCTGTGTTCTTTCTTTACTCTAGCAGAATGGTGTAGGTTGTAGGGAGCAAGTTGACTTTATTATTAACTTGGTTCCAAATACATTTAAAATTTTTGTTTTAGTTACTGTGATCTCAAAGCACTTGTACACCAGACATTTCACCAACCAGTTACATGCAGCCACTTCTTAGGTAGAATTTGCCAGCTGCTAATTAAAAGTGGATCTTCTGCAGTGCAGATGTGAACTGCATGTTGAAACACCAGGAAATGAGTACCGGGAAGACAAGGGAATGCAGGAAACCCAGTTTTGCTTTTATGAGAAAGTGGTTTTTGGCTCACAACAAGAATGAGCCTGAGAGGGTAGCATATTGCCAGGTATCATGTTGGAATATGCTTATATTTAAGTCTGCATCTACTTAATTCTGAGCCCAAATTTTTATCCACCACATAAGTAATAACATACCAGAGTTTATCACTTAGGTACAAACACAAGCAGAGGCTAAGTGAAACAGTCCCTTGCTCACTGTTATAAATTGTGCCAGGCCTTGCAGGCTAGTTGCATCATGGTTAATATTTTGTCATGCCCATAGCTCTTTGAAAGCAATGAGTAATTACTGGGGAATAAATTTCATGTACTTGATAGCCCTCCAGAACATCTTACTTCTTGACCTTTGTAGCCGCTGGTAGACTTAATCCTGAGATTTTTGCGTTTCACTGGATCAGCTGCACAGACCACAAATGTATTATGTTTGCAGCATCCCAGAAGAAGTAACTTGTGTGCAAGCCCAAGGACATATGGGATGACAGCAAACTAGAAAAGGAAGAAGAACGATACAATGAGAAAGGTCTGTTTTATTATCAACTCACATTTCCTATGGAAACCCCTGGATGGGTGACAGTCAAGTTGTGAACACACAGGCAGCATCCCATCCTTTTCCCACTTTGGGGTTCCTAGGATGCCTTTATATATCCTTGATATCACAAAATTCATTAGCATAAGCTATGATGCCCTTGCCCTTCTCATCCTCACATCTTAGAGTTCATACATTGGTAAATTCTTTACTCGTAATATCAGCTACTGGTTAGTATTACTATCACATTAACATCTGCTTATTGCTGTGGAGAAATGCAGTTCACATTTCTTGGCCACATCCTTGCTTTTACTTATTCCAAAAAATTTCTCTCTTAAACAATTCGCCTATTCTGTGCATGTGCCTTGCTGACACTGCCACCTGGTCACTACTTTACAAGTTGTCTTAATGGCTATGAATTAAATACTGGTCATCTATTTTTTGGTGTCTTGATACTATTTTTTGCAAACTTAGATTACCCTTTTTACCCACAGGTCTTTGGCTCTGTGCATCTCCTACTTACATTACAGCACTGCCATTTCTTACTATGTTGCTTCTTCTGTAGGCAGATGGCTCTTATCACTGAACTGTGTTTTCTTAGGTGCAAAGCCTGATAATAATAAATAGAAAAACAAAAATGATAATGAAGTTGATCATGGGCTTGTGTTCAGAACAGCCTCAAAAGGCCAGCAGGACACCTGGCTCAAAAATAAGCTTTCTGGCATTATTATTTCCACTGTGTAAAATCCTCTTTCTACTTCCTGGTTCACCAGAGGCTTTCAAGAATGTGATATTATGCAAAACCAGAGGCATAAAGAACTCGCATTGAAACTCACAGCATCAGAGAGGGTCACAAAAGGTTTTGTTTTAACTCTGTAGTTCACCTCCAAACTCTCTTCACAAAACCACAAGCTGGCTTGTCTCAGGCTGGAAGCCATAAAGGATGATTCCTGTTGTTTGCATATTCCATTTAAAAGCGCCCTGCTTCTGTTGGTCATTGGATGGAGCCAATAAAAACAGCATGACTTTTTCACCCTTCAGATTTACTGCCAATGCTATACTTATCTGAATCTCAATACTGCATGGGAGGTGCCTGCTACAGAGCAAAATAATATGAGCCTTTCTGCTGAAAAATATTGCTGTTATTGTTTTGATACAGGATCCTTCAAAGACATCTTAGGTAGCTGAGAAAAACCTAAGACAGAGAAAAATTAAGGCTAGCCCCAATTGTTCAGCAGCTGAGGTCTCTACCTTGGTGATAAAGACCCCTCTTTACAAGGTGTCTCAAGACTTAAATAGGTGCTTAATGGGTGTTACCAAGGCATTTGATTTAGGCGCCTAACCTGCCTAAATTTACGTTTAAGCACATGCTGTGCCTTAGAGGCTATAGAAATGAAATAAAGTAAGATTTTTCAAGAGTTGTAACTGATTAGACAAACATGCAATACTCATTCAACTGAATGACAGTTTTACCTGTAGAAAAAGTGAGCAAAACCTAAGGACTTCTTTATTAATGCCCACCCCCAAAACCGCATCAACAGCATGGATGACGGTCAGCCCCTAGAGCTTTTATTGCTAAAGAAGCAACAGTGTGTACAAAACACTGCTTTTATTTATCACAAACATTGCTGGTTAAATGAACTATCACTTCTGGAGTGGCAGGTTGTGGAGGAAAAAGAAGACAGGAAAAAAGGAAATAGATTATTTTGAAAATGTGAAAAATTTTCTCCTTTGTGTTAAACTGTGCTTAGCCTTCACTGCCGGACTGAAAACAGACCTGTGCCATGTAACTGGAGCACAGAGGACCAAGTTCTTCTTTCAGTGACGCAGATGAAACTTCTGATGGCTTCCAGAGAGATGTGCTGATGTAAAGGACTGAAGGACAGAGCCCAAGATCTTTTCGACCCAAAAAGCCCTGAGTGAAGTGCATCTGCAACATGCTCATCCTTAAGCAGCAATACTAAAGGAGGTTGGATTAAACAGGCAAGGAGATCACCTGAGAGAAACCAGCAAAGCAAGCACCACTTGCAGTGTTTTCAAACAGGAAATGAAAGAATCACTCATCTACGTGCAATTGCAGGAAAGAAAAGAGTCCAAGATGATTAAAACATAGCATGAACCTTTTAAACCCAGTTCTTGCTGAAGCTTTTAACATTCCTGTTTTTTTTATTACAAGGACTGATGAACTGTTAGTGACTGGTAAGAGAGAGGATGGATTGTGCACTTAGCTTACCCATCTGACTAGGTTAATCTTCCAAGATGCAATTTATTCTGAGTGCTAACTATAGTGGATTTAATAGAACACAGTTAGTGAGAAACCTGAAAGCAAATACTTTCTTTTGAGAAGCCTCTCAATAATTGAGCAAATCTCACAAATTCCAGGCCTTTGCCATCCTAATGCAACTGGGGTATATGGAAAAGACATTAGATTCCAGTGGCTGCTAGTGTCAGCTTCTGTTATTGGTGACACTGCTTTGGATGTGTGCAAGCCACGGTTGTTGCAATATTGTGAAAGGAGAGCGAGAGTGGTGGTTTGTGCAGTGTATTTTAAATCTGTTTTGAGTGATGTTGTGGTTCTTTCAAAGAACGCACTTTGCTCTGTGTATTGGTTCTGGGGCACATATGGAACTTCTTAGTTTGTCTGAAGATTTTTATGGACTGCCATCTGTCTGAAACTAGCCAGGCTGAACATCTTTGAAACTAGTTCCTGGGCATCTCAATAGCAGTCCATCATCCATAGTTCCCCCCCAGATGAGCAAATAAAGTATTCTCACTAGCAGGGTATTACTGTATATAACAAATCACATGGATGACATCACATGCATGTATAGTGAGATTAATTTTTAATAAGCACTCTTAATAGTAATCATACAGTCTTATCGATCAAAAAAAAAAATACTTTCCAAAAGTCATTTCCTGTGAATACTGATATGTTTGCTCCCTGCTCATACTCATTTAGAAGAAGCAAATTCCAAGGGATCACCTTGATTTTGTTTGGCTTTTGAAGGCAAGAAATAATTAATTTCACATCTGTTTGAATGTTATTCAACCACAGATAAAAATGATCACTCTTTGTGGGAAAGCCATTTTAAAGCAGTTGCAATTAACTCCCCTATTTTAGCATTAAATCCTCCTCACATCTTGTTCCACCCTTGCTAAATTGAGATTTTTCTTCTGTATGTGGGTTCAGCTGGGAAAATTAATTCTCTTATCACTCTGGAGGTGGCTGTGTATGTGATGCCACTGAATATAAATGGGCCAGCTCCAGCTAGGTGTAAATTGGCTTTACTCGATTGAAAGCAAGGGCTGATTTACAGCAGCTGAGTTGCCCTGGTGTTTACTTTATGTATTTCTGTTTTTGAAGGCCCATTAAAATTAAATGGAATTGGAAATTCAAATCGCTTGGGCTCTGCTGAAAATCAAAGCCAGACTTTCTAATACACTTTCCTTTCAGTGTTGGAGGCCCCATCATTGTGAAGATAATTCCATACATATTTTTCAGGAGAGACTGTAAATTGCTTGCTGAGTAGGTTTTTAGGTTCTTTTTTTTCCCTCTGGGGTTTGCTGCTCAGAATGTGTATTTTTAGATAAAGGATTAGCCCAGGACAATACCCATGTCCTCTTGTTATTTTCCTTGAAGATGAATCCAGTAGTATAATTTCAAGAGCAATGAAAACTTGGAAAAAGAAGAACGTTCAGGTGCAAGAGACAAAGCCCCGGCAGCAGAAAATACGGGAGCTCTGGACAGGTGGCATCGGCTAGTGAATAGCACGCCACACTGAGAAGAGGAATTGGCTCTAATCGCATCCTGCCATTGGCCTCATCAAATCACTTAACTTTACTACATACTGCAGTTTTGCTTTCCGTAAAATATAATGAAGTTTACCAGCCTGCAGATGCTAAGCCCTCTGCGGTTGCTAAGGATTATTAATGCAGAGTTATAATGAAATTATAGCTGTGCATCTGTTACTAAATGGCAAGTAGGAAGTTTTCAGCAACCTGAACTGAGAAGAGATAATAATAAATCAGATTGAGCCTGTGCAAGTGATGGCTGCTTGTCACAAATTCTTTCCACCTGCCTGCTTTAATGGCTGGAAAAAGCCTGTCATTTAACTTGAAACCAGCAGGATTATTACTTACTGCTTCTAAACACTGGTATTTCCAGGAGATTTCTTTAACATATTTTACAGTTTTATTACAGCCCACATGAAAAACTCTGGCTAGAAGAAGCAAAGCTAAATAAATATGCACCCGTTATGAAAATGTTCGGTGACTCCAAAGCTATTGATAACGGAGTCTGATTCTGAGCATTACATCTGAGGTTTCTTAATGAGAGGAGACAAAGGAAGCACACTTGAAAGAGAAAGGACAGAGCTTCCCCATACCAGGGAAGGAAAAGCATTGGAGGTCAAACAGTAGGGTCAAGTTAATTAGATGTGAAAAAGAAGGGAGGCATACTGGTTAGCGCTAGCATAGTATTAAGAGTTGGGTTCAAATCCTGCCCATCACAAATTTCTGATGTGGCCTTGGCAAGTCACTGAGGCCTAGACTCCCAAAGATATCAAGGGCCCAACTCCAGCTGCTTTCAGTGTTAGTTGCTTACATAGCTTTGAGGATCTGGGCCTCACCTCTCCATTGGAGGGAAACGGGGGGAGGAATAGTACAAGGACAGCAACGCTTCTGTACCTCCCGTGCTGTATCGAATGCATTCTCTGTCTGGGCCACAGGAAAAAGTGTTGGAAGTCAAGACATGAAATGATGAGAGCTGGGATAAGATTTCTAGATGTGTGAATGGAGAGGGAAAGCTGGTTGTTAGATTGTACAGAAGACTGGGTGAAATTAAGCCGGGGGGGGTGTCCTCATCAAGTGAGAAAGGAGGGAATCTGTGGAACCGACCAAGACAAAGATGGTGCACCAATAGTCCCCAAACTGTGCTGGCTCGTGAACAAGACGGAGCAAGCAACATGCTGCTAACAAGGTCATAGCCTGCTCTCCCTGTCAAGCTCATTTTTAACTTTTAATTTCCTGTGGCTGTGAGCACCAGAGCTAGGTTTTCGAAAAGGAGGCTGCAGAGCAGGGCAGAACAGAGGCAGGGCCTGGATACTGGTGCCAGAGGATGTGGCCAAGTCAGTTAACCCTTCTCAGGCTCTGCAGCCACCACAATTTGCTATAGTGAGTGGAGATCAAAAGCCTTTAATTCAGTGGCAGCCGCAAAGTCAGGGGAGGCGTAACTTGGCTCTTGATGGTAACACATCCTCTCACTGTAGTGTCCTGCCCTTACTCTGCTCTACCCTGCTCTGCTTTGCTACTGGGGGGAAGAATCAAAGACGAGGTGTGGTGTGCCATGCACCCCCTGGATCCACCCCTGGTGTGAGCAATTTTGGAAGGTCTCCCAGGAATCATGTTGCCTCTGAACCACTGGTTAGGGGCCACTGCTGTTGAATGCATAGGAGCATAGGAACAGCCCTGTAATAGTAAGGTTATGTGGATTAGGACCAAATCCTAAACACATTATTCAGGTCAAAATAGAATTGCAGTTGAAGGCAAAGATAGAAGCGGAAAGCCCTGGCTCTCACATTCACACTTTGACCAGTAACTTGTATCCTCCCCTTTGCAAAGTCTCCCTCATTATCTAGGATGACACCATTCATCTTAGAACAAAAATGACTTGCTTAATAAAAATGCCACTTTAATGCCCTGCAGACTCTGCAAAGAAAAAGGAAAGAAAGGTCTGTTTTTAACGAATTAGGATGAAAATTAGTAATTAAGGTTTGAATCAAGTGATTATTTTCCTGATCCTTCTTAAAATTAAATTTGGTTAGAAGCACTTTGAGGGCAATGAGCGGAGAATCATTATTATTTAATCAGCTTTAAATTACTTAAATAATTACTTACATGGGTAATGCATTTTCGTCTTCAGATAATTAAAAACAATTATCGTGGTTTTATCACAGTTTTAATACGGAAAAATCAAATTCATATTATTAACAGTGCTTGAAAACTTGCTTTTTTGGAAGGAATTTCTCTGCAAATTATTGCTTGAGAGTTAATGAAGCCACCCCATGAACACCAGGCTCAGAAATGAAGGATTTGGAAAGAGTGCATCATTTATCCCATATCCCATATGAACTCGGGCTTATTTTATTTTTCAATTTATTTTTATAACAGTTTTGTGAAATAATAAGCAACTTTATAGTCAGCATGAGACCTAATGTGTCTTGTTATGGGAGATAATACAGACCTGGGGCTTTATTTCTTTTTGCTTATCCTGGTGTAAATGAATTCTGGTGAATTCAGTGGGGTTGCAGTGTCATAAATAATGTCTAGCCCAGGCCTGGCAGCATAACTGGGTATGGACAGGACAGGAGCACTGTATTGCAACTTTTTGAATAGTGCAGACCATACTTTAGTATAGATATTGGCTGGGGGAGCACCTGCCTTCCAGTTTACAGATACACAAATCACCTTATTTCCCATTTATAATAGCACAAAATCGTCCCCATGCAAACTACTTATTTGCAACAGAAAGGTTAGTGGGAAGGTGTACAGTATATTTTAACCTATCTTTTAATGCAATTTAATAACTGGCAATAAGGAGGGGAAGCCAGCAACCTGTGACCAGTCAGCTTTCCACTGATCACCAGAATAAGCTCCATGGACCGCATTTCTTTCATTTTCTATTTAGAAATCAATTTATCAGGGACGTGAAGTGCAATTCATGTCCACGGCTTTGGCTAGACCCTTAGTACAAATAGGAGCTAACTCCTATTGCAGTTCAGATGTCCAAAAAGGAAGGGAGGGGAGTTGTTTCAAACTCATTACGCTTTACAAGCAATCCTTCCGTTTTCTAACGTGTCTTTGGTGTAAGAGTCCATAAACTTTTCACCTGAATGTGCCTTCACTGACCAATCAACACCGCACATTCTCAGACCCCTAGACAATCATCTCCTGAGCTCAGGTCTTGTCTCCTATTGTGGATTCTCTTGACCCTTTCTCCATCCACTAAAGATGCTCCTTTATCCCCGTCTCTGACTTCCATGAACAGAATTTCTTCCCCTTACCTCTTCCCTAGGATATTACCCATCTTCACTGAATCTCCTCTTTAAAATGTGCCCTTTCTGCAAGGCCCAAGAGCATTGCCTTTTAAATAAAAACAACTTGGTCCTTCCCATTTCTGGGTTTCCCAATGAGTCCCTTTGTCTCTGTACTTCCATTTTGGACTGTCAAGCCTCTTTGTTTCCAGACTAGAAGATCCATCGGATAATGGAACAAGCTGCTTAGGGAAGCTGTGGAGGTTTTCAAGAAGAAATTGGGTAGTCATCTGTCTAGTTCAGGGATATCCAACTGGCAGCCCAGGGGTTACACTGCCACCCCAGAGCTCCAGCCTCCACCACTCCTCCCATTGCTCCAGCTGCAACAGCAGCCACAATGTCTGGGTTCCCCTCAACTCCTGCCTCTGCCCCAGACTTTATGTAATGGTATATAATGTAAGAGGTTCCATATGAGCATTGCTTATAAGTGACAGGGGTGTTGGTGTAAGGACATAAGCAGACAAGGTTCTTGGGGTGAATTGGATATCTTTTATTAGGCCAACTTAAATAGTTGGAAGAAAATCATAAGTGGCAAGCACACTTCCTTGGACCAAGCAGCACAAAAATATCTCTAAGTCTGTTCTGAGGAGGTCGTCTCCTATCAATCTATAGTACGTAAATATGCCCCCTATTAAGGTAGTATCTGGGTACCTCAGAATAACTTTTAGTGTGTGTGTGTGTGTGTGTGTGTGTGTGTCTCCTTGCAGCACTGCTGCTACAAGAAGCATTTTTCTAGCTTGCCGCTTTGACCATATTGCTCCCCTTTTTGTGTCCTTCCACACCCACCACTTCTCTATTACATTAAGCAAAGCTGCTTATCTTCACTTACAAGGCCTTTCAGCAGTTATTCCCACCCCCCAACTCCGTTACAGTTCCCACTGCTGGTAATTTTCATAAAATGTTATACATTTTTATAAAACCACCTTTGTACTTCCTTGCATGCTGTTGCTCTCACTTGGAAGGATCTCCCTGGAAACGTCCACAAAGCCACTTCATTATCCTCTTTCAAATCTCTCCTGAAAATTCGCCTCAGCTATAATGCTTACAAAAAACTTCCAGAATGTCACATTTAGCAAGTTTTTCCCAACATGCAGCCTGAATCATCTCACTTATTAAGTTTCTTCCTGTCCTCTGTCTTCACATTAAACAAAGAAAGGGCGGTATGAAGCTTCGTATATTGAACGTTTGGTGAGCTGCACATTTCATGCAGGATTATTTGAATTGTAATAGAAAATAAGTAGGATGGCAATATTGCTCATTTTGCTTTGCACACAAGAAATTCTTGCATTCATCCAAAATCTGTACTTTAAGACCCTAAAACAAGGGGCATGTCTGAAAGTAGAAACTGGCAACTCAACAGTATTAGTTTCATAGTTCATCCAGAGCCTTTCTGGGCATAAACATAATGGCAGGAAATAAAGGGTTTTTATTGGAACTCTATAGACACCAGTAATACTCAGGCAGGACTCTAACATAATTGGAAACTGGTATTTTGGGGAGAAAAAAAATATAGTGTGTTAATTAAATGGCCACTGTAAAATGGAGCTTCCCACACAAAACAGACAGCCATTAAGTTTAATGAGAAGCAACTTGTAAGAAGAGGAAATTAATTGAGTGAAGGGGATTGCCAGTCTTTTTCAAGAAATTCAAGGACAGCACTAAGAGAAGGAGGAAGCAAAACTGAAAAATAAGCCCTTGTCTTTGCTATGGAAGAAGGATGGACAAGCCAAGGTGGGGCCTGGGGAGAGAAGGTGGCCTTGGACTGCCTTGAATCTAGACTGGTGGGGTGGCAGGCTGGTCCCCTGTTATAGAGCAGAGCTGTTGAGACTGAGAGGGGGCAGGTGCATGACAGCCAAACCCAGACTGAACCAAGGTCTACAAACCAGCATGGAGTCCTTCCATCATCCTACCCTGTGGGTCCCACCAGTTGCTGTGGCCCTGGATAAACTACTGCCTCTTTTGTGTAGGTGGAGATGATGGGAGGGGTATTATCATACATGTCCTTGCTACTGTGTACTAGATTTATTGTGTGAAAAGCTTAGCTTTTCCTTACCTCCAGCCCTTAGGGCATGCCTCAATCATTTGTTTATAGTGGGGCATTCCTGTTTTGCAGATTTAGTGTGCAGGACTAGGACCATGTATATAGTGGGAGACACCGCTGATGGCACTGATTTCTAGGGCTGTGAGAAGCTTCAGGTGGTGATTTGATTTGGAGGAGATAGGAGGAGATTTGGTGGCCAAATCTCTGAATCCAAATCGAATCAGGGGACCAATTTAAAGGTCCGAATTGATTCAAACCTCTCCGAATCTTCAGCAAAGATTTGGAGAGCGTTGATGATTTGAGCAGTCCCCAAGCTGGTA
>NW_017729009.1:7518683-7533009 GCF_001723915.1 Gavialis gangeticus
ACCCCTACCAAACCTCCTGACCCCCACCCAACCCAATGGCTGCCCCTGCCTGCCCCAGCTGTGTACTTTAAAAAAAAAAGGCCCGGTGTTCATTGGGTGCTGCTGGGGGGAAGGGTGATCCCTGCTGCCCTCCACTGTCCCATGCTGCATGGGGGGTCTCTGCACAAGCCTCGCACCCAGCAGCACCTGCTGAGCTGGGGCTTTTTTTCCCCTAAGTGCTGGGATCTGGGGTAGGCAGTGTGGCCATTACTGGGCTGGGAGAGGGGCGGGGGATGGGCCTGGCCTGGCTGATTCGCCGATTCGGCTGCTGCCAAATCTCTGAATCAGATTCAGCCGAATCAAATCAGGACCGTGATTCGAATAACTGAATTGAATCACTGCCCCCCGAATGAGCCGAATCCGAAGCAAATACTAGCCGCTTCGCATGGGCCTACTGATTTCCCCTCCAATCTGCCCAGTTCCAGTGGGTTTATGGCCTTCTTCACACTCCAGAGCAAAGAGGAACAAACTGCGTGTAAGCAATTAGAAATCACTGATAAAACCATAAATGTAATTGAGAGAAGGGGCTTATCAGAGCTGGATGGATGGGGTACTTGGCTTTACCAGCTGCTTGTGCAAGACAGGGCATGGTCTGGAATTCAACAAGAGATGAAGCTGGCCCAAGGCACATTCATTCAGTATGTGGTACTCTCTCAGATGCAGACATCAAAGACCATAAACAGAGAAAGCAGTTCAGCAAGGAGAAGACACCTACTAAATAGCCTTATAATTGACATACTAGACAACCAGCCCCTAGGAAGTGAGACTGAAATCTATCCCAGGGGCCCTGAAAAATATGTGAGAACTATCAGGAAGGAAGCTGCATCTCCCTGGAGACTCGAATGAAACCATTAGATGTTGGTTCATAACATCTAGCAGGCGAGAGAGAGCCTGTGTTTATGTCTGTGTACAGGCTGGATACACAGACAAGTTTTTTTTTTTTCTTTTCCCTGGTGCCCTAGGTCTCAGGCAAGCTAAAACACTAGTAAACTCTACAGAAAAACACAGAGTGAATCATTTCCTAATAAACTATGGTTTCCTAGAACTAAATAAGGCAGAGGACTAACTTCAGAATAACATAGCTACCTACCACTCTCTAGAAATAAATAAAAGCCTCATAATAATCCCAGTATCTTGCAGTAGTCTGGTTATGCCTGCATACAATGCAGACAATTGATAAATTTTCTTTTTTTCCTCTGATAAAAGGAAATGTTATTTTTGATCACATTCCCCATCCTGGCTTCAGCCCACAATTGGGTAATACATTGCTTTATTAGTACAAGTTCTTCAGTCTAGAGTTGTATTTCATGGGTACTTGCCCTCATATACTGTCATTTAGAGATAGTGTCTACCTTCTAGCAGCTGATGTACTGGACCTTTGCTAGATTGGGGTTAAGGATGGAGCTGGCTTGGTCACAGCCTAGCTCTTAGCTTTGAAGACCAATGTGACAAGGTGCAGAGCTCTTAACTAATTTGCAGCAAGTAAGGACTTAACTTCCCCTACTTAATTGCTAGCTCCTGCTCAGGTGATGATCAGGAGGATGCAATTAGGTAGGGCTGGGAAGAAAGGGCCAATCCTGTTCTCTAGATAAGGGGGTGGGGTGGGGACTCAATAAAAGTAGCTGCTAAGGAGGCAGCTGGAAAATGCTTAGAAGGAAGGGAGTCTTTGCTATGGGGTTAGGTTGTGGAAGAAATTTGGTTTGCTTCTATGTACCTAGTCTTGGGGGGCCTCTGCTCACCTATGTGGTAGGGGTACTTGAGAACAAAGCTTGTGAAGGGATCTTTGCTAGCTGGCTTTTTTGTAGCTGAACTTAAATGTCTGAGCACCTGATAACAGTTTATCTTCAACTGCTTTCCCAACCTAGCATGTTAGTAAGAAAGGTGAAGGGGCCCTTCTGATGAGGGGTCCCCTTATTTCAGACTGCTGCTTATGGCATGTTAGTATCAGATGTACCCAGGCAGACAGACTCCTCTTGTGATTTTTATTTTATTTTTTAAATGGAATAAAACAACAGAAAACTTGAGGGGGTTTAAAGGTCAAAACAGGTTCTTTGTTTGGGAGTAGAGATGATGTGGAGTCAGCAAACAGTGACTTAAGCTTGTTCCTTATGGATCCCACTGAATGAATGATACTTGTGGTAACCCTTTATATACACACTTCAGTTCACCATAAGTAGAGTAGAGAACTTTTTTAAAGAAATAAACCAACATTAAGATCTGAACCCTCTCCCTGATGCAATAATTTCAGTTTGAGACCCAAATACCTTGATCGCAGTAAAACTAACCTCCTGCCTGATGTGCTGGTGGCAGTCATGGGATACAGCAGGATTTATCCTCCACTTTTAAAAGGAACTGCGTATGTAGCTACACTGAGAGCTGTACCTCCTCCTGCACAGTATTTCTCTTTACTCCCATAAACAAAGGGGAGTGTAAACTGCTGGAGCCTAAGCAGAGGCCTGGGGGAAATGAGAGAACCCATCATCTCATACTGTCCCCTCTCCTTTCCTGAGAGCTTGCAGAAGCTAACCCAGAGGCATGTGCTCAGGATCTGAGTAATTACCTTGTCAACAGGGTCTTTCACTGGATCATCTCAACCCCTAAATGCTGTAATTAAACTTGTGAAGCCCTCTAGGAGAGAGGAAAATGCAAAAGCCAAGGGGTATTGCCCAAGAAAATTGTAGATGCTTACGCAGACTATAAAAACCCAGAGTGGGGGACCGGCAATGTTGCCTTTTACTGTGAATATGCTTCACTCCTCACTCAAGGCATGACTTAAGGACAATTCTTATGCAGAGGTGGGGAGCCCCACCTTAATCATGAGCAACAGTCTGCATTCATGGAGGGGACTCTACTAGGAGTGGTACACACAGGCCTGAGAGCATGGGGCAGACCAAGAAAGCTGTATTTGCTCTAACATCACATTATCTTTCAGCTGTAGCATTTCTCCATCCATTTCCTTTCTCACTTCTCAGGTATGCAGGCCTTTGCTGGGTTTCCTGGGGTGCTTGTTCCATGATAAGAGAGGCTTGAGGAGATCTGGCAGGGGACACAGAAAATTCTACTTACATCCTCCCCATAAAACAATAAGGATTAGGGCTCCAAGTGCCAACATTTGTTTGCAGGAAAACGTCTTTTGCTGCCAAAGTTAGCTCTGGTTTTACTGGGGACTGGCCCCAGCGGTTTTAACAGCCTGGCACTAAGGGCTGGGAGCTAAAGTCAGTTCCTTCTGGGGGCTATGCCCATCCCTCCCTGACCCCCCTTCAGCCCTGGAAGAACATCTCATAGTAGAGGATCCATCCTTCTATGTATATAGTCATTCCTGAATGGCTCTACAGAGTTTAAATAAAATTGAGCAAATACACTGAATTAACAGTAAACCCAAAATGGACGCATGTGGATTAGACATTACAGCAACACAAAGTTGAAGATCAAAGTATATTAAGACTTTCCATCCCAAGGTAGGAGACACATGCTCAATTCAAAATACAAAACATCAAGGAAAAGGTAGCATTATTGGTACAACTAATAAGAATCCCAGAGTTACTTAGGGAAAAAACCTCACAGATTATGTACAGAATTTTTACAAAACGTTTGATAATGCCAGTTCTAAAAATTTTCTATAAAAATATCATCTCTGGACTTTTTTTCCCTAAAACATGAGAAGTTTTGTTGCATGCAAAAATATACAGTACAGTTTGTATCATTTCGGCACCCCCCCTGAAAAGGTAACTGTTCTTAGGTGCAAAATAATCTTGAAATGTAGCAATAGAAGAGTAAGCAAGCATACTTGAGACTGAATGGCTGATCTTCCATGCTAGGGACTCTTAAACTTGGTTCAACCAGTGACTGTACTGGTCACTGCCAGAACACAAAGCCCATACCTCCTCTGCTTAAAAGGGAGCAGAGTACAGCACCCTCTGAAACCAGCTTTTATTTTAGTGGCATCATATCAGTGTAAACATAGAAGTGGGGTGAAGAGCCAGGTGCTTTAGTGCTCTATCCAAATGGCCAAGTCAAGGGTAGGTTTTCTTCAGCTTTTTGGACACAACCAGCATATAATATAGGTCCTGATTCCCCTCTCACTTATACTGGTATGAATCTGGAAGCCCCTGAAATAAGTAGCATCACACTGTTGTCATACTACGATGGAAGAAGAATCCTGATTGAAGATGGAAGAAGCCTGCTTCAGATAGCCAGCCAAAGCACATTTCCTTTCTCAAGCTTGTTGCTGCCAGTTCTATATTTATGGGACTTAAAAATTGATTTTCTTTTCCTTTTTTTTTTGTTTGTGACTCAGTGGGCACATCTACACATGCACATTTACTGTGCAGAAACCAAAATTAGTGCACCGTATGGGTGTGCATCTACATGTGCATGCCTCTACTGTGCAGTAAATATGGCAACTTACACTGACTTCAGTGTAAATTTGATACCTGCATCATGCAGAGTAACTTACTGTGCAGTACATTTAAGCCAGCATAAATGCAAATGTAGACATGCCCAGTATGTTGCTTGTCCCCTTTGTATGCCGACGGTCATTTTTCAGATGAGTTGGAGAACAATAATAATGCCACTTGTGGCACTGTCAGTCTTCAAATTAGTTCATAAACATTAACTACTGAATCCTCCAAACTCCCTTAGGATGTAAAGTGGTACTCTCATTCCTATTTTATAGGTAAGGAACCAGGGTAGGGGAGGATAAATGATTTGCTTGAGGTTATAGAGAGCAAGAGTCAGTGAGATTCAGTTCTCAAGAATTCTGGTCCTAGGCTCGTAGTCAGGCCACTAGCACTTTCTGTTTGCATCTCTATTTTAAACAGGAAGGCAGCACTAGCATGAGTTCTAGTGATGTTATGGTAAGGAAGATCCAACTGCTAATATACAATGCTAAGCAGGGGACAAGTCTCTTGGCCCTGCTTAGCATGGTTTTGCATTAGACAGTATCAATGGAATAGAACTTGAGATTGTCCATTATCCTGCAGAGTCAAGGCCCTCTTTATCCAAAGCAGGGAACACTGGCCCTGAAACCTTCCCTCTGACCTTCAGAGCATTTATTTCTGTTAAGCTGAATGACTACTGTATCTCTCCCTTGATGAGTAACAGCGACAGCTTCTCATTTGAACACTGAACTGCTACTAATTTAGAAATAAGCTCCACCAGGTATTTTGACTAAACCAAGACCACCTATCTATAAATCAACATCCTTTGCTTTTGTGAGTAAGCTGGTTCTGATTAGCTGAAGTTTTAATTTTACCAGTAAATAATAGTCAGGTGTCTAGAAGCTCACTGGCTGCCTCAGACACCATTAAAGATGACTTATCACACCAGATACTATGACTATTTACTGTCTTAAAAGCAGGTATCTTTCAAATGGTATTTTCTTTACATTGAAATGCTGATTGTTAGCACTTAGTGTTGTAAACCTTCCAACCACTTTACACACATGCCATAATTAATCCTCACAACAGCCCTGTGAGGTAGGCACATGAACAGTTCCTTGTTCTTGATGGGGAATTCAAACAGGCAAGTTAAAGAACCTACCAAAGTTCAAGTCTGTGTCAACAGGCTTAGAATTTGGGACTTTGGGATCCCAGTCCTCTGGTAAGACCTGCTCTAAGTATGTGTTGATAAAGATATTTTCTGCTAACAGACCATGTATGTTACTGGTGACTTGTTTTGTCAAAATTTCTGAATCTCTGGTTATCTCCTCTTAGCCCTTCTCTCTGGGGCCTTCTTGCATTTTCTAGGAGAATGGGAAGGCATTGGATCCTGAAGGTGTCTCTACACTAGGGCTAGGGACAGCAGTTACACATAAACTGGTTTAAGTCATCAGAAACTGGTTTAAACCTGTAACAGAACAGAAGTTCAGGGCACATAAACTGGTTTCAAGGTGGCTGAAACTGGCTTAAGATAAACCAGACTTAACTGATTTGGGTCAAATCGGTTTATGAATCTTCTGTCCCAGACCCCTTCCTGGTTCAAGTTAAATCATAGTCCCCCAGCATCCCAACATGCTCTGCAGCCCTGGGTGGGGCTGTGCTGTCTGCTCCAGCAGAGAAGGGTTAGAGGGAAGGGGAAGCAGGGACTGCCTTCCCACCCAGACAAACCCCAACTGGGGTCTGGGGCCCAGGTGAGGGGTTAAACTTCTGTTCCCCTGAGTACAGAGCCACCCTGCCCTGCTAAAAACTTACTGCTGGCTGTGACTGTGGACTATAAATCCCAGAGGCACCTGGAAGCAGGAAGAGGAAGTGATGAGTAAGCTTGCAGAGTTCTGCAGCTGTAAGTTTGAATTGCAAACCCCAGAGACCTGTGTGTTTGCTTCCCAGGAAGAGGAAGTGGACGTACAGCCTATGCTACATACCAGAGAGCTTCTGACACCCTGTGGCTTCTGGCCTGAGCCACTGCAGGCATGTGGCTGTATTTCCTGAATCAAAAGTGAATGTCTATCCAATTGTTTCTCTGTTTAATCTCTGCAGCTCAGACTAGCATGCAAAGTCTGAATAAAATTCAGCCTCAGGCTTTTTGACTGTTCTTAGCCATTGAGATAGAGGAATACCAGTGTACTACATCAGCTCATGGTATGGACACAGCTACACCAGTACAGCTGTGTTTTGGATCAGGATAGCAAAACAGCTCCTCATAAGCAAAACTACAAGCTTACATCTATACACATCTTTGCTAATACAACTCCAACAGCACTAATGGACACAGATATGGCAGAAGCCTGTAGTTTACAGCTGACCTGATCTACAGAAGTTCCAAACCAGGGAAAGTCCACTGGGCAGATTGGGGACTGACAAACTATCTTCACTTCCCTTCTGCATACAATGAGCAATTTTCTGTGGTGCACCATGGAGAAGTGAGGGCATGGTGGGGTGATGGCCAGTGCTTTCACTCACTATACAACTCAGAGGACAAAAACTTAAGAGGGCACAGGGTTTCTTTCTATTCCCCTCACAGCCAGCTATAGCAGATATGCCTCACTTGCAGGGATGCCCTGAGTCTCTATCTAACTCTGCTCTGCCCCAAAGACTCTGTGGCCCTGCTCTGCTGCCTTCTTTTGTAGTCTGTTCAGCTGGGCTTGCTTGTGCAGGATCGCATGCAAACTTTGCACTTACGCAGCATCAGAACAACAGATCTGTCCTGGCTCAGTAAGAACTCTGAACTGAAACCACATCTGTAGGTAGCACTGCACAAACAGGAAGAGCACAGCACCACCCAGTTTGATCAGATCTCAAATGCAACGTCAACTTTTGACCTTTCCTAGCTCCAAATTCTGTTGAACAGCTGAAGAACTAAAAGGGTATGACTTAGAAAAATAAAATCATATCCTCTTGTAATATAAAGTACACTTTAATAATAAAAGTTCTACCATGTCTGCAATGAGAATACAATATACATTTCTATGTAAAACAGTGCACGGTGTAAATGCCCTCAGATCATCCTCTATGCACCTTAATGTGTGTAGGACTGAAAAAATGTGGGTCAGGTGCCTCAGCTGGCAGTACGTATTGGCACAGCTTCACTGAAGTCAGTAGAGTGTTATGCTGTTTTACATTATGAGGATCCCAGCTCGTGCTTTTTTTTCTATTTACCGAGTGCGTCTATTAGCCTTTCCTTTTAAGTTGCTAGTTTTGTAAGGAAACAGCACTTTTTTCCACCTCACATGGCAAAATTAGCTTGTCCACGATTGCCAAGAAGTACAACACGCCCTCTGAAATACTCTTCTTGCTGATCTGACTGTAGTGCAAAATGGATGCTACAATAATGAACCCCTGTGTCTCAGACTTGGGACTTCCACAAACCTGTGCTATTCGTGTGCATCAGAAGAAGTAGTTACAAGTAAAGAAGACAAACAAAAGGTCTTCCTCTCGCAAACGAATTATTTTGATCCAAGGGGGACGGAAACACAAATGATAAACCATTTTAAGAATTCCGGCAGCTTAAAACAACCCTTCCCCCCTAATCTCATGATCACTGTTTTGTGGTTTAATTTATAGAAATCAAATTTAAAAACAGTTTCATAGCCTGGTGGGAGGCCTAATACTTGGGCTGGATTGATTTGTTTAATTGAATACTTGTAAGTCCATTAATGCCCTGCTTGGAAAAAGGAAAACCCCACAAATACTACTACAACTACTACTACTATTACAAAAACCCTTCTTTTTCATAGAACACACCTCGCTTTAGACGGCTTCTGGACTTTCCCAACGTTCAGTTGTTCTATATCAGACTGGGGTTGCTTTATAGTGAGCGAGAGGAATGTTAGGTCTCTCCTCTATAGAAAGTGGTTAGCAATGGTGAATCGTATTAAGGCACTCACACCCAAAAAAACCATTTTTTCTGGCCTGAGACCACTGATATTTCCGATTAGTTTCAGCCAGTAGTTTGTAGAAAATTACTGCACAAATGATAATACTGAGAGACTGGAGACCATTTTTGAAATAGAAAAAAATAAAGTTCATTATATACACAATTCCTTTTTTTTTTTTTCTTTTAACTTACAAGATTTCCTAAAACATCTTAGCTATATTAAAGACTACTTAAATAATGAAAGACATTAAATAATGTAGATTTTTTTTTCCAGTAAACTAGGATGGGCTGTATAATTGCCAGCATAATGGTCCCATTTTAAACAATATATTTTTTATTTAAATCTTGTATGTATAATAACATGTACCAAAACATATTCCACTCCACATAAATAAGTATAGTTTTCTGACCTGGTTTTAAAAACTACATCTGTTCAAATAATCAGATTATAAGACAGCATTTTTTTCCTTTGTAATGTTTCCTTTAAAATCCTTCATTTCCCATCTCACCTGTAAAATATTACTGTATTTCCAGAATACATCATTGATCATTAGTAAGAAAAAGTGTTAAGCCCAAACCTGAAAGCTGCAGTAAGTTAAAGGAAGTACATGTTAAAGAAGTATTATGGAATGTATACTCGGCAGCATAGAGAGAGTGGTTCTTACTGGGACGAAATGGAAAATGACTCCAGAAGAAATATTTTATGTTCACATTTGAATAAACCAGACTTGTGCTATTCATTGTTCAAACGTGCAGGTCAGGATATTAAAAAGTGGTATCTGTGATGCTGTTACTCAAGGCCACTGACCAAAATTATGCTGGCAATTAAATGGATGCCAGATGCATTATTGAGTGGACAGATGCTCTCTGTCTTGGATTGTTTTTTCCACTGATCTGTAACTTGAAGTTCACAACGTTCAGCCAGCAGCACAACCAAGTCATTAGTAAAGTTGCAGTTCCTTGACATGTAACTGCCAACTTGCTAGGCATCTGGCAGAAGGGAGTTCTTCCGACTCAGCTCTAGGAGGTTTTATTTTGAGAACTTCTCCAACAAGCCCAGGAACCATCAGAATCCCTGCCTGGATCCTGCAGGAGTAGAAATGCAGTTTCTTCATGTACAGGTCCAGGCGTTCATCTCTCTTTACCAAAAGGGCAAGACACCCAGCACCATCTCCCTGTCTCTTGAGTCAGTGCCACCAGTGTCAGCTGTCATGGATTTGCAGGCAGGGTTGCGCTCTGCTGAATACTTCAATGACTCCAGGATGTGGGTGTCTTTTCATTCTTATAAATCCCCATCTACAGGTGGCTGGCACAGCCTGTAGAGCCTATCAAGACAGATTAATAGTCAGTATTATAAATGTCAGACTAATAAAAAGTTATTGGCATTGGCATGCAACACTCAACTCCTCCTTTGTCGTGCTTCAGTAACACTCACTGATAATCTGATGGCAAAGATACAGCAAGTTCTGACTAGCAGGTTTGCAAACGAAAAGTGCCAGTAGCAAATAATTAATTAAATCATTTTACAGCTATTATTTTAAGAAAATATATATTTTTAAATGATATTGATTCTTCCTAATTCTTCTGTGAAATTCTGGTCAGGTTTTGGCTTTTCAGTGGAAGGAAATCCTTTTTTTACCAGTTTTTTTCCTGGACATATTTAACTAATACAGAAATCTCATTCATTGCTTATTGATGTGGTTGCATTAACCTTAATTGCTAACCTTGTTTGCAAAGACACTTAAGAATAACAAACTGGAGATGAGGAGAAACCCCACTTAGATCATCCCTTCTATATTTCCCTTGTGTGCAAGTGTTCCCTATAGTATATTCTCTAGAGCTTTGTCCAGCTTGGATTTAATTAACTCAGCGGATGGGACTTCTATGACTTGCTTTCAAAGATCATTACACTGTCTTGCAAGTCTCCTATCTAGGAAATATATTTCCTAATAATTAACCTAAATTTAGTTTAACTGACAGTAATCTTATCTACTTCTGCTTATTTTCATTCCTTTTAGTCTTACGTACAACAGTGATGAAATAAGCAGATATCAGCATATCCAGGCTTTCAAATATTGTTTTAAATCAGTCCTTTAACCCATAAAATGTATTACTTTCTCTGCTCCACTACACACTGTAAATCACAACTACAGACTCTACTATTTTTTTATCTTAAAATACTTAAGGTGTGTTACAGCCTTAGGACCATAAAATTAGATCTTAGGTAATGAATGTTCATGACAAGGGAAAATATCACCACTCCTACAAATCTCACTTCTTGACATTTGGGAAATGGCAGAACCTAGCATAGAGTGCATATTCATCCTTTATTGAGATGGCAATCACAATTCAAGAGCTGGAGAGCGGGAGAAAATAGTAGGTAATAGTAGGTCCCAACTATTGTTCTCTTTGAAAGGTCTCTGAGAAAGCAAAACAAAGCCAAGCTTGGCTACAGGCATTTCATCTGAATCTCCAGCCTCTAATTCTGTGCTGCATGCTTGGAATAATCTCCAATACACATCTGAAAGGGTGCAAATGCCAGAGATGGAGGGGTGTTGTGCAGGTGCTCCACCAGCATATAACTAGAATAGTGGGATGAAGAGAAAAAAATTGGCTACCAGCAAAAACTTCTTGACACTGAAGTACGCTGAATTCCCATCCGTTTCAAAAAGGAACTACATAAAACATTAGAGCAGGGATGTACCACATACATCCCACCAGTACAATATCAATGGCCCGGCAACTTGGAGTCAGCCAAACTGCAAGTGTGCAGAGGTGCCTTCCGTTGGAAACTATAACTTACAAGTGGCACTCAGTGAGTTTGAGTCTTGCACTAGAGAATAAACCTACACTTACCCAGGGGGATATTGTAGACTGACCCCTAACCCAGGAGAACAGTGTAGACTGAACTGCTTACTTCTTTTCTAGGTGACTAAACTGGCTTGCCTTACACATGTGGTAGCCTTTACAGCTGGTTCATGGACATCTAGCATAGACCAGTGTGATTTGGCTTTCAAATAGTATGAATGTTTAATGATGCTATAATGGACCAGAATTAACTTTCCCTCTTAGGAATGTGGAGAGGTAGAAAATAGTCAAATACCACTCTTAATATTAGACTATTTTATATTATTTTAAATTATATTTCTCAGGAAGAGAAAGTCTGAGTGCATGCATTATTGCTGCATATTTGTAGTCAGATTTGTCATTCGAGAGTCTCTGCAGAGAATACTGTCAGTCACTGAGGTTTATCAACTCATTGAAGGTGACACAAACCAGTAGAAGTGTTTTATTTAGACCTTGCAAGAATCCTAAAAGTCAAGGGTGACTGGCAAATGAGTTTGGAGCAAAGCTTTTAAAATATAAATGCGCTTGGTTTAGACTAGTGATGTTTGGGACAGTTTTCCATATTGCTGCTGATTTATTTATTTTTTTAATTCTCCTTTTTATAAGGAATTTCAGCACTAGTGCAATGAAGCAACAGCAATTTAGATAATATGTTATACCACTTGGATAATATGTACCATACATAATAAGCTACCTGGGTGCTGATGGCGGCATCTGATCCATCACTTTGAGGTTTTTAGCAGAGATTTCAACCCTTGGTCCCTAAGGAAACACAGAATTTATGTTGTTGACAATGTCAATAAAACATTTGAACCCTAAGGGAAAAATACTGTAACAGGAATATTTCTATTTGAGAACCCATTAACTACTTTTAGAAGCTCTGGAATCTACTGGGTGTGTGCATTAGTCATCTGTGTTTATGCAAGATGAAAGCTGTCCCAAAGCACTTAACAAGCAATCCCATAAGAGTTCGACAAAGTAATGTTGTACGATAACATCTTTACTGTATATACTGGATGTTAATAAATACATTATACACCCTGCATTTTCAAGGGACAGTCTCATGTTTGTGCATGTAATTTGCAGAAGCGTGTCTGCATATTCCATATGTTTTCTAACATCCATGCAAACACTTCAAATAATGTACATTCATGGATGCACTTTAAATAACCTAATGGCTACAAGATTCAAAGCCTAGCATTTTTCTTCTGGTAAGTTTGCATGCAGTTGCTTGAATTTTAGTGTCTAGATGTGGGTCAAGATATGAAGAAAACTCAGCTCCTCAAAACAATGGATTGGTATTTTAACAAAGAGGCCAGGAGAATGAAAATGTGTGGCCTGCCAGGAATCCAGCTAAGAAAATGATAATACCAGGAGTCTTAAGTACTCACTTGCTTTCTCATGATGTCTGTAGCCTGCATGATGCACTTGGGTAAAAGTCCATGGCTTCTAGCCAGTATGACTGCTTGTTCCAGGGACACGTTCAATGTACTCCTGGACATGGGAGACAAGGGATGTTAAATCCACAAATCATAGGCACCTGGTTAAAATTATTTCTCTTGTAACAATCTTATCTCTTTTGTTTCTGATTTTTAACAAAGGTGCTTAATTAGTAAGTACAAGTGAACTTAGCAACTGCACAGTTTTAATGTTTACTTCCTAGGTTTTTATTTGAAAACAACTGTATACGCCAGTTCAGTGACCCACCTCTAGCCTTGCAATATCTAGGTCAAACTGCATTTCCTGCTGATCTCTGATGGAGCTATCCCATATTTATGTCTCATTTGTGGTTCTGCAATGGCTCGTGTCAACTATGAGCTAAACTGTTCCTCAACTGAGCCACTGGGCCATTCAAAGAATGGTACTGTTAGTATCCACATTAATACTCCAAAATATTTTAAAACCCTTTATTTGACATGGATTAGCCTCTATTTTATGACTGAAAACCATATAAATTCAAGATCCGTCACAGTACAGAGCTCCTCAAAGTCCCAACCTAACCTGAAATAGGAAATGCCAACATTTTTTCATTCCTGTTCTGAGTAGTTGCAGGTCCTAATTCCTTGAAACTGGCTTAAATAGGCACCTTGTTGCCATATACAGGAAAAGCAAGCTCTTACCACAGCAATCCCAAAATCTCACCTCTGCATCCCTGTGCCACACATGGTAATCTGACATGCTCCAAGCCGATAGCAGAGCTCTGAGGATATAGGCAGCAGACCAGCTCCTGATACATTACTGCTGGAATATCCTGGTTGGGTGGGTTTTGTGCTTATAAAAGACTTCATCAGTCTGCAAAGCTCATCCATTGCATTAATGGGGCGAATAAGCTGCACAAGAACAATAAACAAATGCATCAGTGGCATATTCACTTCTTTGTTTAAACAGATATTTGGAAGGGTATTTTCTCCCCTATCTAAAGATAATGTCTGAGATCTATAGCAGAGCCAGTACCATAGAGTAACAATTATTTACGTTGATACGATTTTCAAAAATGCACAAGCAGAAACTAAGTGTTGGGGCAGTTCACTGCAAGTGATCACAAAACATGATATATTCTGTTTCTGCAGTAACTGGCTCAGACTTCTTTTTACTAAAATAATGCCTTTCTGTCCCTTTGCTTCTCTATGTGCAAAAAAATAAAAGAAAACCACGTGTCCCTGTCAGACAACACTTACCACTGAATTTATCTTTATTTGTTATTTTACTGTAGATGATGAAACATTCTCACATACAAATTAATTGTTTTTTCCTTTTCTAAATTCATCTTAGGCCTCATCTCTCTGGGGTTCAGTTTCAGGTTCTGTTTTTTAGAAATAAGCTCAAGCTGCTTGGGGCCGGAACTGATTTTTTTGGGTATATATATATTTTTTTTTTGGCGGGGGGTGTTGTACTGTACCTATATAACAAATTCACAGTCAATGGTTGGGCCACCCTATCATATAAATAGTAAAACTGAATAATACCTGGTCAATTTTCACTGCCGTAGTATTGGAATCAGTGGGCAGATTGGATCTCTCAAGGTAAAATGTCCTGCAGTTAGACATTAAGAATTGGATTATCTCATTTCAGGCACACATACATGCATCACTACCTACTACATACTACATGCCATCTCTGATTGTCT
>NW_017729009.1:7538009-7566899 GCF_001723915.1 Gavialis gangeticus
GCGGGGGGGGTTGTACTGTACCTATATAACAAATTCACAGTCAATGGTTGGGCCACCCTATCATATAAATAGTAAAACTGAATAATACCTGGTCAATTTTCACTGCCGTAGTATTGGAATCAGTGGGCAGATTGGATCTCTCAAGGTAAAATGTCCTGCAGTTAGACATTAAGAATTGGATTATCTCATTTCAGGCACACATACATGCATCACTACCTACTACATACTACATGCCATCTCTGATTGTCTTGGAAAGAGAACTGCTGTCAATAAAAATGATGTTTCTTATTGAGGCCCTGAATTATTTGTTTTTATAGCAACTGAGTTTAAACACAACATTTTATCTCCAGTCAAAAATCTGAACTCCAATTAGATGGAAATTGCTTCTGGCACAGTCCAGTAATCCAGAAGGACTTTAAGCCTTCCTCTCCCCCCCACCAAATAATTTAACGGGTTTCCAACCAAAAATGAAACCCCCTCCCACTTCATTTCTAAGAAGAAAAAATATATAAAACAAAAAAAGGAATATCTCTTTTGCCAAAAATCTCCTTTACTCCAAAGACTCCCTGGACGTGTCTGCACGTGCCTATTAATGCACAGCAATAAGCTCTGGAGTTTATTGCTCTGGAGCTAATTACTGCCAAGCATGCATCTGTACATGCATCTGCCAGGTAGACATCTGCATGTGCACCCAGCACATTGAGCCAGGGTGGAAGAGCTCCAGCTGGCAGGGAGCCCTGGGGATCAGTCTGCCAGCCTAAGGCTGCTCCTCCCAGCTCTGCATGCTGCAGAGAGGCTGGCTAGGGCATGAGGGTGCTTCAGCACAGGGCTAGCTGGCAGGCAGCATCTGCAGTGAAGCACCCTCATGCCCCAGCCAGCCCCTCCAGTGTGTCTACATGTACACAGCTGTGGAGTTTTTTTACTTGTATTTGCAAGTACTTATATTTACAAGTACTATCCTGCTGCAGAGTAAAAAATTAGACTAATTAGCTGCACAGTAAATATCTACACATGCACCCCTATTAGGCTTGAGTAAATCAATTTACTCCACAGCAGGTTAGTACTTGTAAATACAAATATACAAATACTGTTCTACTTCAGAGTAAATTAGTTTACTTTAGCCTAATAGGGGCACACGTATAGACACTGAGACATTTACTGCACAGCTGTATCGCACAGTAAATATCTCGTGTAGACGTGCCCACTGTGTACTAGATGTGGAAATACCGGCAAAGAAAAATGTAACCTATGCAGTTTAAATGTTCTTAGTAAGCAGCACCCTTTTAGTGTTTTTCCTGGGAAGGGAACATGAGATACCTGAGTTTACGGTAGTACTGTTGCACTTTTTCAAGTGAGGTGCCATTAACCTGCTGCTGAAGTTCTTCTACAGACAAGCCTCCTAGTTGTAAATGGCTCTCCAGGCTTTCAAGAGCTGCAAAAATAAAGGGTTTTTTTTTTCCCATTTTTTAGCGTTTTTGTTTTGTTTTTCTATTTGGCTATTTGTCTTTCGTATCCTTCTTTCAGGACATGGCTGTCAATTCACATTAGATACCAAGCTTGTATAAAGCAAAACTAAATGCTTGTATGCCCAGTGAAAGGTGTGTCTTTTAATGAACCATTTTGCTATTCTAAAAGGTCAGGGCTCCTATAGTACTGGATCACTGTAATATCCTAGTAGTAACTCTCCTAGACTAGATGCTACAATGCGGGACTGCGAGTCCTGTAGAGGTCCCTTCACTTACAGCCCAGACTCTATGAACCAACATAGCAGTATGTGCACACATGCTGCTTTAGCACTCTTGGTCTGTGGCCTAGGAATATGGGAATTTCCATGCTAGATTAGACAGGTCTCTTTAATCCAGCATCCCATCTGACAGTGACCTGGAGTTTCACTGAGCCTCACGAGAATTAACATCAGGCAGCTGTGGGGAATAATCAGGTTCCTCTGCATGGCTCATGTTAATCACTATATCCTATGAATTCCCCAAATATGTTAGAGTGGTTTCTCCTCAGCATGACAATTTCTAACCCTAACTTCTTTATGTTGTCAGTTTTGCTACAGTGACAACTCTAGGGTCATTCCTAGAGGGTCATTCAATAAACCCCCGGATATCGAGTAACTAGTTATATCTGCCATCACATTTGTCTTTATAAGGAGTCTCACAGGCACCTCTTGTAAAGAGCACTGCATGTAGCTTCAAGCTTGCCCCATTCTGGAACCGGGAAGGCAGTTTGGAGAAGTAGTAGCTGTCAAGGTACAAGATAACCTTCAAAGCCTGCCGACTTCCTTCAATGTGGTAGAAGATGTGAGTATCTGGAGAAACAAAGATGGGATGGTTGCTGTGTTACCAAAACAAGAACAATACCTCAGTGTACCATTTAAGAGCATTTCACCATGGAACATGAGAAAAATGGCACGGAAATTACTGGTTTTTAAGAGAAACAAGCAAAATACGGTTAGAAATGACTGATGTGATATTTATCAGCACTGATTATTCTTTTCCTCTGGTGTGTCTGCCTCGCCTATTAGATTGTAAACTCTTTGTAACGGTTCTCAGATGAAGCTATTTTGGGATAATCTGCTATTCTGTACTTGCACAGCCCTTAGCACAATGGGGTCCTATTCTTGTTTGCTTCCTAGACATTATTGTAATAAACACAGATTTATCATTTAAATCAACATGTTCCATGACAGCCAGTGTTGGATGAGTAGAGGTGGGAAACGCTTCGAATCACCATCAAATATTTGCCTGGGTCCTATTGTGATTAGTGACTAAAGTGTAACAGGAGTTACAGGCTTCATCAAGGTGCTTCCCACATTGCATGCACCTTCCAGCTAAATATATGAAAGTCCTTGGGGGAGGGGGTAATCACATAAAGAAGGCAGGCCGAACATTGGAACAAAAGGGGAATATCTTGGCCTCAGAGGTAAATCACTTTCAATACTGTCATGGAAACTGCCATAGGATCTTTGAAACCGCTTTGGTTTTTCAGGTCTTATTTAACTAATTATGCACAGAAATTATGGTGCTTAATATGCACCTTTGGAGGGATTAAAAAAAAAAACTAAGCAGATGCTGGTTTGATTTAAACCTGCAGTTATAGAGTCCACAAGGTCTCTATAACTGGATGCTTAACCAGACAGTATTTGACAAGAAATGCTTATCTAGCTGTCTGCTCTCAGTTTCTCTTGCATACATGCAGTATAAGGCCCAGCAGCAGGCAAGGGTCATGGCTGTGAAAATAAGGTCACCAGCAACATGCCTTTCCCTTCTGCTCCAGAAAAGAAGAAATCTGAGTGACACATTGGGGTGAGGTCTCAGCTCTCATTACATTCAATGCAAGTTAAGAAAATGCAGCTCATCATAGAAGGCATTCAGCAGATCCCAGGACTGAGCACTTCTCAGAGACTTAAAACTAGGCTGGAAACTAACCAGAAATGTAAGTAAAAAAGAAGAGCTTCATAGCAACTTAAAAGTCTCACTTGCTACAAGGCTTTCATCCAGCTGCTTGAAATAAAAGGCAACCTTGTCCAGCTCTGACAGGGTCACCTGGATGTCTTCCAGCATTGTGCGCTCCTCTTTCTGCAGAGAGGAGAAAGGGCTTATTTATTTCTATCTATGAAGCAGAGAAATACAGACATTAGAGGCATGAAGACGGGATGGTTCGAGGGACGGAGGATGAATTGCGAAGCCGGGCTAGGTGGAAGTGACAGAAGGCCGTTTTCACCTGACAACAGCATGAAGTCTGCTTTGGTTGCTTCCACCCCAATCTCAGTGGAGAGGGGTTCAGCTCCTAGAAGCCCCAGAAATACCAGTCTCGCTCCTGCAGCCTCAGTAAAGAGCTAAGGATTGAATAGGTCCTGGAGACCTGAACTGTATCCTACACCTGACTTTGGAAGCAGGCTTACTCCACAGCTCCCACTTGTTAGACCCAATTTCTGCCCCCAGTTTTACATTGCTTTTCAATTTATAATTATTAGTTTAGCTTGGTTGGTGGTATCAGTTGATGGCCTTTGCCTGAGAGTTTCCTACTCATAGTAGGCAAGTGGATTTTATAAGACCTGCTCCTTCAGTGAGGTGCTGCCAGGTCAGGCTTGAAACGCATGGTTAGGGCAGGTGAAAAAGCTTTTGATGCCACTCCCTGCACCAAACCCAGTTTTGTGACTGCTTTCAGCAAATACAGAAAGGCTCATATCTATACTTCACCCTTAGCTGCTGAAACAGGTGAGAACCACTTCTGGCTGCTTCTTGAAATGTATCTTCTGACCAGCAACCAGCAGAGGGCAACCCTCCCACATTACTAGTGAAGTCCACGGTAATCGAGCAGCGTTACTCCAGCTACTAAAACCAACACATAGTACCGCTCTATGACTTTTCTGCACATTAAATTTCAGCAGTAAAATGTGCTCCCCTGGCCAGGCCAGCAGTCTAGTGCTGGTGTGGGGCCAGCGCCTGATGGATGGGACACTCGGAGCAAGATGAAAGCAGGCCCTTTGCAGGCGTTGGGGATGGCTCCTCATGTAGATACAATAAGGAGCTCTGGCCAGGTGGTGGGTGGGAGGGAAGTATAGTTGGCTCGGGCAAAGACAAAAGGGGCAGAGCTAGGAAACCCAGCCACTTACCACTGTGGGGGACAGCAGGGACTGGTAGTTGAGCAAAACCCCAGTGGCTGCTATCTGCTCCAGCCACTTCTTGCTGGCATCCCTGCTGCTCTCCTCATACTCCCCATTGTTGTTGTATCTGTAGTTGAGAGCAGCCAGCAGCTGCTCGGAGAAAGTGCAAATTGCAGCCACGAGGGACTGGCAGAAAATGGCATCTCGTCGCAACTGCAGCTCCGTGTCTGCCAAGGAGAGAAGGGACAGAGGCGCAACCAAGTCAAGCAGATTTTGCCTTTCATCCACTGTGGAAGAGCCCACCTCCCTGTCTGACATTTGGCTTGTGCTGTAACCTGGCACCGATTTGGTGGAGAATCGCCTTCTGCTGTCTACGGGGCACAGAGTGCGTGTGTGCCTTAAGGACTTCCCTGTCCCCTAAATCCCTATCAACACCCCAGTCCCTGCACTCTCTTGTCCCCCCTTACTTTAATGATTTTCCTCAAAACAGGGCTGAAGAAGAGGAGGTGGCATCTCTACTTCCATCCTTGGCCTTTAGTGATTCCACTGCTCTAACCCATCTGCCTTTAAACCTTCCTCTTTGCTCAGGGCATTAAATGGTATCATGTAGTTCACATTTCCCTGGGCGAATCTCAGCAGTGTTAACTCTCTGCTTCCACTCAGCCTGCCCGTGAGTCATCCACTGGCTAAATAAATCCTGTCATGCTTAAGGGGATTGTAGCAAAGAGTGGCACATGAATAAATGAAGAGCTATTTTCAGCCACTCCCTGGTTTCTCTAGTATTCACTAGGGCTTCTCTTGTTCCCCCAGGAGTGTTTTTTTGGAGAGAGCAGCCAAGTATTTCACACAGAGGCTTTGAAGTTACTGATGATTTTTATAATGAAGCAGGAAAGGAACTAAGACAGAGAAGACTCAGGGCTGTATCTGTAGTCCAAGGCAAATCCTCCTTCCACTACTGATGGTGAAGCAAAAAAAGTTTAAAGTTATTCTAAAGGCAAGAGAACCCTTCAGTGAAGTAAGGCCAATATAGCCAGTGTTGCCACCTGCTCCTCCTCATACGGGGGTTTGAAAATGCTGTTGAAGAGGGGTATAGTCAGAGATCTAAGGAATCGGGGTTCACAAAAACAGATTTTGTGGGTGCTCCACCTAACAACATGGGCTAGTTTAAATTAACGTGAACTAAAACATGACTCTGGGACATGGGAAAGTAGTGTAAAGCCACCTCTGTTTCCCACCTTCAGTCTATGGAGCTCAGAATCAAGGCCCAAATTATCAGCCTAAAACTTCCTTTAAAAATAATCATAAGCAAATGTTTCAGCTTGTTATTTTTTACTTAATACATCTTCAACAGACCCAGATAAACCAAATGTATGCTTAAATGTAGAAACCAAGTAACTGCACAAGTAAAATGGGAAGTCAGTCACCTGAAAATGTCAATCGCTTGCTTTTTTTTTGGCTAACACAGAGACTAGGCCTGTAATGTACCTAGATTCTAGCTTCAAATTTAGGGTCTTTTCCTGTTTTCCTGAAATAACACTGTTCCCCTTTGCTCATTGGCTTCAATGATAAGCCCATGTGGCTGTTGTTTGCACTGTAGAGATTTATGTGAGTTGGTTAAAAAGCAAAGCGCACCCTAAAAAACAGAGCAAACCCCTTACTCAAGGTCTGCTCAGGCTGTTGAGAAAGCATAGCAAATTTGAAAGTAAACTCTGCAATAGCTTCTCATTTTGCTGCCTCTCCCCACCACATTAGGAAGCAGCAGAGGTCACCTGGACTGAGGCTTACGAAGGGGGAAGATGATGAAAGGACAAAAGAAACGGTGCTCAAATGACATTAACAACTGAGCAGGTGGCACCACAGTGACCTATGTAAAGTCAAACCAAAACTGAGCTATGACATTATTAAGATATAAAGGGCTGCCCAGAACGAGTTCAAGAGACGACACAATGTCATCAGCAAGCCAGCTACACTTGATATGCGAAGATGACAATAGCTGGGTGATGGAAAAACTCAAATGCATGTGTGGGTGCAGACCTGCCAGCTCAGGACATCAGTAATGCTGACAACATTTTGCACAATGCACTAAATCAAAGGCCCTTACCTGTGCATTTTAGCAAGGCCAGAAGCAGTTGATTCTTCCCATCTAGAAAAGTAAAGACAAGAAAAGCCCAAATAAATACAATACCAAGCCCAAATAAAAACAATATGATTTGCACCCAACTAACAGCACCCCATTTCTGTTTAGCACAGACCATAATCTGCAGTCGCACACATGTTTGATACAACAGGAAGTGAAGCATAAATCAAGCCCTGTAATAGGTTAAATGCTACATCATCAATGCTACCAGGAATTACTGGGGAAAAATGTGTGCATGTGGAAGAGTACTTATGAAAATGACCTCTGACCAGGGCCTTTAATTTGAGAGTTAGATCTGTTCAGACTCAATCAGCCTATTTCAATTCTACCAGTGTTTTAGTCTGAAGCAACGGTCGCAATGGTTCAGATATTACAACAGCTAATTAAATCCATCACCTTCACTCCATTCATTTCAGGTTCTGCCTCTCCCTCATTTTCATTTGCTTTAAATGTTTTTAAAGAGGACCAAGGCAAGCTGATCGGCCTGACAACTTTCTGTCCAGACAGACTAACCAAGCAGAGTACAAGAGACAGAAAATTTCCTTGTGATCATGCACTCCAAAGCAGCGGTGCTGCAAAATATCATCACTGATCCCACTACAGAACCTACCAACCACCTGCTCGCTTCACTCCCCTCTCAAGTCCCAGTAACCAAGAGGTGATTTTTCAAATAACCTCATTAGACTTATGTGACAAAAGGAGGTTTACCCTTTTAACCCTGAAACTGAGGGTCCAGTTTCTCTCCCCGCCCATTCTCCCATTTCACAGACCTTCCACATGTTTTTGTATCGTTTCAACAAGGTTCTTGATGCACTGTGGAAGGTTCCAGGGATCTTCTTGGATGCTGACTTGGATATTATTCCGACACTTCATTGTTGTTTCTTCCTTCTGTTTAAACTCTGTAACAAAATAGAGTCTAGGTCCAGCAGCGGAAAGTGCTACAAAGCTCAGAGTTGCACATTAGCTATGTTACCTGCATACAGGTTCAATCAACTGAATACAAATATAATATATAACACCCACCAGCGAGGGAGGTAAATGACTAATTCCTATAGCCATATAACAAGCAGTCCCAGCTGATTATATGCGAAGTACCGTGGTCCAAGAGGTATGCACACAGTTCATATGCACAATACACGGGAACTGTGTGCTAAATTCCTTCTGCAGTATGTTACAATTGTATCTTGAGAACCAAAGTTGCAGTGAAAGGGCACCGTTCCTTTTTGTAATCTCTGTTTATTATAATGGGCAGCCAGATACATCTGTGCCCCTTATGTCCTCTTCTGGATGGTAGTAGACCAACACTGTAATGCTGACTGTCACAATCCCTTGCAGCTTCATGGAAGTTACGAGCTAGTTTGCCAGATAGAAGCCTAACTTAACTGAAGAGGATGAGTTCTGTTGCTCGTGATGCAGTTATTCAATTTAGCAAAACTGCCTGAACTTACTGATAAAACATATGGCCACAAGCATACATTGGCAATGCGTAGGTGCACGTGCACCCCACAGATTGGCGGTGCACCCCCTGACAGAAGCGCTGCCAATGGCATCTGCAGGCAGTCGCTGCTCGCCATCCTCCCCACGCTCACCACCGACAGTGTCTGCGGGTGGTTACTGACCATTGGTTGGCAATTGCCACCCTCCTAGCCACCCCCTATACCACTGCCATAGCCATCTGCAGGAGCTCCCCACTCGCCGCCGCCACTGCCCCCCCAGCCTCTGGGGGCATGTGTCATTCATGCACACATACATATATGGCATGTCTACATGCATACATACATACATTGGTGGTGCACCATGGCAGTGTAGACTACATTGGGCACTACTGTACAGTCATTACTGTGCATTTGTTTAGCACTTGTATTAGCAAGTGCTAAATAAATGCACAGTGACCACAGTTACTGCGCAGTAGTGCTGGAGAACGTCTTTTAGGTGACACTACTGCACAGTAGCCGAATACTACTGTGTAGCAGTGTATTAGCACTGTCTGTACTGTGAGTGTCTTTGTAAGAGATGAGTGTGTTTTGAATTAAACAAACAAACTTAATACTATAAGAAAAATTATGCAGGGTGGCTGCCTTTTCCTCACTGCATTCAAAGAGTGTGTGCAAGGCCAAACATGTTTCTACATTTGTTAAGTGTAACATGAACACAGCTTTTCCAAACGCTTCTGAAGCCTTCACAAAAAACATCTGTTGTCTCTGTAAAAGTGACATGTGCTGCTTCTAATATGGCTGATGTTTTTTGGGAGGAAAAGCAAAACCAAATGAGACCGCAGCACTTGAAGTGCAGAAAAGATAATAAAAGTTTTCAAGTTTCAAGAGGGGAAGGAAGGACAGCAAAAGTTCAGGAAATAATAAAGTTCTATCTCAGAAGGGAAGAAACTGCATCCAGGGCCCTAAACCCCCAAGACCAAAGTCCCATCTTCCTCTTTTAGGACAAGAAACACAGTATTGTTTGCTTGCTCACCATGAAATCCAGTTACTCGGGTGTCTAAATGAGCATTTGTCATTTGAGGATGAGTTTATGCTGGCAACTACCCATCCCTTGAAAGAAGCAGAGTAATTCCTTAAGCAGGCTCATGCAGGCCTTGTTGGTACCACTTCTGGCTCCAGTAGCTGAGACTGTATCAGCTTAGCAGAATGCCCCTTTCCTGTGAGTCTGACCCATCCCTGTTTCATGTCTTCTAAGATGTATACCTCTGTACTGCATCATACAGAGGAGTTGGGGCACTTAACAAAATCTCTGGGCCATTCAGAAGCATGTTGCAGGGAAGTGCTGCACTGTGCCCAATGTGAAAATGATCAGTGAACAGTAAACCACACCAATGGTCACCCATGTTTGTGTCCCATTATTGTGACATCTAACTCACTAAAGTATGGACTAAATTAGTCCCATTATTATAACTACATATAAAGTTTTGGTAACTGTGCAAGTAAATTATGTGTGCTGATTTGCCGCTTGCACATGCTGATGTCTGAACTTCTGTCCCAGAAAGATAAGATTTCTCTGTGTCCTGGGAAATTACTATAATCAGTATAACCAACCCTGTTTTGTTTACCTTGCAAACCATGATCCATTGGAAAGTGCCTGGTTTCTTCAAAGGCCTTTGTTATCACTGGTCCTTTGAGGAGTGCATTGATAGCATCAACCTGCAGTAGGAATTTTTGGTTGGTCAGTGCCACTTACAGAAGACGTTTTGCACAGGTCATTCATGGAAAAGTGCTGAAGCAATAACATTTGCTGTATTTTTTTTAACTAACTTAGAATAACTGAGCTGGATGCTTCCACACTATTGTCCATATCTGCTAATCTTAATGGAATCTTACCCATAGCAAATAAAATTAAACTATCCAACTCTTCCCACCTGCCTGATCCTACATATGGGTTAGGCAACATGCGCAGAAGAGTAATGGTCTAGTGCTGGGAGACTAAGGGGGATAGAAAAGAGTAAAGGGGTTAAACAATATAATTCAATGTATAAATTCCATAAAGACGTGCCTTGGTTACATTCTTTTCCAGAGTTCCATACATGAGACCCATTTTGGTCATTCTTATTAGAACAAAAAATTGCTTTTTTGTGATTTTTCCCAAACTTTTTGTGATGACTCTGAAACTGCAGAACAACCCTGTCTCAATCACAAGGTGACCTGAAGGTTGGTTGAGATAAAACTGCTTCCTCAAACTCTCCCATACACAGTTCTCCATATCTCATTCCACATCCTTGACAGATTGGTTTCCTCCAACACTTGGTGCGTGGGTCTCAGATAGCTAATAGCTAGCACATGTACCTGGTTAAAAAGATGTTCAAGACAACCATGCAGCTTGTCCTGTTTGTCTGAAGGAATCCTCATGTCATTGGGAAGCTCGTCACCTAATTAAAAGAACGACAGATGGTTTCTATAAATCATGTAACGGCTTCAGACTTCTCGCATTTTTGTGATGTGGTTACAGCCAGACCAAAGAAGGGGGGAAATCCCTTGTGACAAGAGTTTAACTGTAAAGAATAGTAGTCGTCACTGTGGCCGTTCTGTTCCAGTAACAGAGCAGCGAAACAGCTCTGGTCCATAGACCATAATCATTGTGACCTTCAGGACGTGCAAGTAACCTGTTTGCAAAGGGCCTCTAGCTTATTTTCTCCACCACACCCCTTGATTTCAGTGGTACACTGAGAAAATGACAGACCTCTCGCTCTTTCATTATCGTGGGATTTAGTTTGGTGCTTTTACAAAACCATTTTTCCAGCAGCACATCCAAGAAATCACAACCAGCAGAGCCACACGGATGCACGGCCTTATGTGGTCTCTGATACTGGACAGCCTCTTATATATTCCTCCGGCACACACTCACCCGATCCCATCTCATCGCTGCCGAGGTAAGAGCTGTTGCTCCGTACGCTGGTGTAGGACAGCACCGAGTCCCGATTACTGTTACACTCACTGGAAAGAGAAGGAAATTGCCTCATAAACTGGCCTTACCCTGGGCATTTACTCAGGTTTTTTTTCAAAATCTACTCCACATACCCTAAGAAAAAAATCCTTTAGTCATTAATAGGGATGTTAATATTAATACCCAAGTCAGGGCTGAATGAATAATTCAGTTCCAAGGATCTTGGTGAAGCTTTGATTTGTGAGCAAGTCCGTTACAAAGAATGAAGACAGATTTGCCCACAGGGTTTCTCGTTACACTCAGGGCACAGGGGGCCACTGCCGATGGGGAAGCCCTACTATATAATGATTCAATCTCCCTGATCCTGATGGAAACGACGCAGATCTCAGTCATCCTTCTCCAGCATAAGCTAATGCTACCGAGGCACAGCTGTTAAGGATGGATAAGAGGAGTGTAGGTACCCTATATAAGTGGAAAAGCGGGCATTGTGGAGCATTATGCTGTCATGCTACTTTCCTGCCCTCCCATTTCTACACCTTCCCTGTCTCCTCACTGTGTCTCTAAGCTGAATAAAAATACTGCAAACCTAACCAGAAGGCTTCTGTTATTTTGGTAGTCTAAGAATGAAAATAGTCACCCTATCCCACTAAAGGCATCGGCGAAGCCTTGAGTAGCACGCTACACCTCTAGAAGTTCTCCATTAAAATCTAAAGGCTGATAGCAATACATCAGGCATCATTACTGCAACACAAATCCCTACAAACCCTTACAGGAGAAACACTATTTCAGACCTGTGGCTTCTAATAGTCAGTGAGAGAGGAATACAGCTAATGCAAACAAGGTATTTTCTTATCTGTAATGTTCTCGTTCTTTATAGATCCTCAGTATCCATTTTGTGGATCAGAAACTATCAAAATATGTTTGATTCCCCCTTGAGTACCTATTAGTTCAGTTCCGTGTACTTTAATTGTCTGCTTCTGTCTTGTAAAGATAGGACACAATAATCTTTTTCATCTTACATTTCTGTTAAAATTTTGGAGCAAATGACAGCCCAACAGAGACTTTGCCTTTGATCTCACTACATTCCTCAGAACAGATTAGGCTCAATTACAGAATCCTTTTAAACAAAACAGAGTTCAATAATGGGCTTTCTATTAAACGAAGAAGAAAATTCTTTGTATTGCATTAATATAGCGCCAAGGCACCTAGACAAGTTTTCATTTTAGGGTGGACAAATGCCTATTAGTGACAAGGCTAAACACACCAAAGTCATCCTACCTGGCACCTAGACCTCGGTGTGACCTAAGAGAGAGCATTTTTCTATGCATGTTAAAAATAAAGAAAAACAGTTGCAGAAGGAATATGAATATGAATGCTTGTGAATCAGACTTTAGAGTTGATGGCATCAGTGTTTTCAAATAAGAAAGAAAAAAGAAAATGGCACTTAAAATCAAATTGTTATGGTCTATTTTTCATTATTCATTAATACATGAACACAGCCAACATAGCCTGAGGCTTTCACATAAATGCGAACATTTGCCAGATTTTTTTAAAGTTTTGCATTATTTTTTTAATAAATTTTCGGCAGTCAAGGATGGTATCAGATTCACGCCACATTTTCCACTGCTGATGATGCAGTGAGCTTATTTACAAGCCATCTACGTGCTGAAAATGTACCACAGCACATAAAGAAGGAAGAGATCACATGGGGTAGCATGAGTGACTGGTGCCTCCTGAATCTGGGGGGGGCACCTGCAGAATCCGCCGATGGCGGCAGCCCTGGCAGGGGGGGCACCAGCCCTACCGACAGCATCAGTGTCAGCCGTCAAGGAGGGCACCAGCCCTTCAGGGGAGGCACGTGCACCCCCATGCACCCCCTACCAGTCGCCTATGTGGGCTAGTGAAGAATTCCAGATGCTCATCAAAAAAAGCTGTGTGATCAAATACAGTCAGGTCTTCTGCAGTCTAGAGTCAATGCTTAGGTATATCCGTAGAAATCTGGAAAAACGACTGGCTTCACTAGAAGACTTGCAATATCAGAATTTAGATCTTTGCTCCAGAATCAGGAGCAACCAAACATGACCTAGCTCTCATCTGGGGCCATCCATGGTCCGTCTCTGCTCCCGAGGGATTATTCCAACCCAAAACATTCAAACATGGGTTCTGATTCTTCACTGCTTTGCAACTTGGGCTTACACAGTCCAGATAGATGCAAGGCGGTGGGCAATCAGACTTGTAATGTGGAAGCTTCTGTGATGTGTGCCTAATTACTCTCATCACTGTAACTCTCTCTAGAGAAAGCGTCTTTGTTCCTTTGTGGAGGACCAAGCCCACAAATGCACGTTCTTCTCCATTAGAAAATGAAAGGGGCAACTTTTTTCATCTCTTCTCGGGCCTGCTTTTAATATGTCCTCTCCCATCACCAACGTCTTGTGGAGTGTGAGATTTCAGCAGCAAATATTCCAGGAGAAGCAGCAAGTCAGTCATGTCTCAAAAACACAATTTTGAGACACCTGAATAAATATTTGGGTTTGTGGTTTCAAAGACCCATTAAAATAAAAGGCTGGATGTCCATTTCTGTTTCTCAATATTCTAGGCTTCTGGGAAAATTGTTCACAGACTTGAATGGAAAAATCCTCATACAATAGCAGCTATTATAAGATCAAGCTGTCTGAAAACTGCTGAGCTTCTGTGGTTCACAGTTACATGGCACAGGAGGAGAAAGAGTCACACTAGACTTATTGATGCACAAAGAGAATTTAATTTTCTAAAAGTCTTGGTTTTGCGGGGTTGTTATGGGGAAGGAATTGTTGCTCTGCTTTATCTCCACGGTAATAAATGCTGTGAGATTTACAGCTGGATGTCTGCTGAATAAAGGCCTTTATTTTTACTACAAAATAAAGGACTAGCTTGGAAATACTGTTTTTATACATCATAAAATCCAAGCCCAGAAAAGCCAGCTCTAATCTGGAGCTGGGTTTACAGCTGGGCAAGGATTTTCAAAGGACACATGGGGGGTTGGTGCCTAACTTCTTCAGTTTGCACTGAAAATCCCGTTTGTGGTGGGCACTGCTGTGGTCCTCAAGAGGTGGGTAGCAGCACTAGCAATTATACTAGGCTGTGTGCCTGAGACCAGAAGCTAGTCCAGAGCGCTAGCACTGAAAGAAAATTCACCCTCTTTTAGTCTCTCCTGAAGATTTCAACTAAAACTTCCAAGAGTGGCCAGAGGCTATGCAGGACCCCATACAAGAAGGAATATTGGAGCCACTGCATCACCCCAAGATCATGAGAAACGCACCGCTTTAAGACCTGCTTCCATTAAGGACCTCTGCAGGGCCTGCGGGAACCCATGATAATAGGTCACCCCAGCTGGGGTTTGCATGTGCACCTTCTCCAGCTGGTTAGCACTGGGAATCTAGCAAAGTCTTGTTGGAAGATCATATATGTTAGTGGAGGATCATATGTTATGGTATTATTTAACACACCACACTTACAAGGGTATGGTCTTATAATGTTTCCAGGAAAACAAACTCCCACTGCCAGAATCATCCTTGGTGTAATTCTACCACTGCAAACAAAGATGCCAAGGGTAGATCTCTACCTCAGTGTTTGCCATGGAGAGTCGCATGGCAGCTGATCAGCCCATGGTGCGTAACCACCCAGAGAGTGGTTATCCTTTCAGCAGAGCATCATATGCATATTTACATCAAGACCCACAATGCAGTACATGCCTTTCCGTTCCTTCGTTTCTCATGTATTGGATGGGACCTAAAACCACAAAGCCCAGCACAGCTTCATTGCAATCCTCCTGGTGAGCTCTTCTGAGAATAGGCACCACATTAAAACAGTCTACCCTGGAAACCTCAGACTGATGCCTGCCCAGTTCAGTCACGCAAGAGAGAACCACTGGTGTAATTACTACCAAAGTCTAATCTTATTTTCTGTGGACAATGCATTTGAGGTGATAACTCTGAATCAGATACAAAAACTGCTGGTGGATCTAAGAAACAGGCTGGTTTGCCTGAAACCTAGGGTGAATTTCTCCAGCCCGTGCTCTGTCTGCTGCACTGGAGAACAGAGAGCTCTTCTTTGTGACCTTACATGACTATCTGATCTTTGGACCTCACAGTAAATGGATCCTGTGATAGCCTGTGACATGTGAACCATGTCCAATTGTTGAAGTTGTGAATCCTGTAGTGGATACACTTAAATGCAAGCCATATGAGCAGCAATTTGGGTTCATTTCTATGGTCGCTTACATCCAAAAGAGTCTGTCACGGGCTTCTCTGAGAACAGATTGAGATCTTGAGTATACAGGACTAGAGCCATTAATTACTGGATACATTTAATAAGCTCAAAATGACTTCACTGGAGTTTTGCCTGTATAAAGAGTCAAGTTTGTAGAATGCAGCCCAATGTTTGTACAGGGCGTTTACAGTACGAGCCAAATAAACGCATAATTTCTAATACTTAGTATTTGATTTCAACAGCGTTCATCTATGGATCAATACCTGATTTTTCTATTACTGAACCAGCCTCAAAGAGTGAGCCCCAATACGTAAATTAAATATCTTCAAAATACTGTGCGAGTGGGAAAACCTGTATATTTTTAAACATACCTGTAGGAGTCTCTGAAACTCATTGTGTCGTGTCCGGAGTCTTCTTGATCCTCCTCAGAAACTTTGAAACAAACCTTCTTCATGCCACTATGCTCAGCTTTGTCGGTGTCACTCTCCTCTGCCCCCAGAGAAGGCGGCGATGTCTCATCAGTGGATGGAGGTTCACATCCACTAGTTTCTGTAGGTTCTGTTATGGAGGACAAAAGCCTGAAAGATAAAATGCACCACTCAGTGTTGGGGTAAATGGCTGAATCATGCATCCATGACTGTGATCTCAACCTAACCACATCTAAAAATCAAAAGCAACATTTCTGTGATTTGAGCTGTATGTAAACTGAAGCTTATGTGAAGTCAGCACGTCTGATTTACAGGAGTTCATGAAAATCTTTCTGGGTTCTGAGTCATGTGATTTCACAATAGGTAAGTTTTGTATTTATACAAATCCTTTGATGCAACGTTTCACTTAGCTAAAAATTACCACGTCCTTGTTGAGGCAGGGTAAAAAAGCACTAAGTTGTCCCTAACTCACTCAAAAAACCCCAACAATTACCCATGTTCACCAATCTACAGCATCTAGTTAGAGCTACACTTTCCCTATTAAGCTTTCATTTTGAAAGTTTTCTATTACTTCAGATATGACCCTTCTCTAATGCAGTGATTTGATGAAAAATTAGCAACATGAGTTGTAGCTCATAAATGGAATAGGAAAAATATGCTGCAAAATATGGAGATGCTGGGCTCATGTAAAAGTGAAATTATTTGCTGAAATAAATTCTCCCATAGAAATAGTCTGCCTGACACCAAAACTAAATGAAATATCCCCTTGTCTGCATCCGTTCCCTAACTAACACATGGTGTTTTCATTAGACACTAACTGGCACTCCAAAAGCTACAGGGTATATATCATAAATCTGCCTGTCACTGGCTGAAAGAGGGTGGCTTTTAGTCCCTATTTACTAACTTGTTGAGGAGATTTTGTTCTGCTGATACTGGCTTGACTCTTGCAGATTTTTGCAAATGCCCTGTCTGCCAAGCTGTGATCATATTTATAGAGACTTCTTTCACTTGCCATACTAGCCTGACTCCAGCGGTTAAAACCCAGACAAATAGGGATAGAAGGCAAAGACTGAGCCTCGATGTTGTTCATCTGGGAATCAGAAAACATCCCCTGCTACCCAAGCAGGGTGGGTTCATCACAGTGCATAGCATCACACACGGTCAGGAGCTAAATTCACACAGCTGACACATAAGCCTTGCTCTACGTCACTGATTTCACTGCTTAGCATATCCCACCATCTTTACACTGTGCGAATGCCAGCCTCAGTATCTCTTCCACTTTCTACCTATGCTTTCATCACTGTGCCTTACTTATCCTAAAGTACCTTTTAATCCCAACTGGCCCAGCCAAAATCTCAGGGAAAGGGATTTTATTTATATGGCTCCAAGCCTGTTGCTGGAACTTAATATATAATAGGAATCTGAACCAAGATGGGCGAACTTTGGCTTTCCCTGGGTGCATCTACACGAGACGCTATGGCGCAGTACCAACAACAGTAATAACAGCGCAGTCCACTGCATGTGTAGATGTGGCCACTGACTTCTATTCAGTGGGTACAAAGAATGGCTATACTATCTCATTACACAGGTGGAGCTGACAAGCGTTTCAGGGATAGTTCAGCATGTGAGCAGGTCTGGCCTTTTCCATGCTGAGAGGCAGTGTAGGGAGCATATACATGTGTGCAACACACACAAACTATATAGAGTGTTTCACAATGTGTGCTGAAAACGCAGAATATTTTCAGATGTTTCATGCTCCAATTTTTCAGGAAGCCTCCCTTCTTTAGGGAGTGCTCTCTGAAACACACATACACAGGTTTCCTTACTCACTTATTTATCTGAAAAACATATTGCTTCATCTCCTTCACTGCAATGTCCAATCTGTTAAAAAGCTGCAGGTAAGAGTCTTGTATCTCCCGGTCTTCTTGTTTCAGCAGAAAGCTGAGTCCCCGTTCCTCCTGGCTTGCTCCCCCATTCTGTTGGCCAAAACCACCATCACATTGTCCATGGGGGTAGAAATCGTCATCTTCTGGGGTGACACATCTCCACGATGGTGCAGCCATGGTGGTGATGCAGTGTTGAGTATATAAGACTGGATTTAAGGTACCTGCTGAACATTGAAGGAACTAGTTAGTAGGCTCTGAAGTGCTGAACCCTTTCCCAATACTGCTGACTTCCACTCAAAGGAAGTCCCTGAGGAATGTAATAGGAAGTAAAGCAATAGGCTCACACAGAAATTTCTGTATAATACTCTACTTTTAGAGTATTATAGAGTGCCATAATACCCTACAAGTGTATAGCTTTTAATAAGAAAAAGTGGTATTCCCTATGGGACTTTTTTAACTACTTAGAAATTCTATGGCAAGCATACTTAGCTTTTTGAAGTAACTACAGTTTAGGATAAATTAGCTAACTAATAATGGCCCATCCACATCTGTGTGGCCATAATTTAAGCTTTGGCTCTATCTACTGCTTTCGCAGACCTGAAGAAGGGTATTTTTGTGCCTGACAGCTTCTAACATCTCTCTAGACTAAAAGATATTACAAAAGAAATCTCACTTCTTATCACAAAGCATTTTGTACATGCTAATGAATTCAGAAGCACAGCAAAACCAGTACTACTGAATGTTATTATTCTGGCTTTATGGAAACCAGTGAGAGGGAGAATAACTATCATTTTTGTGAGGAAAAGTGAAGAATATTTTCATTTGGAAAGTCTGGCAAGAAGAATGCCAAGAGCAGAACTAGAATGTGACTCTGTTTTGGGGAATAATTCTGCCAGCTCTCATGAAAAGTGCTGCAAAATCTTACACAGCTGCAAATGGGACATGGTATTTCTTGACCCCATTTGGAGAAGGTCACCCAGCCTTCCTTAAATTGGACAAATTAGGTTTGCAGAGATCTGTCACGAGCTCTCCTGAGTGCTCCTCTTGCTGGGCAATGATAGTGTCCAAAGTGCATTCGGTGAGATCATAAACATGGAATACTGCAACACAAATAGTTGCCTTTCTGGGCAAATACCATGTAGCAGCCGTATGTTAAGAGAAGACCATTCCAATAGCAAAGAACCTCCTGGCACCAATGTGTAGGATTACTCTATGAATAAAATTACCTCTGAAGTTACTTTAGTAGTAACTCTACCAAATCATATTGGCTATTTAAGATTTCCTGACCATTCTGGTTATGGTTTATCTGTACAGTGTAGCACCACTTAGCCGCGTTGCTTTTCTCGAAGTCAGTAAATCAAGTCTTCTAAATAGAAACAACATCCTAAGGATTTAGTCGCCATGTGATAATCCTGCTGTTTACCTGTTAAAAACACTTTGACCTAGGACCCCACTATGCGCCTGACACATTCTGTTGTTTAACACTAATCACACAGCCTGCGTGCCACCTTACTGTGCGCATTCTGCAGGACAAAAATTGTATCGCCAAGGTTGTTTGTCTTTGGGTCTGGACTCAAACTGAGGAGTAGGAAGGACAACTCATCTTTCATTAGATAACATCAGTGAGGCTCTAGGAGTTAATTAGCACCTTGTTCTGGATCAAGACCAATTATAGAGGGCTTCCGTCCAATGCGAATGCTGAACGACCTTCCTGCTGAGGTAGTGTTTTTGGGGTATGACACCTCCATGAGGTTAATGTGGCAGTTGGTAGGGCAGAAGTCCATGCTGCTGAGGGGGTGGGGCTCCATGATGGCTTGCTTGAAGGCTGGGCTCACCTTTGTTTTCAGTTCATCTGCAAACTGGGGAATTGAGAGAGCCTGCATGAGTCCATTTGCAAAAAACGATGGTTCAGTATAGATGCTTGCTTTCCCCAGACAGCCCCACTTTGCAACAGTCCTTTAAGCTCTGCCATCCCTGATGTAGCCACTCAAAAATGAGCTCTAAAGAGATATATAGAATTGTTTTAAAGTCTTCAGTGCCAAATTTTCAAACAATTCAGGTAACCAGACAGAAAGGAGGCTTAGCTTCTGTATATAATTCCTGTAACTGGGCAATCAAACGAGGCCCATGACAGCTCTCGGCTGTCTCGGCTACTCATTTCCATAGGCTGGCATACATTCTAGCCAATGGCAGCAGCAGTGTGATAGCAGCTTTATAAACAGGTCTCTACTCCATACTGCTTGTACTCTAAGCAACTCCCAGTCCTGTGTTCAGAGCACTACAACGTTTCCCTTCAAAGCAGTTAATGACGAATAAACACCCAGCACTGAACACTCAAGCATCTACTATTTTGATAGTTTAGTATTGTCCCAAGATACCACCAAGATCTAGGAGTACTGTACCTCTCGGTAGCTGGTGAACCTTCGGCTGATACTTTCCAGCTTAAAGTCACACATCTGCCGGAATTCATACTGGGGCATGGTAGCCACTGCATTGCTTAAGGAGATGAGCCTCTTGCAGTTCTTTACAAAATGATTGTCATCTGCAGCAAAGGCCTCTAAAATCTGCACAAGGAGACAGAATTCCAGTGGTGCAACCCTGAGAGCAAGGTACATTGCAAGATTCTTCTAGTGACTAAACAGTGGACACCCCCATGTCAGCATGTTTGAGGAAATGGCATGTAGACCAGGTAAAGCCCTCTAAATTGTCCCCAGGAAGATGATCATGCTGAATCTTAAAACTTCCAAGCCCTTTGGCAGACATGTTCAAAATAAATGAGATGCTCAAGAAATGCTTCTGAGTCATTTTGTACTTGGGAATGTTTTGTGTGCCTCTCTTGCTGTTTCTGCTACATTGTACCGTGGATGATACCAATAGCATTATCATGTTTTATATACACGTTCGTTCTAAACAGTGCGTTCTAGCTAATAGTTCAAAGTCTGCTAACAGTATAACATGCTAACAAGGGCACCCAGCCAAACACAACTAGCATGACTGACCCCGTGATTCTGCTTAGAGGAAAGCTAGCAATACATAGTAGCTGGTACCTTTGCAGTTAGATCGAAACAACCCTTTGGCTCTACAATTTTCTCCAGGACAAAGCATTTGATCCCTGCACTGCTGACATATTCGTACACCACCCCATGCTCCAAATGGGTGTTGTCCACAGTCAGGCTAATGAGGGGTGTGTCTTCACCGAAGATCAAAGGAGAGCTGAGGGGCGACGGTGTCAGGACTGGAACCAGAAACAAAGGCAAGTCACTTGCTGATACACTGACATGCAAAAGTGCATGCAAGCATGTGTGCATGTGCACACCCACCCACTCACCAAGAAAATACAGTGCATTGAGTTCTGTTCAAGCTACAAACACCTGACACCTGGCAGGGAATATCAAATGGGAGGTCAAGTTCATTTGTTCTGTGTCCTTCAGGAAACATCTTGCAGCTATTGTTCCAACTTGCAGTTCATGCCCAGATTCCTCCTGACAGGTACAGCTGTACCCGTAGGGATTCTCCACCATCCTTCCAGAGAACAGCTTTACACTCCGGTCAAAATGAGTCTCACCAGAGAACCGGTGAGGAGCATCTCCTGGTGGCCTGTTCTTACCTTTTACTGGACCACAAGGAGGAAGGGAGGGAGATATTTCGATATATTTTCATTTTACATAAAGAAACAGACAGTATGTGGTAGAAATGAATGGTGGGGGGTCTGATTATGCTTAGAACATAGCCCTGTGGATGCTTGGCACAGGCACAGGAAGAGTCCTGCTGATGTGAACGTGGAATAAAGTGCAATTCTGCATGGACCAGGGTATCTGAATCTTCCCCTGAAGGGTTAAACTGTGCCACCCCAAAAAATCAGGCCCATGGCTTTGTTAAGCTTTGCTTAAGTGTTCTGGTAAGAATATATGGTGCATTTGTTCTAGGCAAAACAAACACAGTAAATGAGATGGGGCCCACAAAACCAAAACATCAAATGGTGCCAGGATGTCTCAGATGAAGAACCTCTCTCCTCATCTTTTAGCCTGTTGTTTGCATCTCCGCTCTGCAGCTTACTCTTGAGTGCCAGGAAATCACATCCTGTGGTCCCTAGCTCCAGTCTGTATCCTTTGCAGGCCCCGTTGAGTACCCACAAGCCAAAAGCATGTCACTCACTACACATGGCACAGGAGACGGTTCATTCCATGAAACGTCTTTTCGAGTGTGATGGATGTTGATTCAAGTCTCACATGATGTGTAATTAGGCTGGTTTGTGGCTTGCCGTCACAGTTACCAGCCGAACAACACCACTTGGAACATGCTTTTACAGTGTGCAACTCCCCAGTCATTTATTGTAGAGCACAGCAGTCAGCAGACAATAAAAAGCAGATGTATGTAGAGTGTGTTTTCCTCACTTACCTAGTTGTGCGACACTGATACTTAGAGAGATTCCCTAAGGCACCCGCAATAAGCAAGCAACCCACAATTATCTACTCTTATCTTCTGTCCACAGTGGAAGACATTCCTTTCTGTCAAGGGCCACAGCTGTTTGATTTCTCATCCCAGTTTTATGGTCCTTGAGCAAGTATCTGGGAGGCCTTAGTTTGTTAGAGTGTTTTGCTAAAATGAGAGATTCCTATAGCAATAAATGTATTTCACAGGTCTGTTGCCTTTTGTCCTTCTTTGGAATCAAAGTGTACTGGCTCTCCTACCTTCATGAAAAATGTCAGACTTTCCTTTACCTGATTCCTGATGGCCTTTATGAAGGGGATCCAGTTCTGCACTCTCTTCCAATAAGAGGTCTCCCTTAGTGGACTCAAAGGGGCTGCCATTCACATATGCACTACCTGCTGACTGCTGAGCCCTGTCTTCTTCAGCATCTTCATGTGTTCTGTAAACCCACTGGTACAGTCCCTGTCAAGAGAGCAGGAATGATAAGAAGCACTACCCTCAGGCACAGCATTAGGGTTTTGCTCACTCCCTCTCTGCATTGCTTTTAGCATTCTGGGGATGCAACAAGCTACTGTGGAATATTTTTAGGTCCTCGTGGCTATTGTCGCATATATGGTATTTGAGGGCTGAATTTAGTCTACTGGCAATTAAAGCCTTGATACATCCACATCCTGAAGAGCCAGAGGCTTGAGCTAAACACCAAGATAAAAACACCTGGGGGGAGAGGGTGGGACTTTGAATCCAGATGTGAATCTTCTAGTTGATCCCTGTCTCCAAAATGGACAGAAGTAGACTTCCAAATATAACTCTCCCTCATCCTCACATTGGGAGTGTATACAATCTGGATCTAGGTTGGGGTTCAAATCTGTAGCTACAGCCTATTCAGCTACTGGGGGAAAGACTACAGTTGATGCTCATTTGCAGCAATACCTGGTAAGTGAACAACCTCTTACCAGCAACATTTCCCTTGGGAACATTTTCTTTGCCATGAAATCAGATGAAATTCCATGTAACATCAGTAGTCACTTAGGAGCAACAGAGCACTGGGGCACTAACCTGTTGCTACTAAAAGGGACTGACTGTATTTAATTGTGTACAGGCTAGGACACTTGTGATTCATAGATATTTTACAATTATCGGCTACCTTCTGATTTTGCTTTCAACCTACGTAGTTTTCTTACTTGCACTGGATTTGGTGTGACTCAAACAGATTTTTTTAAGGGTTTAGTTTGGGATATTTGAGAAGCATAAGAACATATTAACTTCCTCCTCCCCTCACCCCACTGCCCTTAAAAAATGTTTTAAATTTCCACATTCATGCTCTTACCAGTGACTCCTGCCTGTTCCTGTATGCTGTAAAGTGCTCCAGAACATCCTTGTAACTTTGATTCATGACATTATTCCCATTAACTTTCAAAATACACTGTCCTGGGTGGAGTCCTACTGCTGCAGCCTCTGAACCTGAAAAAGAATCAGGCAAGAGAGTTGTTCGGACAGCACAGCGATTTGTGAACTATGGAGAAGATCCAGAGAACAGAGTGAAAAGAGGAGCGGGGGGACAACAGGGAGCACTCATGTGGTCTTACTACTACGTGACTTCGAGAAGTTTGAGGAAGAGGTTATAAAATAGTCTGTATGTAACAAAAAGCACTGGGAACAAGAGAGTTTGCCTAAACCTAGATACAGTTGCTGCCAAAAGCAAATGAAAATCTCATGGGGAAAGCTGTCTTTCACGAATATTAGTCTTTCCTTTCTGAGCTTGTGCTCACATTGATTAGGGTAAATTTGTACAGCAATACAGTTTGCAGCTTGTTGCTTGTTAATTAAAATAATCTGAATATTTACCCATCAGGCAATTTCCAAGGGCCTACATACCAGACTGGGGTGTTAATTCCACCAGCACAAGTCCAGAGTCTGGCTAAAGTCCACACTCGTGCTACTGAGTTTTAGAACAGAATCTCACTTCTACGTGTCTACATTTAACATCATTATTAGTTATTTTTTAAGCAAAGTTATCCAAGATTCACCATTTTATTCAAAGTATAAATGGCACTTTTTCTGGTAAAAATCTAAGAAATGAAAAGCTTCTAAGCAAGGACACTGCAGAGATGCTGCAGAATTTTAGTTCTTACTAATAATGATTATTTGTGCTAGTAGGAAGGTAAGAAAGAAAAAAACGGCCTGTTTCAGGAAGCCATGGGATGAGGAGGCTATTCATGCTTTTCTTGAATGCAATGTACATGCTCATACTCGTACTGAAGGAAGGAAGTGGTGTACAACTGAAAGGTCTTGCTCTTCACTTACACCAAAAATAAAAGCAAGCTCAAAACTTTGTTTGTGGCTTAGATCACATTTCCTGTACAGCACTAACAAACATGTCTCCGTTGCCCTCTTTATTTCCCCCTTTCAAAAGAACGAGGGGGTCCAGCTTGCCTTTAATTGATCCTGGTGTAATTCAGGAATGATTTCACTGAAGTCAGCAGTGCAACCTGGTCTGAAGGAAAAAGCAGCTCTCCCTGGCCTGCCTCAGTCTGTCAAGTTTATAAAGATGACTTGGTCCATCAACCTGAGAAGACAGGAGTGGCCCCTAAACGCCAACCTATAATGGCTCAAACAATGATGGTGCTTCCTTCAACAGCTCTTCTACAGATAACAGCCTGCAATGTTAACAGATTTCTCCTGGCTCTGACCAAAGGAATTTCTTGCTTCCTTTGGGTGAGGGCAGCCACCCAATGCCTAGCTTTTAGACTGAAGCAATACTTAAGCGGTACGTTAGACCAGAAACTCTGTGGGGTGGTGGCTATCTTTCCACTCCGTCCTTAGACAATACTCAGCACAACTGACTTCTGGTGCATGACTGTGGTGTGTAGGCACTACAGCAATTCTGATACTGGATAATAAGCAGAAACTAATTCAAATGTAATGTGGGGTGTTTTTAAGGCCATCGGGTGGATGATAATATAATATGGCTCCATCGCTGTCCTTAGTTGGTTGTATGTTGAGCCATAGCTATACCACACTCTCTTTGCATACCTCTGCCGACAGCATGGACGTATGGTGGCCCTGCTCCCCGTATCTGGAAGCAAAGTGCTTCGTGGCAGTCTGGGATCTTAATAATCCTGCAGAAAGACACAAGAGAAAGGAAAACAGCACCTCAATTCAGACCTCTAGAACCACGTGCGTGGCGATCAATGTGAAAGATCTTTCCCCTGAGTTTTATCCCAGATTGTTTTAAACAACGTTGCAATAGACTTCAAAGATTCAAGAAGGGATGAGTTAACCACATAAAGTAGCCTCTGACCTACCAGGAATTTATTTTGCTGCCTCAGCCACATTTCTGTGGAATTATATTTTAAGAAGATTTCCTGTAGGATTAAATCTTGGAGAATAGTGTTCTGCGTATCCACAGGACTGATATGGCATGGGAAACCATAGCACAAGCTTCCTTCGAACTTTCCAACCTGTTCAGCTGCCTCTAGACTGAGGGAATAGATCACCTGGCAAACCCACTCACTTCCTGGCCTCCATATTACAGTGACAATGTGGATTTCAATTGGATTATATGATATGGACATCTGTCTCCTAGGAACTGGACTGAGATTCACCATTCATGTGAAATACCACCAAACTAACACCTGCTGGAAACATCCTCTGGCCTTGGGCTGGATTTGAATAGGTGGCCAAGTGATAAAATACACCATCTGCAACAACCAGACTGCTGAACTATCCGGCTGTCATGTTCCCAATCTTGTTTTGTTGATTAGGTTAACTGCAGAAGTGTGCGCCTTACAGGATGTGGCAGGAATATAACATAACACACCATCATCTGTATTTTCCTTTTCAACTAATGTAAAACGTAAGGCAAAAACAAACAGTGAAGCACACAATATTTAAGCTCTCATTAACACAGAGCTGACTTCTTTTACTAGGCGGTTTTCCAAACTGTGTTTTCGATCTGGAATGTCGTCACAGTTTATGAAAATTAAAAACTAAGGAGAGGTGCAGCATACGTCTCAATGCAGAGTACAGGAAAACTGAGAACATGGTGGGTTGCCTGCAGAAAGACTACAAAACCAGATTAGTGAAACAACAGCACAGTGTTTTGTGGATAGGAGGCCAACAGGACAAAACTCCTGTAATTCTCAACTTAAAAGGAATTATTTCTGCTAAGGTTTCTCAAGGCTCCAGAGACCCACAGATCTTGCTGGCTTGCTTCCTTAGCATTCAGAGTGAAAGGGCAGGTTGTATACCACAGGGAACAAAGACCAATAGTGTTATCAGCTGTGTGAATTAGCTGAACCAAACTCCAGCCTTGATATTTTTGGGGCACTCTGGTGCAACTGATGGGATATTCTGAGTCAATTAAAGTCTGATACATCTTTTAAATACATTACACCTGTAAATTAAAAATAATTGGTGCAGGAAATTCCTGGTTGCTCACTTCTACAAATAAATTCTTTTCCAGGCTGACATAAAGGCAGCTGTGCTTCTTAACATCAGGATCTGGCCCATGCTTTTAAAACGAATGTTTAGATTATGGACTACAGTTTTATGATGGCAGAGGGTTTAAGTCGATGACAAATTCTTGGCTTCATAGTTGGACAATACATGGGATCTTAATGGGACCCAAATTTATTATGGACCAAATATACTAATAAGAACTGAGATGGAAACCAGTCCAATAAGCAGAAGTACCCTGCATTCTTTTCTTTCAAGCAGAGACCTAGTGCTGGGTAGTCGTCTGCTGCTGACAAAGTTACGTTCCTTGTAACTCAATTTCATTTGTGCACAGGAAAACGAAGAGTTAATTCCTAATTTACACAGAATACTTCCCATCTTTTTTTCAGAGATGCAAGGATCATTAACAAGCATGATTTGTGACTTTCTAAATCTATTTTAGTGGCCACATTTGTTCTCTAATTGAATTGCAGCATCCATTGTGTAAAATGTTTATGCAGTTTTTATCATTACAGACAGTAATTAAATTAATGTCTCCAGATAATCTCTTCTGCCTGTCCCTCAGGCACTTACTCTTTAGTTTTAGTGGCCACCAGTAGCCTAAGTGGCTTCCGAGAGCAGAAAGACTGGTTTAAGATGGTCTCGACCTCTGGAAACGGGCGCAGGAATACCAAGTCCTCGTTAATGGAGTAAATCTTCCTTCCTATCTGCAGGCCAGCCATCTGCAAATGGAACATGAACACAGGTCTGTGAGTTCAGGAAGCAGACTGCTAGATGCAACCTCGTTTGCAGCCTGCTACAATGACTGACCTCCAGTACTGTATACAAAGCTTTTCTTCCATTGTCTGGGTCACCAAATCACTTGTCAGCTACACTTAGCACTTCAGTGTGTCCACAACTACAAAATAATCAGTGATGCCACTTACATTCGAATAACACTTTACATGTCTGCGGCACTTTTGAACAGAGGGTCCCAGACTTGCCTCCCTAGCCCCCGTGAGGCAGGGAAGTAGTACAGCCTACATCTTAGTAAGCTGAGGCACAGAGGCAGAGAACACAACTTTTAAATTATTAAACTTAGACACACAAAACACAGTTAGCCAGTAAGTGGGGCCCAATTTACACAGTTTATGTAGGTGACTTGGCAAGTGATGTTAAGAGAAATTAGATCCATTTGACAAGGTCTGTTGTCTTGGGCTATGTATGTTTGAGCTCATCCTAAACTTGCCCTGAAGTTTTGGAAATTGGAGTTCAAAATACAGTCCAGAGTCCCAAGAATTTTTTTTTTTTTTTTTAAATCAAAAGTTAGGAAATACAAATATCTGTTTTTTGTTCTTTGCAGCACAAAGGCAATAGGAGTTGGTCCACTAAAAATGTGTGTTTTTTTCTGGCAAATAAACTACTAAAGAGAAAAAGCATCAAATGCTCCCTTTGGTTGATTTTTTACATATGTTCAAAACAGCATACAAACAACACATCCTTCTCTTCTACTCTTTTATCTTTGTACCTGGCAAACCTTGATTCATCCTAATCCTACACCTCCTATATCTAACATACCTAAAATTAGCATAGCTCTTTTTAACCCTTGGTAACTGGTGGTTTCTCCTTCTCAGCTGCAATAAATTCTGGGAATAAGCCTGCTAAATGAACTCCTGATGAATAAATACACTCCAGTGGGCTGCAAAGAACTGCAAACATTGCATTTTTGCAGGTTAATTTGTCTGCCACAGTGTATAATTGGTCTTTAAAAAAGTCCTTTTTTATTAATCATGAATAATATATAAAATGGGTAGTGTGAAAATGCATACAAGTGCCTTTGTTTTCATTTAGAATAGTCTTTTTAATATTTTTGTTTATAATTACTTGTAGCTTTGTAGCCAAGTGGTCGTTTCTTGGACATGGTTTGTTCAAGTACTAGACACATGCTTGTCATTTATTTGTTCAAATAAAACAGTAAACACACCTCCCAGAAAAGTAATCTTAGAATCATAGAAAGTTAGGGTTGGAAGGGACCGCAGGAGTCATTTAGTCCAACCCCCTGCTCAAAGCAGAAATATCCCCAACTAGATCATCCCACCCAAGACTTTGTCTAGTCAGATCTTAAAAACCTCCAAGGATGGAGATTCCACAACCTCTTTGGGTAGCCTGTTCCAGTGCTTTACTACCCTCCTTGTAAGAAGGTTTTTCCTAATATGTAACCTAAACATCCCTTGCTGCAACTTGACACCACTGTTTCTTGTTCTGTTATCTGCCACCACTGAGAACTGTCTAGCTCCATCCTCTTTGGAACCACACTTC
>NW_017729009.1:7571899-7572119 GCF_001723915.1 Gavialis gangeticus
GCTCAAAGCAGCAGTAGCATCCCCAACTATATAATCCCAGCCAAGGCTTTATCTAGCCGGGTCTTAAAAACCTCCAAAGACAGGAGATTCCACAACCTCTCTTGATAACCTGTCCCAGTGCTTTGCTACCCTCGTGCTGAGAGCGAGTTTTTCCTACTGTCTAACCCAAACTTCCTTCACTGCAACTTGAGACCACTGTTCCTTGTTCTGTCATCTGCCA
>NW_017729009.1:7572130-7572402 GCF_001723915.1 Gavialis gangeticus
GAAGAATCACTTCCTTCGATCTGCTGGCAACGCTCCTACCAACGCAGCCCAGGATGCCATTAGCCTTCTTTGCAACAAGGGCACGCTGGCTCATATATATATTCAGTTTATTGCCCACGGTAACTCCCAGGTCCTTTTCTGCAGAGCTGCTGCCCAGCCAGTCAGCCCCCAGCCTGTCCTGGTGCCCGGGATTGTTCCGTCCTAAGTGCAGGATTTTGCACTTGTCCTTGTTGAACCTCATGAGATTTCTTTTGGCCCAATCCTCCAATTTG
>NW_017729009.1:7577402-7584684 GCF_001723915.1 Gavialis gangeticus
AGTGCAGGATTTTGCACTTGTCCTTGTTGAACCTCATGAGATTTCTTTTGGCCCAATCCTCCAATTTGTCTAAGCTTCTCTGAATCGCCTCCCTACCCTCCAGTGTATCTCCCAAGCTTGGTGTCATCTGCAAACTTGCTGAGGGTGCACTCCATTTCATCTTCCAGGTTGTTGATGAACAAAACCAGCTCCAATCTTTTTCACTAAAGTTCCCTTCTGATGCATTTGTGTGCATCATTCCCAAGCCATTTCCAAGATCAAAATGTGGAAATCAGCACAGCTATAAATATCCTAAATATGAAAGGGTTCAATAAAGCACCCAGGTGATATGGCTTTGTTTTACTTGGTTTCTATGAAGATGACAGCATTTCTGGGAGAGGATTTAGATGTGGTCTCAAGATGTATGCTGGGCTAGTCATATGACTCTTATGCAGGCTACATCAGCCAATCCCTGATATGAAATTCCATGCAACTGCTCTCATGATCATGGCCTTTTGGTGATGGGTGTGTGGGGAAAGGAAAATCCCTGCAAATGGAAGTATTCCAAACTGACACTCGATACTTATTCTTGGTCAGAAGAGGAAGAGTTTATGAAAAGAATCTCACTGCTATGAATTCAAGGGCAAAAATCTGTAAAGATGAACATACACCAAAGGTCAAGAGTACCCAAACTGTGGTATATTTACCACTGGTGCACTAGAGAAAATATACTGGATTTTCAAATACTTTTCAGTTGTATTAATCTAAAGTAATTCCACTAAAGTTACTGGAGTCACCCAATCCTCAGAGTCTCTGAAATCCTAATCTGGATTGAAGACTGACAGCCCATCTGAAATTCAGTGCACTATGTTTGGGCACTATAAAACAAAGTTCCCTGCTTTTTTTTTCCTTGGGAAGTGTGAAAGCAGGCAGGGGATTTCAAAATGGCCTACAGCTGCTGAGCTGGCACAAGACCACATGCTTGCATAGCTTTGTAATATCAAAAAGTAATTAAAGAGCCCAGAAATGTAACGCTAGGCTTTAGTTCTCAGCTTCAAATCTTGGTGAGCTGACCTGACAGATCTCCATTTCAGAAAAATCTGGATTTGGTTCCTTTCTGCAGTAATATTTTAAGGTCAAGTTGAAACAACGGGCAGCTGGTCACAGCTAGTTTGTCTTGGAAGGTCCAGAAAAAGATTCTTTAGAAAAATATGCTTCTGTTGTCTCAAAACACAAACAGATTTTCAGTGCAGGATGTGCTGTAGGCAGCTGGCCAAAGGGAGAACGAAGGGATTATCTGTCAGGCAATGGTTTACTGCAGAGGTTTACATTTATGAAGTCTCTGGCCAATTGATGTTGATTTTGAGCAAGAGCTGGAGCACGGGCTTGGCGTCTGACTACCACAAGGAGAATACAAAGGTCGTCTAATTATACTATTAAACTTGTAACTTAAAATTCCTATTCATGGTTCTCATTGCGTCTAAATCAATCTGCTTATTCCCTCTGTTTGCATCTGCTTGGTCTCTACCGAACCACAAGGAGCAAAAGCAATGAATAGCCAAGCAACCTGCAGGATAGACAGGAAAGACAAGCCAATGGCTAGAATGCTAGTCTGGGAATTGACTTTTCTGCCACAAGCTTCCTGTGTGACCCTGGGCAAGTCACTTAGATCCAGTTTCTCAAAGGTATTGAAGTTCCCATCACACTGATTTCAACAGGAGTTAGAGGCACTGTCTGTTGTTTTATCAAATTATAACAACCAGCAAAGCCCAGAACCATGGGAAATGGCCACGGTAGAAAACAGGCACAGTAACGCCTAGATCACGCCCAACCAGTGCCTACCCAACCTCCTCTTGAACACCTCCAGTGATGGAGAGTCCACAACTTCCCTAGGCAGTCTATTCCAATGCCTCACTATTTTCACAGTGAAGGAGTATTTCCAGGCATCCGCTATAAATTTACTTTGCTGCAGCTTCAAGCCATTGGTTTGTTTCCTCCTCTTTGCAGCAAGAAATAAAAGGTACTTTCTGTCTTCTTTCCAGCAGCCCTTCAAGCCTTTGAAAACTGCTGTCATGTCCCTTATTTAAGCACCTTTGCTGCAAGCTGCACATGCCAGCTGCTTCAGCATCTCCTAATATGATTTGCTTTCCCAGCCCTTGATCGTCTTTGCACTGGTTAGGCCTCATCTGGAGTAGTGTGTGCAGTTCTGGGCTCTGCATTGTAAAAAGGACATGGATAAGTTAGAGAGGGTCCAGAAGAGGCCTAACCAGTGCCAATTCGAGAGGCACTATCACCTCCTGTATCTTGTAGCTAGTGCTTCTATTGATGCAGCCCCAAACCGCATTGGCCTTTTGTGAGGCTGCATCACACTGCAGACTCACATTGAGTCTGTGGTCTACCAAGATTCCCAAGTCGTTTTCGGGAGAGCTATGATCCAGCCAGGTATCTCACACTTTGTATTTGTGTTTTTGATTATTCCTCCTGAGGTGTAGCACCTTGCATTTGTTTGCATTGAACTTCATCCTGTTAGCTCTAGCCCAACTTTCCAATCTGCTGAGATCCTTCTGAATTGCGCTCAAATCCTCCAATGTGTTCACAATCTTTCCCAGTCTCATGTTGTCCACAAACTTGCTCAAGAAGCTTTCTATGGCAGCATCCAAATTAATAAACACATTGAACAGCACCAGGGCCAGGACAGACTCCTGTGGGACTCCACTTGAAACCTGCCATTCTGACATGGAACCATTAAGAATTACCCTTTGCTTATGGCTAACGAGCCAGTTATCCACCTTGTAGTAGTTTTATCCAGCCCACATTTTTCCAATTTGTTTATGAGAAGGTCATGTGGGACCTTGTCAAAAGCCTCGGTGAAGTCCAGATACGCTGTATCTCCAGCATTCCCTCATCCACTCAAGTAGTCACTTCGTCAAAGAAGATCAGGGTTGTTTAACACCATTTGTTTTTCATAAATCCACGCTGGCTGCTTGTGATCAGCCTTTTTCCTCCTTCAGACACTTGCAAATGGCCTTCCTTAGGATATGCTCCAATAACTTCCCAAGTATTGAGGTGAGGCTAACCTGTCAGTAGCTTCCCAGGTCCTCCTTCTTGCCTTTTTAAAGAGGGACACTACACTGGCCCTTCTCCAGTCCTCTGGTACCTGCCCTGACTTCATGGAGATCATTGCCAAGGGTTCTGAGATCCCTTCTGCCAATTCCTTCATGACCCTGGGATCCACTCATCCAGCCCTGCTGACTTGAATTAATTCAGACCCAATAAAAGCTGCCTGCGTCTTTTGTTATCTTTTCTCTCAGCTCACCCCTTTATCTTATGCAGATCATTCTTATTGGATGTCTGGCAGCTTAATTTTTTTTCTGCAGGCTGAGGCAAAGTAGCTGTTGAGTAGCTCTGCTTTCTTTGTATCTTTGGTTAGGAGTCCCCCCTGGCTTGTTAACAGAGGACCCACAGCTTCCTTGGTCCTTTGTTTCTGGCCAACATATTTATAGAACTTCTTGTCTTTAACCTCCTTTGCCAGGTGCAGCTCGTTCTTTATCTTTCCCTTCCTGGCTTTGTCCCTGCAGGTTCCTGCTATTTCCTGGTATGCATCCTGGTGATCTTCCCATTCCTCCATTGCCCCTATGCTTTCCTTTTGCATTTGAGGCATTTTAGAAGCTCCATGTCCAGCCACATTGGTCTCTTGCCAGTCTTCTTGTGCTTCTATCATGTTGTGACAGTTTCTTGTTGGACTTCCAATACTGTGACCCTTAAAAGCTCCCAGCGCTCCTGGGCACCTTGATCCTTCCCGTGACACCAGGAGGTGTCTTATCCTCCCGTGACACCAGGCCTATTGGCTCCTTGAGTTGGATGAAATCCACCTTTTTGTCCTAATTTTGCCGTCATGTTTCCCTGTCTCAGGATCTGGAATTCTAGCATCTCATGATCACTTCCTCCACGTTACCCATCACCTTCACATTCTGTACCACTTCTTCCCTCTTGGCCATGACAAGATCCAAGACAGATGATCCTCTACTTGTATCCTCCACTTTCTGGAAGAGAAAGTTGTCCTCCACACAAGTTAGGAACTGGTTTGCCATTTTATGTTTGGCTGCATTGTTCTTCCAGCAGATGTCCAGAAAATTGAAGCTTCCCATCAGTATCCTCCCACTGCTTTTGGATAGATTTGTCACCTGCTTGAAAATTGCATCATCCACCTCCTCTTCCTGATTAGGTGGCCTATAATACATCCCCACCATTATAACAGTGCCATGTCTTTCATTTTTCATCTTCAGCCAAATGCATTCTGCTTTGCTGTCTTCCTCCTCCTGAAACGTATGTATGTGTTTTTGACACTCAAGACAACAACCATTCTTCTGAAACAGTGAAACCCTCGACATTCACATTCCAGTCATAGAGCTGTCCTACCAGATCTCAGTGATGCCAATTAGATCGTAGTTCTTTTCACAGGCTGCAGCTTCCAACTCATGTTGTCTATTTCCCATACTTCTCACATTTGTATATATGCATCAGATGTATTTTGCATTTTGACCTCGCTTCCTTTTTGTGCCACTTGTTGCAGTCATGTAGCTCTCTGGCCCTTTCCCAGAACTGAGGTGCTTCTTTGAGTCCTTTCCCCTCTGGACTGCATGCTCTGTTGCTGGAGGGTTTTGATCAGCATGAAACCTAGTTTAAAGCCCTCCTTACTAGGTTGGCCAGATGATGCCTAAAGATGCACTTCCCCATTCTCATCTGATGGATCCCATCTCTTGATAGCAGCCCTCCTCCCAAGAACATCTGCCCATTGTCAATGAAGCCAAAGCCTTCACATTAACACCACTGTCTCAGCCACACATTCACTTCCAGGATATGACGACCTTTGCCTGGACCCCTCCTTTTCATGGAAGATCAATGAGAACACCACTTGTGCTCCGAGCTCCTTAATCTTCCTGCCAAGAACCTCGTGATCTCCTCTGATTTGGTCAGTGTCATTCTTGACGGTAGCGCTAGTGCCTATGTGGACAAGCAGGAAGGGTCTGAAGGATGGATGAGCCTTGGCAGACTCTGTGATGTCTTGAATTTGGGCTTCATGCAGGCAGCACACCTCCCAGGCTCCCAAAACTGGATGATAAATTGGTGCCTCTGTCTCCCACAGAAGGGAGTCACTAACCACCACCACACTTCTCTTTCCTCTTGGTACAGTGGTCCTGGAGCCCCTGTTCTTGGGGCCTTGCACTTTCCTGCTCTCTAAGCTCCTGCATCTTCAGCCTCCTGCCTGCAGATGTCCTCTCCTCTGCTTCTTCCTCAGCAGTTCCACTGCAGAGTATCTAAACATGGTTGCCGACTTCAATTCACTACTCTTCAATCCTGGTGGCCCTCCTTCTTCACTTTGTCCTTTGTCCTCATTGTCCTTTGTCCCCTCCAGTACCAGCCTCGGTAACTCTTGTCCAAGTATTTTTTCTGGCCCCAGATGAAATGAAAAGGCATTAAGAACTGGTCAACTGGTTATATTAATGGAGAATCTCCAATACAATACTTCCTGGTTATCAACACGATACCAGCTGATTAAGAGCAGTTGTTTGTTATCTTATCTGATGTTTGGAGTTCTGGACCTAGAAGAACCAACACTTGCCATCGTTTAGCTGCCATTAAAATGAAACAGGCCAATGAAGGATGTTTCTGTGCCTTTTCAAAGAAATTTCTTCTTCCTGCTACCAAAAGGGAAATGTTTATAAATGCTAGATGGTCTCACCTCAGCAAGAGATCCTCGCCGCACCGACTTCACGACAATTGCTTTGTTCTTCTCTTCTATGTCAAACCCATAGTCATCCTCTTCTGGTAAAATCTGAAAGACAAAGAGCACTGGGTATTGCTTTATCAGCATGGAGCGGTATTTTGGAAGGAACTAAAGGAGTCAGAGTTGAGTTAAGAGGCTTTTCACATCTAAGTCACTGTTCTCATAGAATTTAAGGCTAGAAGAGACTATCGGTCTAATCTGTATAAATGTCATAACATTTCATCCAGTTTCTCTTATACTGAGCCCAGTAACTTGTGTTGACTAAAGCATAGTTTCCAGAAAGCTATTTCAATATAGGAACTTTAAGAGATGAAGAATCTATTCGTTCACTTGGCAGTTTGTTCCAATGAATAATCACATTAACAATTAACACTGTTTGCCTTATTTCTATTTGGGTTTGTCCAACCATTGGTTCTTGTTAAGCTTTTCTTTCCTAGATCAGACTTGATTAGTACTTAGCACTTTTTTTCTCTGTAAAGATATTTTATAGACCACAGTCAAATCATTTCTTGAGCTTTAGATAATCTAAATAGTTTTGAATAGGTCCCATGTAATACGTAGTGATCAAAAGGTGGAATCATAACTGCTCTGGTTGTCTGAGTCAGATGAGTTTGCAATCACAATCCTATTGCAAATAATTCACCACATCAAATAAGCCCACATCCCATAAAAGGCAATCCTCTTATTCTTTTAATCACAGAGGTTAAGTCTAGAATAAATTATAAAAGAAAATTATTTCTGCCTTGTGGAATTCCTCCCTTCCACAAGTCAGAAGAAAAGCTTTCAGCATAGCAAGGAAAACTTGAACTCCTGCTGTCTATTCTGCACCTATTCTGCTGTGAATCTGGCACATTTTGCCTGATCTGTGATGATTTAAATAAACCTTGCAAATATTTTTGGAAAATTTACTAATCCAGGTCAAAACTATTCACTTGCCATATCTGATGGTTAATTAAAATAAAGTTCTAACTGGTTGCATTTCAATTAACTTTACACATTTAAAAGACATTTGATAAATCAAGAGTTGAGATGGAAAAAAAAAGTTGCCTATAATCTAATGTGTCAGTAGGAGAGAAAAATTGCAGAAGACTAATCCTTTGATCCTCTTGACGTTTGCAGTGGTGAAAAACACTTTTTTTTCTATTGGAGTCAATGCCATTAACTTACAAGCAATTTCCTGCTGCTGTGGTGGTTCATCACAACAGAAGATTGAGGAAATAAAATCATCCTTCCCTGCAGGTGCCAAAATCTATGGGTACAAAATGATGCATTGCTCTAGAACACCTGCAATGAAAAAATCCCGCTCCAGGAGCTGTTCCAGTAAAGTGGGAGATACCAAAGGGAAGGCTCAGTGGAAAGTTTGCTATGCCTGATTCTTCCCAACAAAACATTTTTCAGAACTGCTACTTAAGCATGTTCAGTACAAAGAGTGCCTTGGAAAATAAGGACAGTGCTAATAAGATTTTGTGCTAGGACTGAGTAAGTAACATGTATTTCAGCCAAACACACTGGATA
>NW_017729009.1:7589684-7601135 GCF_001723915.1 Gavialis gangeticus
TAAAGTGGGAGATACCAAAGGGAAGGCTCAGTGGAAAGTTTGCTAAGCCTGATTCTTCCCAACAAAACATTTTTCAGAACTGCTACTTAAGCATGTTCAGTACAGAGAGTGCCTTGGAAAATAAGGACAGTGCTAATAAGATTTTGTGCTAGGACTGAGTAAGTAACATGTATTTCAGCCAAACACACTGGATACTTTTTTGCCTCAAGTTTGGGACTCAGTTGAAAACTGCTAGGACTGCTCTCCCAGCCAGGTTGTCATTCTCACTTGGAGAAAAATACTTGGAGATACAGCCTTATAATTCCCAGTTACGTTAATGGGAGTCATGTGGCTGAAGACCAGCAATATAAACCTGTTAGAAGAAGAAAAAACCCACTAGGCTGAGACAGGTTATTGGGGGGAATGCATACCTTGAAACAGGTCTACTGGAAACAATGCTAGCTCTTACTGAAAACATATCCTAGTATTCTCTGATAACGCGGCAAAAGTTGCAATCGCACACACATGATGAGCAGTGACTGTTCTTCAAGGCAAAAAATTGTATTCTTCCAAACGTGCACTTATGACCCATATCTTAAGAACAAGCTTCTCTTTCTAATGCCCATGGATGTTAAGAGCAAACTTCACACAGTGTCATACACAGAGGGTTTGATTTGCAACACCTGAGAAATTGAGTGCTACATGCACAAAAACATGCCTAGTTCTGTGAAAATACCACTGTTGTGCACGGAGATCTTTCATGTGATGTCATTTTTCATGACCTGCCTGCCCTTCTCAGTTCCTAAATAGGACAAAAAGAATTCCTTAAAAGCAGAGAGGGGGGAAATGCATCCATATTAAGAACTTTATGATATCGTGATGAAACCATTGTATATGCCACTGCTGTTTCATAGTGGTGGTGGTGTCATACTTGTTTCTATTGTATATGCCACTGTTTATGCCTAAAGTTCCAAAAACTTTATTCAGGGACTACTTTTATTGCTGCCAGGCAACACAGAGAAAGCTGTGATGTGTTTGTTCTCCACATGATGAAAGAACAATACTTTACAATTCTTCTAGAAGATAACACTTTTTAACCCTAAGGATCCCAAAATATTTAAAGAAACCTTCCATATATACTTTTATCATCATTGAAATGCAGTCATTCTGGGGCATAAAGCAACAGTTGTCTAATACCAAACAGCAACAGCATGCAGCAATACAGTACAGAAAGTAAAGAAGAATATCTGATTGAAATGGGAGAGGAAGTTTAGACAGGCAGAACAGATTATAGGGGAGTTTAGCCAGGACAGAGAGAGAAAAATATCCTGAGAAGAACCTAGTATACTTGTGTCTGATACATTTGCTTTGTTTGCAAGAAGAGGGATATAAAGTCCACCGCTTATTTTACCACACACTAGTAACTTCTCTGTAAAATCTTATTACCACTCAGAGCGGTTACATGATCTGTTGTTTGCTTCCTTCTTTTTGATCATTTTAACGCATGAGTTTGAAACTGGGATCTGCAAAACAATGCACTGGTTTTCCATGCTGATCAGATCAGTTGTCGGCTGCCGACTCCTCCTCTTTACTCCTAGCCACTAAATTCCATTAAAAAGCCAACTAAAAATATTGGAATACTTCCCTTATACTGTTTTTCTATTTAAGCAGGGATGTCATATGATTGTGACTGCATGGAGAATGGTGAAGGCATGGTTATTACAAGATGGCTCATGTTACAAAAAATGGAGAACCACTGCTTAATATAATCACTGTAGTCGACAATATCTTCAGAGCACAGTATAAAAACCATCTGCTCATACCAACTCTTTCCTGAAGTGGGGCTATGAGAGAAGCCATGGTTACCATTTAATGCTATTTTGACTCTGATACCGGTGAACCCATTTTGAATAGTTAAACAAATGGTGTCTGTTGATACAGTAGTAAAAAGTATAAAATACAATACACGAAAAATAAAAATATAATGAAATAATCTACTTTGTGTCAATGCCTAAGAAGCTGGTATGGGTCAAATAAGCAAGTCGTCTCTAAACAGAGTTTTTTAGACCTTTAGCCTCTTTAACAGATGGCTCCTGGCAGAAAGGACGATGGCTCTTTGGGATCAGACAAAAGCAGAAACTGCAAGTTTATGCTAAGGAAAATTTGAGAGACAAAACCTAACGGGCAGTGTTTGCCTTTGCTCACAGAACTTGAGACACAAGTCAAGCGAATCAATTTGGTCACAAGCCAACATGAAAATATGTTGACAAGAGAAAGAGTGGCATCATGTTGGGTTCATTGCATGGTGAAAAAGCCTGCTCGTCAGCCAGAGAGCCTCCCTTCAGGCTGTACCCGTGTTAACCCATCCTCGCTCCCAGGACATAAGGTTGCAGTATAGCCTACCTGAATAAACAGTTATACTGAATGGCTTGCGGCTTCATTTATCTCTGATTGACCTCTATGTCTGCCAGATGCCATACACAAATCCACATGGACTAAACTAGCTGCATCTGCTACTCCCCTCACATACATACTTCCCAGTTGCTATAAGCTGGTTATACAATTAGAAAGTGTGGAAGCATGTGGAGGAGCTCCTCTCACTTCTACTGTGTTTTTACTTCAACACTGTTCCCTCTGGGCAAATCCCTGTTACTAAGGCTTTCTTCCAGTTTTCTAAATTTGGCCCAATAACTGTATTTTTAAGTCAATCTTCAGTTATTAATTCTGAGTCACTTTTTCTTTTCCTTTTTTAACACTGACCTATGTCAGCTTATAATTCAGTTCCCATGAGTCTCCAGCGAGCAAGACTTGCTGCATAGACATCCGTGGATACGCAGCTCAGCAAAGGATACGGATATGACTGAAGTAAATTAACTAAAAGCTGCAAATATACATTAGTGGGAGAACTCCTCCAGCGTAAACCCAGCTCTGCTCTAAGTCTTGCTGAATGAAGCACTTGTCTTTGAGCTACTACGCAGAGCTGATCAGGAATTTTCCGACAAAGCACAGTTTGGGCAGAAAATGTCAGTTTGACCAAGTGTTTTACAAAAATAGATTGGGTTCAGTGAAATTGTGAAGGACCCCCGACTCCTCCCTCCACCCCTGGGGTTATTGGGCGTTTGCCTGGTTTTGGGCTACTTCACCTGGGAAACTGCTGGGGATGCCAGGACCTCAAAGGATCCATGGCTCTGATCAGTGAACAAGATTTTGAAATGTCAAAATTTCCCATTAACCAGAAATGCCAAGACTCAGCCAGCACTCCTGCTGTAAACTGTAATGGTACCGTCCTCCCTGGCAAGGAGAAAAAAGAAGCCAGGTTCCTTCTGGTCTGTGATTTCCAGACTGGACTGAATAGAGTATGTTAAAGGCATAAGAGATGCTACTTTTTACTTCAGTGTTTCTTAGGGTTTTCAGTGACCGAAGTTATACCCGTATCACCATCTCCACTTCCCCAGGATGACAGATGCCTTTAATTATCCATTTGCCAGCCCGGCTCTTTTGGAGCTCGGAGAGCTCTGTGGGGTAGTCTGTAATTAGCAACTCTCTTCCCGAGGTGGTTTGTAAATCAAGGATTTTGAATTCCCCAGCTTGAATAGACGTTGGTAGGCTGGTGTAATGAAAGGCAAGAGAGACGTTCTCTTGCAGAAGCTGTAGAGAATGAGGTAATTTTATATTAACGCAAAACACAAGAATAATTGTCCTGAAATGGGTAAAGAGTGAAGAGATTTTATCAGTGCGTGACTTTAGTGGGACTTTATTTTAATTATGCAAATTACTATTTATATATGAGCGGAATAAGAAAAACATATCTTACTGGGCGTGTCTACACGTGGTATTAGCATGCATGAATAAACTCTGGAGCAATAAGCTCCACAGTTTATTCATGTGCAGAACATGGAGCTGGGTTGGAGCATCCCCAGCTGGCAGGGGGCTCCAGGGGTCAGCCTGGGCTACTCCCCCCAGTCCAAAGTGCTGCAGAGGGGCTGACTAGGGCACGAGGGAGCATCAGTGAGGGGCTAGCCGGTTGGCAGCCTCCGCACTGAAGCACCCTCGTGGCGCAACCAGCCCCTCCAGTGTCTACAAGTGTGCCACTGCAGTTTTTTACTCTGCAGCAAGACAGTACTTGTATTTACAAGTACTATCTTCCTGTGGAGTAAATTAGTTTACTTCAGCCTAATAAGGGCATGCATGTAGATGCTGGGACGTTTGCTGCGCAGCTAATTAGTCAACGTGTCGTGTAGCCAGGTCATGCAGCTCAGGTAGCTCACTGTGTCATAGCTTTATCAGCCCATCTCATAGGAATGCCATGGTTTTTTGGACTGTCTCTCAAAATTGCAAAGATAGACATGAACTAATAATGCCATCTAGCAGCTTTGAGCTTAAAGTCTTGGACAGTAAAGTGCTACCTAAGCAGAAAAAGTACAATTACTATCAAGTACTAAGTAGAATTAGTTCATAGTAGAATGGTTTTTGAACATGGCTCTAAGATAGCAGTCCTCCATGAGTCAGGTCAGTTATGGTGTTCTCATTCTGAAGTTGTGAAAATTGAGACACAGCAGCGATGGGTGTTTACAGATGTGCTCCAGGAGCGTGTGGGTGGTGGGAGTGGGGAGGGCAGCACTTTAATTACAGCGGCTCTGAGAGCCACTCTAATTAAAGCACCCAGAGTATCACGTATATCAACATCCCCATGCTGAAAAATGGTGGTGGGGGCACTTTAACTAAAGGTCATTGAATGAATGATACATGTGATGCTTGAGTCTGCTGGAGCATGGTAATTACCACGCTCCAGCAGACTTGATTAATCGAGTAATTACACCACATCAGAGCAGCCACCTCCCTGCACATGTACAGGCGCCCTAAGCAACTAACTCACTCTATGCTTAGAGCTCATTATCAGTAACAGGATTAAAGCCCAGGTCTTCCCTGCTCAAAGTACTAGCTCCTGTCTTTCTTTGAAACTGGCACTAAAATGCTAGCAGGTGATATTTTTGGCATAGACTTACAATATTTTTTAGCCTCCTACATGACATAGGGCCTTTTGAAAATGGGATCATGTCATTTTGAAAAAGGTACCAAAGGAGTCTGGAGGCTGTATCTCAGTAATGATGCGGGAACCTCTGACATCTTCCATAAGGATCGGACAAAGGATGGTGGGAAAATTCTGGTGTCTCCCAGACACAGACAGGACACTGGGGGCAGGGCAGGGAGCAGGCTAAATAACTTATAAGTTGCATACAGCATTAAATTTCTGAGAAACAAAAATAAGTATATTTATATCCCTGAAAGATTCATAAGAAGTTATCAGCTCTGGGTCTTCTCTTGTGCTAATGCTAGACCTGAAGAGCAGAGGTCTAGATCAGGGGTCAGCAACAGTTTTGGGCCGAGTGCCAAACCCCCCCCCCCCAACCTGGATTTGAAAGATGTTGGCATGCCAGGGGTGGATGGTGGGGTAGCTGTAAGGAGCCTGATCCTTGTTGGGGCACCACAGCCCTGGTTCCTTCCCTGCCGGGCTCCCTGCAGTGTATGTGCAGCTGCTGCCAGCAACGAGGCGGGCCAGGGCTCTGGGCCCTGGTGCAACTGCTTGCAGACATGTGGTCATGTCTTGCGAGCAGCCCAGGCACTGGGCAGGCCCCTGTAGCCCACCATGGAGCCCAAGCAGCTTGCAGCAGATGGTCACAAGCTTGCAAGCAGCTGCACTGGGGTCCAGAGCTGTTGCTGGCAGCAGTTGCATGCATGCCTTGGGAAGGGGCTGGCGCTGTGCCACCCCAGGCCCCCTCCCCACTGTGCGCTCCAAGGCATGCATGCATGCAGCTACCACTGGCCACAGAACCCAGGCTGCTCACGGTAGGGCTGTGAGCAACCTGGGCCAGCTGTGGTGTGCTCAGCAAAACAGCCTCTCATATCATGCTCTGGCATGCGTGCTGGCAGTTCCTGACTCCTGGTCTAGATCCTAAGTTAATAAGGAATGCTGTGATACTGATACAAGCCTAGTATCTGCAGGCAGTCTGAAGGCTTAATTCTCTTGAACTATGAAAAGAATCCTGTATATTTTTCCAGCATGCCAAGATTAACATCCTCAAATCAAAAACAATTGCACAAATAAATTAATATAAAACTTTGTCTGAAACCTGTCTTTTTTTTCCAACTTGGAATCACTTTCCTTCAGCAACTGCAATTTTCATTTGTCAGGAGGCTTCATTTGTTTTCTTCCTTACAGGGAAAGGTCATCTGAGATAGAGGACTAGATGAGTATGCTGAGTTTGTTCCCGTTAAACAATTTAGATTACACGGCTGAAGCACAGTGCAGTTAAAAGCCAACACAACCTTCACTGTAGCCCACAGAGAACACCACAGAAAGAATGAATTGATGCAGAAAAGCCCAGTTAAAACGGCACCAAGATGGGGACGCTCTGCAGACAGAGCAGCATACGGATTCCAGCTACTATTTATCTGCTGTGCAGAGCTTGTCTAATAATTCAAAAAAGCAAGGCACAAATATTTTCATAAATAACTGTAATATGTTTCTTTTGCTGTTCTTTGTGGCATCCTTTTCTTCTCAAATATACAGGGCAGCTGCTGATTTATTTGTGAACCTGTCAAGTGGCTAATTACTCATGCTAAAACTGAGCTTCACTGCCAATCTGGGCCAGTAAGTGTGTTGCTTTTTATTCAGTGTTTATTATTTTGTTACTAGTTTCAAACTGTCAGCTCTCTGGGAAGGGAGTGTACCCTTCCAGTGTATCCTTCTCTGTGTTAGTATCTCACCTAGTACAATGAGACTTTGATCTTGATCAGTGAAGTAACTCGCAATTTGGTGCCCTGGGCAGTGCATGGGATATTAGGAAGAGTACCTACGTCCTCAAACAAGGGCTCCTGCAAGTGTGGTGGCAGCGAGGGAAGTGGCACGGGCTCCCTACAGGGCCACCATTCTGGTGCCCCGCTCCAATCAGCTCCTAGGTCACTGCCCTGCTCGCACCCGTAAGTTTACACAACTGGTCTTGACTGAGGCATTTGGGAACTAAAAGAAAAGCAATCATTTTTAGCAATGATAAATATTTCTGCTGTTTTTAAGCCTTTCAGTTCCAGTTATGGAGTGACTTAGATCAGTCAAGTTAACGAAAGCAAATAGACAAAGCAAATGATTCGCAGAGTCTACAGGCTGAAACGGTATTTACATAGATGTAAACTAATGATAATGCAGTAACAGAAGCCAGGATCAATCAGATCTGCCCACCGCTGAGTTTTAACGGGCTCTCTTATTTTGAGGGTTAATATATTGCTTTTGTAAGGCACTTGCCCTTTTAAACAGCAGTCCATTGCACTGGAGGAAAGAAAAGTGGAAGAAATGTGCTGCTTCATCTGTTTTCCCAAAAAACTCGCCTCTCTTCAGAGGGAAGAAAATCAAAGGAACTTGAATCAAGATTGCTTCCTGTGGATGAATATGGAATTGATCTCTGATTGCTTTGCAAAGTGCAAGAAACAAGCCCAGAGTGCAAGTATTTGGAGATTAACCAAATGATACCTTTAACAGCTTCCTTGTATGAAGAACGTTCTATGAGAATGAATACAATAGCCTGACACACAGATCCTTGACACTGCATACAGGGAGAACAAGAGCTAAAATATCATTATACAGTGCTCCCTGGAGGTAAGATAGCAGCAGGAGGGAATAGTTTCTGTGAACCACCAAGGGAAAATCTTCCCTGCTATAATGGACCTCTGGATCTTTTTTTATTGTTGTTAATCCGGCCTTTCTTCTGACTCCTGAATTCTACCAGAACTTGAAGGAAGAGGAGTATGGGCCCTTGGCCACCAGTAGTGAATGGTGTCTCCTGGACAAATAATGTCCATGTCTGAACAGAAAAACTAGTCCTCGTGGAGTGTGTGGGGATGTTTTAACTGAATGGGCTTCATAGGTAGGGTGACCATACATCCCAGTTTGGCTGGGGCAGCCCCGGATTCCATAGGCCCATCCCAGCTGGTTGGTTAAAAGTCCCAAGCCAGAGTCTGGCAGGAAGGTAGAGTGGCATGGTGTGCCAGGCAGTGGGTGATCAGGCATCACTGATGCTGTGTGGGAGCAAGGTGGGTAGACTGGAGTAGGCAGCACCCCATCCACACATGCTGGGCCCTGGGTGGTGCCTGCTTCAGTCAACCTGACTTATTCCCACACAGCAGCAGCAGTGTCTGACTACCCGCCAGCCTGGTGCACCATGCTGCTCCACCTTTCTGCTGGACTCCAGCTTGGGACTTTTGACCAACCAGCTGGGACCAGTCTATGGAATCTGGGACTGTCCAGGCCAAACCAAGATGTATGGTCACCTTATTCATGGGGTACAAGCACTGGTTTAAGGGTAGCATGAAGAATACTAGAGGTGCATTGATATATCAGTCTATATCATAGCAGCACTAATAAAAGGAAAATCAACATTATCAGCAGTTGACTTTTTTTCACTGATGTAGCAGATAATGTTGCCAATAAATGCCATGTGCATGTGCGCAGCTGCAGCATGCATGCAGCCAGGAATGCAGCCTGGCAGCTTAGAGAGAAGCATTAGACCATTAAGTCTGGGGTGGAAAGAATGTGGGGGAGGGAAGGGGCATGTGGAGGGCTGATCGAGGCTCCTCCACTGAGGAAGGGAGTGGAGCAGAGATAGGGGCAGGCACTGCCCAGTCAGGGTGGGGCCTGTGCTAGGGCTGTGCTTAGGGTGGGCAAGGCAGGCAACGATGGTGGCACTGGGAGGGGGGCCACAGCAAATTATGAGGTGGCTGTAGTCCCCCCATAGCTCCCCATTCCCAGCATTGCCACCTCCTGCCGTGCCTTCGCCTGCCAGGAGAGCAGCCTGGGCCCAGCCCCCACACCAGGAAGAGGCTGGCACAGCTCCCAGCCCCACGCCAGCAGCAGGCAGCCCACCCTTGCCCCAAGCATAGATCTGGTGGGCACATGCCCTCCTGTGCCTCCCCTGGGAGTGCGCACAGCAGAAGGAGCTCCCCCCATCCCCCCTCCAGATAAGTCGTGGCTCCATCCCATGCCCCGCCTGCCTGTGCAGCACCTGCCCCTGTCCCGCTCCCTCCCTCACTGTGGGGGCCTCAATCTGCCCCCCTCCCCTCTCCCCTCCCCCCACACCTCTTCCAACAGACTTACGCACTGGATGCTGCACATCGGCAATCGGATTGGTATCAGCTGATATGGCTGGTCAATAATTGGCCATTGGCATCAGCCCAAAAAAATCTTTATTGGTGCACCCCTAAAATACTATTTAAACCTGGAACATGATATTTTTGGGTCCCATATATGAAATTCAGATGCGACTGATACTTGATCCAGACATGTCCTGAATCTATCTTTTTGAGAGCTATGCAGTCACTCTGATGATGACTCTCAAAAACATGATTCTCAGACATTTTTAGACGACTCCAACCTAATTACAATTCCCAGGCTGGTTATGCCATTCTGTGTTCCAAATGTCTAGGGTTTTCAACATTTTTTCATTTGCAGGTCCCTGAAAAATTTTGAATGGAGGTGTGAACCCCTTTCGAAATTTCAAAGGGAGGTGCAGACCCCTTTGAATTGTAAGTGTGGCTAGTCACACACTTTTGGTTGATCATAATCAACTTTCATGGATCCCTCAGACATACCCTGTGGACCCCCAGGGGTCCATGGAGCACAGGTTGAAAACCACTGGTCTAGGGCAATGCTCAAGAGAAGAATTATGATGAATCAAAGTCAATTGCAAGGTACAGTTGGGGAATGTGATTTCCAACCAGATTATTCATTCTCCTATACTGTGGCATAAATTTATGTTCGTAGAAAGATAAATATAACAGTGCCTTAAATTAAATGCATCTCTTACCAGCAGACTTTTTGCTAGGATGTTTTCAATGAGTTTGAAGTCATTGCGCAATTGCTTGCTCTTGGAGCTTGTACCCTCCATCTCCTCATCAGCATAAAAGCGGAAATAGAGGGATTCATCCTTGAATTCACTCTTCTCCAGGACTGTAAACCAAAGGTAAGGACACATGTATATACATGTACACAAAGAGAGAGAGAGAGAGAGAGAGAGAGAGAGAAAGAGAAATCTAATTACGTCTTGATCTTTACAGAATGGAAACCACACAGGCTATTGCACACTCTGGGCACACTTTCCTCCAAGCTTCCTGGTAGATCTTGGTCTCACGTTTGGATCTCCTGACACACAATGGAGCCCTTTGGAAGAAGTGTACTATGTAGCAAATTATTAAGCACGACTTGCCTGATGGTGGTTGATATTAGTCTTAAGTCTGAAAACCCCTAAAGGGTGGAAAGTAAATGTTACTTTCAGTCTGAATTGGAATGATTCACTGCACATATGTTGAATTGTATTTAGTGGTCTAATAAAGTAGAAAGCCATATGAATATGGTTTATTTTCCTGGCGTGGCATCTATATCACTGAGGAGAACAATGGGTGGGCTCACGTCTCTGGCAGCCATATTGTCCTTGAACTGCTTCAACAAACAAGGGAGAGTCCACTCACTTTTGTTGACAGCATGTGTGGAGAGTTGGGCATGAAAGAGTGGTGCACTAAGTGCTTAACAGCAGCTTTATAAGCCAGATCCTAGTTTCCAAAGAGCACCATAGTGGACATCACCCTCCCCATCACACTGAGCTCTACAGCTTTAAAACATACTCATTTCCCCTCTTTTTTCCATCCCAGCCCTGGTTGCTCATATCCAATGGGCCTACCCTTCGCTGCAATCCCTTTCTGTACAGAGCACCTTTTTCATGCAAGACTTCATGAAACCTCCAGAGCAAAACTTTATGGCCACTATTCAGCTGCAATCTGGAGAAATTCCCATCGGTAAACACAGGCCCATTGTGAGACTTACAAAGGCCAGTCAGCTCCACACAACAACAACAAAAACTGGCTTTCACAGTAAATTAACTTCTTAGCAGAATCTCTCTCCTTCAGCAGTTTTTTGATTGCTTGTTTGGCTGGGATATGTAGAATTGGATTGGATGCAGCAACCTCCTTGGACGATCTGTTCCATCTTCTAGGGCCATATCAATGGTAGCTCCTATTACAGCCCAAAGAAATCTCTGGATAGTCCCTGATCCAACCCACAGCAGCATGCTCAGTGCTTTCCACTCCTTCTCCCCTGCTTCCAGTTCCTGATTCACCTTTACTGAAGTCTTTTCAGGAAAGTTCTGTTTGTCTTCATATATATTTGGAAAACATGGTGTTTGTATGTGGCAACATACTGTAAACCCTCATGGTGGTAGGAGCAGACCCAAAAGTCTGCTAGAGAAAGGAACGCTACAAAATACATTCTCCAACTCTGCCACCAGGTTTGTTTGTGTGTGTGCATCTACGCTTGCAACCAATGTGAAGCAATAAACTCTGGAGCAGTTGGAGCCAGAATCAACTACTCCCAGAAGCAGCATCTACATGTGCGTCCAGGACAGCAGCAATTTGAGCCAGGGCAGAGCAGTT
>NW_017729009.1:7601343-7627771 GCF_001723915.1 Gavialis gangeticus
TTTGAGCCAGGGCAGAGCAGTTTACGCCTGGGCCACTCCTGCCCTGCCCGCCACAGGCTCCGCATGGCGATGTCAGGTGGTGAAGGGGCTGGCTGAGATACGAGGATGCTGAAAGTGCAGAGTTGTGTGGCTAGGAGGCAGGCAGGAGTCTGGCCCCTGGCTGGCTAGGCTGATTGGGCACAATTTACACTTGCGGTCAGCCGTTACACATGTGTTTAACTACAGTAAATGACTCCACCATAACTATGTCATGGCGGAGTCAGTTACTTTACCAAGGCCTAATACTGTTGCATGTATGTACGGTGATGCTTTACTCCACATCTAATCAGTCTACTCCACAGTAAAGTGCATGTGTAGAGGCAGCAGTGTGAAATGAAATTGTGCCCTTTAACCAGGGTGGAGGATAGGAACCAAAGTCTGGGCCTTTCCTGCCTTCCTTTTGTTAAGGGTCAGGCTCTCAAGGTCTTTGCTCATGTTGAGTAGGACCTTACTTTACCAGGAGCTTCACTGATTTCAGCCAGACTTTGAGCAACAAGAGGCTACGCAGCATGCATAAGGTACCAGAACCTGATCCAGAATGTGATCCCACCCATTCCTCCCCCTCCAGCTTTCATGCCCAGAGCAAGAAGTTCAGGCTGCATTAAAAAGAGAGTCAATTTCTATATGGTGACTTTCCTGAGTTCCCTGACTGAGATCACTTGCAAGATGCAAGGAGAAAGCTGTGCTCTCTATAGTACCAGCTCCCAGTTTCTGACAGGAGCATCAATTGAGAGCAGTTTAATTCAAAATCTAAAGCCCCCAAGAATTAGACACTTCCAGGACCCACACTTCAACATCAGATGTGACTTTCTGTTGGCTTTGCCTATACCTTGGACTGAAACGTTCATCAAAGAGACAGAAGCTTTTTGTTTTGGGTAAAGGGAAATGTGGTGATTTTCTGTTGAATTCCCTCGCTAATTGCTACTCCTCTCCGACATAGTGGTTTGGGATATTTCTGTCGGGTTTCCCACTCGCTGCTTCTGGATTACTGTGAGGACATGGGAGATGGCAGAAATTGGGGTCATTAAATGGCCTTTATTTTAGAGCAAGTTCTTCCCGCTGCCTGGGTGCAAAAACAATATGCAATAGCAACGGGAAACAAAAGGGTAAGAGAGACCTCAAAACACAGGGCAGAGCTTGAGAATCTGGCATCAGTGAGCTGGTAACCCCGGCAGCCCAGTGCTGAATGCTGCCAAGGCAGGAACTGGGCTGGGAAATCTTGGCACGTCCTTTACTAACAGCCTCCCGTGTGAGGAGTCAGCCTGGGTTAGACAAGTTCACTGCATGTTACATGCAAAACCAACTGGGTGCATTTCAAGACACCCTTTAGCAACTTAGATATCCAAGGTAAGGCAATTATAAGGTCAGTGCAAAAAATATCACTCCTCTATGTTAGTTAGGTACGCCACTGTTCACCATGACTATTATGACTAGCGGGAACCTAAAGGAGAACTACCCTAGACAGCTAGCATGGGCTCGGAGCCAGTGGTATTTCCCCTGGGTCCTCCGGAGCTGTTGGTATATCCGCAGGTACAGTGCAGTGTATAGGAGAGGGATTTGCAGACATCCCCAGTTAATCTGACTGAAATGAGAGCTCCCGTAATTGGCTATGGGAAAGGATATTGATGTGAATTACCATGATGCATGAAGCCATTATTGCAGAGTCCAACACCCAGCGCGACGGCTTCCTCCCGAGTCTGACAGTCTCCCTAGAAACAGAAGGATAAATATTACACCTCAGACAACTTCCTCATCTAAATGATTTCCCTTCCCTGCAATATGGCTTGCGGCTCTGAAATTAGCAGGGTGCTCTGTGTAGAGAACAATAGCAAGCAATTAAAATAGGCCTCCCTTTGCCTAAATCCTATTCATTCCTATATATAGCACCTCTTCCGTCCCACAGGAATTGGGAGGACAAAGACCAGGCCTCTGGAAAGCAGCTGTTTTACCACCACAGATGCATAATATTACCTCAGTGTAGAGACTTTTTTCTTTTCTTTTTTTGTTCCTTTTTTTTTTTTTTTTTTTTACCAGCAATCACAATAAAGTCTGAGTTCAGTTCCCATTAGCCACAGACAATAAAACCCATTCTCAGGAAGAGAGAGAGATTTTATCTACACTCAAGTCAAAGGAGAAAAACCTTTCTGTGCAAAACCAGCCAGAGTGACTGCTCAAAGGTCAGATTAATTAAACTTCTATGTTACTCTGTTTTTCATATAGCCAGACTTGCAAACAAATTACTCACTCATCATCTGAAGCTGTCAAACCTCCATATTTCAACATAGGTTGCAAAACATGATCCAGTGGGCACGTCTACACGTGCACCCGACTGAGCAGTTGTTACTGTGGCAGTCATTTAGTACTTGCTTTAGCAGTAACCGCCGGTACTGCACAGTCCCACCACACAGCTCATTTCCGACCCTACTGCGCAGGAGCAATAAGCTACTATGCAGTAGCTCGTTGCTAGTGTACAGTAGCGGCAGGCTCACGGTTCATGCCTGCCGACACTACATCGCTGTAGTGACAAGCTGTGTTGCCATAGCTTGCTGCTACAGCGATGCAGCATCTCATGCAGATGCACCCAGTGTGCAATAAAATGAATGCACAAAACTGGCTAATCACAATAAATGCCCAATGTTTGCCTGTGCAGCTGCTCTTGCATGGCCACAAAGGATGCTTTCTGCTGGTGTCTTCTGGTCACTGCCAGATCCTGCACAGTGCTGAGCATGGCCTGCAGCTCCACTGAAGCCACACAGAACTGCAGGAGTTCAGCAGCTCTCAAGATCGGGTCCTTGCAGAGGGCCCTTTGGCTCTTAACTCTTACCATTTCAAGGAAACCAGGACAGGAACGAACAGTGAATGACTAGATTCTAGCCTGCAGACCTTACCCAGGTCAGGTACACAGCAAAATTTCCCACTCCCAAGGCACCCCCTCTGCAATAAGTTAAGAATCAGTGTTATGGTTTGCATATATTCCCATTTTCCTGACTTGGGGTGCAGATACTTCAGCAAGTTTTAAACTGAAGAGATCAGGCATCACATCAGTACTGGTAAAGCTGTGGCAGCACAGAGCTTAATGAAGGCTTCAACACCTGCACAGTAAGCCAGGAAAAAACTTGGGTGAGCCGTGTGCAGCCATGGGTAGACTGCTCTTGGTATCCAAGGTGTCACAGTGATGGAGATACACTCTTGTTTGCATTTGGGCTCCCCACCTATAGCGACTGCATGACTCAGCCACTTTTGGACTGAAAGAAAAAGACATGATGCCTGCAAAACAAAAAGCCATGTGTGTGCCTGCCAGAAAACAGTGTGAATACTCCAGGGTCAGTCCATGTCTGTAACACGGACAGCCAAGTAGAGAGTATCAATAAATGAAGCTCAATTTTTACTAAAAATTAATTCCAAAGCTTTGCAAATGCTTCAACATCCTGCAGCGTGACAACTCTCAACACTTGCTATGAGCTATTTTAAAGAACAAATGGAGAATGTATTAGACACAGACTTAACAACTAATTTAATCCTCCAACTGAGAGTAATTTGAAGGGGAAATGTCTTCTGACACCATTCTTAAATTAGCCGTTGGGAATCTGGTTCTCTTGCAGGCAACTGCATACTGAAATGTCTGTGTGGTAAGATGGTCATTCTCAACGAAATAAGCTCAGCTTCAGAACACATCCCTTGCAGACATGTTCCTTTTAATTTTAGGGAGTTAACTAAAAAACTGAATATTACAGATCCTTTGTATGTGTTTCTAAATATTATGTGACTCTCTCTCCTAATGTAATGAAAGCAGTAATGTCAAGTAATAAAATCTTAAAGGGCACTTAACAATCTATATATACTTCTCTATAGATGCTATATGTTTTTTCCTCCAGAAATGGCATGCAAAACTTAACACACCATGGTTTTTCATCAGTTTTGAGCAAACGTAATTAATGGATGATTCAATAGAGTTTCACAGCTGGTAACTTAAATTTGATGTGACACAAAAGAGGACAGTTGCAAGGGGAAGAGTGAGAGGGTCAAATCAATTGGCTAAGAGAGTCATTTTTGCAGCAGTACTGTGCTTACCATTCTAGTAGGGGTGCATATAACAGCTGGCTATCAGCTTCTTTTGGTCATTGTAGCTGATAATTACAGCCGTGTGTCCAGAGCACCCTGGTGAGTGTAGTCCAGTCCCTGTGCCCCACCGCCAGCCTGAGCCCACGACAGACTAAAGATCCTGGAGAGCAGTAGGAGAGGATGCTGGGGAGCAGTTACAGGGTGCCATGCTCAGCAATAAAAGGACTGCTCCTGCCCTGGCAACACCGTGCGCTCAGCAGGGGCCTGAGCACCAGGGCTGCCGTGGAGATGTTGGGCTGCACACTGGTGGGGTAAGGCGCCTTTGCAAAAGTGGCTTCTCCCCGGCAGCCATGGGAGCTCAACTGTATGGGGCCTGCTGGCACTGAGGCAGCATCATGCTCTGGGCCTCCAAACATGCCTGATGCTGCTGTCCGCACAAGTACCACCCTGCCCACCCAGGATGGCAGCACGGGCTGAACAGGGCTGCAGGTAGGAGCCATGGGCGAGGGGGCAATGTGCATGGGAATAAGGTAGTCAGTCACCACCTTCTTCATCGAGGACTGAAGCAGGCAGGAGGTGTACATGCGTGTGTGTTTGTGAAATGCAAAACCAAGAAAAAAGTTTATTTATGTCAGTAGGTTAAAATGCCTTCCACTGTTACTATTGGTTATCAGATCAGCATCGGCCAATCATCGGCTATTGATACTGGCCAAGAAACTCTTTATTGGTGCAACCCTACATTCTACCCTTTGCTTTCAAACCTCCTAAGCTAGCCTTACATTTGGTGTTCTCAGGGAAAGTCTGGCTGGAAGTGTGTGGATCAACTTGTGGTATATTAGCTCACGTCACCTCTGGGGATTTTGATTCAAATTCTGACTCGGGTCACAAGTGAATTAGTTTTGGCAGGCCCAATACAGTCTCTAATGCAGTCCTGTAATAATCAGACAATCATTTCACAGTACTGCAGACTGATTAGGAATGCCGAGCTGTGTGTTTATTTTTAGGACATCCACAGCTTATTGAAGTCAAATTCAAGAGCACAGTACCTGCTAAAACTAGGACACTTATCTCGGCTGGGACCCCCTGGGAAGCCATGCTCTACCTGAAGAAGAAACATATGCCAGCTCCAGGCTATCTAATGCCTAAATGCAGATTTTTGGCTTGCTGCACCAGCCACCTGATGACCTGAGTTGACCCAGAAACACCGTCTCCTGTAAGGAAATGATGTGCTTTGCTGATACTGATTTCCTCCACCGCCACTCTTCCCCCCTCAGTTGGGGAAGTGGCTACTTGTACAGACTGATAGTACATTGCTTATGTATTGTACAGGAAAGCTCTATGTTGGCTTGAGGAAAGGATGGTATGGATAAAGAGAATGTAGGCATACATATAACAAACTTATTTGTCATTTTATACCTAAGTGCATGCACAACAAAAGCTCTTCTCTTCAACAAAGATGCAAATGCTAGGCCAGATTTTTGGCTGGTATAGACCAGCATTGTTCTATGAAAGTCGATGAAGGTACGCTAACATACAGCAGCTGATCCAACGGAGCCAGTGTGCACCACCAAAGTTAAGGTGTTTGACCAAGAAAAAGGCACTTGGGCAGAGTGTCCTTGAATGGCCTCTAAGGGCCTCCCCTAGCTGGGGTAACTCTGAGTAGTCCTGAAGAAATTCAGAGTGGCTTTTAGCTGATCCCAGGATTGGGTGGCTGTAACAATAGACACCTTTGCCCCAATCCCTCTCTTTTTATACTTTACTGGTGTCATTTATCCTTAACTGCCATTCTACTGAGTCTTTGGTAGTTGATTATTTTCTTGTAGGCACCTTGATAAAAATAGCTGTTGACCAGATATTTGGAAAAGCAAGTGCTGTTATAGATCAGTTGAGGTAGGATGTACCACATACAGGTGATAGTGTAGAAGAAACACATGATTATGGGACAACAAACTATGATTATGGGAACCTCTTCCTTGCTGATACATTGGTATTAAGATTCCACCCATTGCCAGAGCCCTGACTCTTGTCCTGGGGCCTGTCTGGTACTTATCTCCCCTCAGCCAGATATCAACAGAAAGTCAATGAGGTTGGATGATGAAGGGTCTACTGGTTTACCTACATAAATGCCTCATGGCCCTTCAAGAATTATCTTTAAAACTGCTTGAGGCCATAATAAAACTCAGAGCCTCTTTCAGCACAATTCTGGAATCTAAAAGGCATTTCTCCTTCCGGGCCGGGCCTGCTTAGGCTGTCTCCCTCACACTGTTCACAGGGTCACCCGAGAAATGTCCAGTATAAGTTAAGTTACAACAATGTCCATTTTCAGGAACTGACCCCATGACACTGAAAGCGACAAACACCTCTATCTTCCCATCAGCACTTGTGCTGGAATTCATCTCCCTCCATTGTCACAGATTCTGGTGTGTTTTTGTGTCTGATGCACAAAATGAAGTCGACCGAGAAGAAATCCAGCCATCGTAATCAACGATAAATACAACAGAGAAGTCAAGCAAGATCTGCATTATATCTCCAAGTCCCGAGGAATTTCCTCAGGTGGCCACTCCCACATAAGTACTCTTACGGTGCTATACATGCAGCACTAGTTTTTCATGGTGCACACATTAACAGGCCAGAGATGCTGAGTCCTTACATATCCATTGACATCAGTGGAGCCACAAGTGCTCTGCCCACCTGATAAACAGGCCTATCCTGTTTATCAGATTCAGAGTAGGTGACATATAAGGGATTATTATATGTATCAAATTTAAAAGAACACAAGGTTAAGTGTCATTCAGGACCAAAATGAATTTAAATTGACAAAGGCACGAAAATTTAATATGCCCCGGGTAGGGCTCAGGGTCTCTCATAGTAAAAATATATGTTTTTTCCTTGACAAGAAAAAGAACTCTTACTCGTCTACATTGCAGAATCTCCTGAATAGTTGTAAGGGCCAAGGAAATGAAAAACAGCCTTGTCTATTACTAAAAGCTCCCCCAGACTTTTCCAACCCAAATCACAAACAGAAGGCAACCACCATCCTTCAAAAACTCTCTTGAGTCATCCAATTTTAAGAAAACAATGATCTACTCTTTTCTTACAGTATTTGTAAACCAAACCATGATTTTCTACGTTAAAGTCATGTTACAGGTAGTTTGTCAAAATTAGAAAGTACATTTATTCAAAATGTCTCTTTTGTGACTGTTTAGTTACGAAATTATATTACATACCTCAGCCAATCTCTTAAAAACTAGTACATAAAGTTAAACTCCATAACCAAGAAACTAAAGAAGTGGGTCGACTTTTCAAGAGCTAACTACTGAACAGCTCCCACAGCAACCAGCAACTACTAAATCCAAGCATGGTCAGCCTGGTGTAAAATCCCATACTATGACCATGCTTTTTAAGACTTTAGAAGCAGAAATCTGATTCAGTTACATAAATGGGAGTTGGAATGAACCCTAGATGCAAAAGTGAAATATTGGAAATGTTCTCATTGGTTAATTGTCTGCTAACTAGAGTTTTTCCTCCTCTACAGATATGTGAGTAAATATATGTGTACAAAGGTACATATCCATACTCCTATTCCTGGCTTTACACATAGACAATGCAATCCTAATGCATGAGGTGTAAAGGAAAGTTCAGTGAACAGCAAATCTCAGGCTGAATTAATCTACCCAAATGAGGAAAAGGCGGGGGGGGCGGGGAAGACGTAGATCTGAAGGAAATCAATTATTTATTTTGCCATTTGAGTCCTCATCTTGCCTACAGCACTGTAATTAGCTAAAATCAGGCCACATTAGACTGATTCAATCTCAGCTTTTTGACCACAGGAGCCTCCTTTTTCTCAGCTTTCCAATAAGTGGACCCTGTGTAGCCACATGGAACAGATCTGACAGCTGCAGCTCTACTATACCTGCTTTTCTCTTTTCTTCAACAGGCAATGAATAGCTCACCCAGCCCCCCTCCCCTGCTGTCCTATGATAACTGAAACCATAGACTGCGTCTTAAATCACATTTGTTTTACTAACATAAAAGATGTCAAGTACAATTTTAGGGAATGTTTCTGAAGAAGAACATTCCTGATTCTCAGGAGACCAAGTCTCATGCATGCTAAGGCCCTGATACATTGCTCGGGTAAAGCAGAATGCAAATAAGTCCGACCTAACATTGACATCTTGAGGATGAAAACAGAATGTACAATCTGATTGTGCGATGAAGAACCACACTGTATCCTCCTTGTTAGCTTGCACTGACCGATTGAAACAAGATGGTAAATTCTTTGGTTGTGTCCTTTCTCCCAGTTTCACAAGGATAAATATGGCATAGCTGCAGTTTCTGAAGGCAATGAGATAGAGTCTGTCCTTATTTATCATGGTATAAATGGTGTAACAACTCAATTTCCACCGAAGTTACACTACTATATCGCTCCACTAGTGTAAAAATCTGTCTGCGCCTTCTAATCACTCACTCTATTTCATACTCTGCTTTCTTCACATCCTTTCACAGCATCTGGTGAAGTAAGTGCACTTTGGTTTATGAAAGCTTGTGCTCTACATATAGATCTTATTTAGTCTGCAAAAGTGCATATCTACCCTACTTTTTGTGTGCCTTCACAGTCCTAAAAGTTAGAGGTGAAAAAGACCTATGAGAGCATCCAGTTTATCTAGTATTCTCCTCCTCTGTACAATGTCAAGCACTGATTTGGCACCAATAGGAATAACAAACATTCAAGTACAAGAAGTCTTTACATCCCAATTTTTTTAAACACATCCTGGTGCTGGCTCGCTATGCCACTGTTTACTCTCTTTAAAATGTTTGACAATGCAGAAATATTGTTGAGAAAATCAAATAAATGTCAGTGACAGTATTAAACATAATGACTACTGTTTCTTTACATTTCCTTACCTGTGCAATCAGCCAATCCACTAGTTTACTGGCAGGGATTACTGACTTGTAGGTCTTCAAGTGGTAGTCTCGGTCTCTGAATCAGAAAGAGATTTAAAGAAATATTAGTATAAAAAGGTATACATTTCTGTTAGACTGGATAACTAATTCCTATATTTTATGCAGGAAGAAGAATTATAGATGGAAAAAACCTATGAGGTTAATTCATCCATATTTGATCTGTGCAGCATTGCAGATAACAGAATACAATTAAAAAGGCAGAGGATCTTTTTTCTCAAATAATAAAGGAAGGACTGAATTTAAAGTAGGGACCTCTCATAGCCTGGATGAAAAAACCCATTCCAAGCCAACAGCAGATACACATTTCTGATCAAATTTTTTCAAAAGTTCAGAAAACTGGGTTTTGTTTCAAGCACTCCCCAATGGGGAGAAGACAAACAGGAACATGAGAGTGGAAGAGCCCTCTGGGATCATCAGTCCTGTCCCCTGTTATCACCAGTTACCACATCTCGTATAATTCCTTTCACAAATCTGTCAAGCTCCACTAAAAATAGTGAGGTTTATTGCTAATGTTCTCAAGCCTAATTGCTCAGATGGTTAGAAACTTTATTACAATTTAAATGTAGTCGCATCTTGTTTTTATCCTTTTTTTTTTTTGTTGGGTCAGCAATGTCCATTAGACTGAAATTCCTTCTCTTTCTCTTGTGTTTGTGAAGCCCAATCTCATTCCCTCTCTGCCTTCATTTTGCTAAACTAAACAAGCTAAGTTCTTCTAGTCTCCTCATCTATGGTAGGTTCTCTCCTTTTCCCTTATTTTAATAACCTGTCAAACGTATTCCGGTTTGAACTCATTTTTCTTGAACGTGGGTGCGCAGAATTGCAGGCAGTGTCCCTGGTACAAGTATACTTCTATGATGTTCTATGATGTACAGACAGTTTTTCATTCTTTTGTTCAAAAAGTGATATTGCCACTAGTTAGACTTTCTAATATAGAAGTACTTGTTCTCTTACAATCCTTCCCTCATCTACAGCACCATCATTTGTGAAACACATTTATAAATCATTGCTTCTTAGAGGTTTGCCCTACCTTGTTTCGAGATCATAGTGGAGATATTGATGGTTTAGCATGGCTGGAGAATTATACAAACGCTATGCAACTCTAGAGCAGGAAGGATTAAGTAGCTCAGGACAGCAGGCTATAAAGATTTCCACCTCCTAGGTCCTGGCCCTCACCCAGCCTTTGATAGTAGCAGATTAAAACAGTTGCCATTTTATGGCTACTCATGGGCCCTGTGAAATGAGCTTGGGGATCTTGATCCAGTTCCTAGTTCCACATTACAAAAGCCATTACCATAATTAATTTGCATGAAGTGGCTCTCTCTTGTTGACCCTTTCTGCGGAAAGGCCAAATACTGAATGAGCCATGGAGAATGAATTCCCCTTTCAGTTGTAGCAGTGATCCTTCCCATCGAAGCTTGAGGTCCACTGGCAAAGCTGTGGGAGGGAACCTTTTGCAGGCCCTGCCCGGAGATAACTGTTTTGTAGCTTAAGGAAAGACTTCAGTTTTCCATTGTCAGCCCGGCCTCTTTCATTAGCAGCAAAACAAATGAATTAAAAAAATATAAAAGGGAGAAGGAAAAATCTAAAATTGAACCAACAAACACAATTCATCCTGCCCAGGTTTTTCTTTTTGCTGGTCACCTACAAATGTGATCGTGCTGTGTTTGCTTCTTTTAAATTAATTCAGCAAAAATGCCTGTGTGTTCGCATATAACCCAGAGAGTGAGAAATTAGAAAGGGAAGCAGCACTTCCAGAACTTCAGAACAGCGTGATGGCGTTTCCAGATGTACATGTCCTCAGAACAAAAAATTATCTCTGTAGTGCTTACACACAGTTTTTGGCCCTTCTTCCAGTAATACGCTACGTCCAGCACAAAGCTGTGGGAGTTCTCAGGGCAGTTTCTCCCTCTCACACTCTTATCAAAAGAAAATGTGCTTTTGAAATGTCAGAACAATAAAAAGAGCATGAAAATATTGAGGGCTAATGAGCAGGGGTTTCCAAATTGTGCGAGGCAGCTCCTAGCATTTTAATATTAGCGCTGACATACTAAGAGAGCTTTGAAATCAGGATGAATGAGCTAACATTTTACTGGCACTGGGATCTTGGTCCAGGGCCCAGTCATTCACTGCTTCTAGTTAAATGCTTGTCAGGATGGATGTTTCAGCATTAACTCACTGACTTTCTCTACCGATTTAGTTAATACGAACTGAAGGCTGAAAACCAAGCACAGTGTGCTACTCAGGCTCAACAACTGCAGGTGAGGCTAATAAACGAGTGGCCACAATATGGAAACATACCTTGAACGTGTACCAGAAGCTCCCTGCTTCAGCCAAGCTAAAGTAGCCCAATGCTCATCATTGTCTCCTGCCTAGATAAACAGGGCAGCATTGTCTAGCACTCACAAATTAGAGCCTAGGCAGCATACGAGTTCTCCTGTCCTGACAACCATCATTGTTAATTAAGCTGCCTAGTGAAAGTCCTTCATAAATCTACTCATTTTCTGCACAGGTTGCTTCCATCGCTATACAGCTTTTATACCCCAATGTTTCAAGCCCAGCAGGCTTCCCTCCATGTTAAAAACTAAGGCCTGCCATGAAAATGGGTTCCACCAACAATGACAGCAGGAACTGTGAGAATAGTAGAGGATGCCACACAAAGTAATGATCCAAAACGGGTACTAGATTAATGCGCTACTGCTTGGTTCCAAGAAGCTGCCTCCAAGATGAAGGACATAAGCATGGAAAGCACAGGTCCATTACGAAGAGGTGGAAGGAAGAGCCTGTTGGAGGGCCAGTGACATAGGGAGAAGAGTCTGTGTGTGTCAAAGACAGAAGACTGTCCAACGGGAGCCCAGAAGTTTTGAGAGGCTGTAATTTTTCATGGGTCATCCAGTTTAAAGACACCCCTGTCATTAATATTGACAGTCCCGAATGGAATAGAGAATCTTCTCAAAGCAAAAATAGTGCATTGTTAAAATGCCACAAGATGGGTCTGTAGTGGTGGTTGTTTTCTTCCTTGCTGATCACACACATGAGACTGCTGCATGTAATAAAATCCCTCTCATGCTGCAGGCACCCCAGGGTCAGTGACATTTTTCTCAGCCTGACTTACCACTTTCATTTCCTGCTTTACATATGAATTACTGTCTTAATGGCTGAAGCCTACACATGCACACGCACAAACACATATACACATATGACCCAGAACTGTCCCTCCCAGAGTAATTGTGATTTCAGCTAAGTGGAAGGAATTATGATTGATTAAATGTGTCTATGCTGCGGATTCATTTAGCAAGACAATGGCCTATCGTCTGTATTGGAACATCTGCCGAGCAACTCAAGAACAAGAAATCAACTCTAATCAGACCTACCATATATGTTCTTCTGGGGGGTAGGGTGTTATTTCCGTCACCAAATTTTGTGAACCTTAAAAAATGGTTCCCATGACACTATCCAATTCTCAGTCACAAGCAGCTGAAAAGGACATCCACATTATTCATAAAGGGGATGATACAGTCAGTAAGTGCAGATTTTCCATCACAGGGAGATGGAAGGAAGAGCTTCCTGGAGGGCCTACGCAATGCACTGACATTTGAAAATCTTGTCTCCTGCATCTGGGTAGCTGGTTAGATAGTCAACTAAGTTAGCTTTCTTTTTCCTGAGCTGAGTTTTCTTTGCCTAAAAGCACTTCTTTTAGACTAGGTTCCTGCAGACTTCAAAGAGGGTTTTGACTTCAGGGCTTGTCCCATGGTGACTTCTTTTATAAGCCCATTGGTTCAGCCTCTGGATAAATCTACATAACTTAGGCTAGGAACAGATGCTGCATTTGTCCTGGAGTAAGCTGTGCCTGTGTTTATTCCAAAACAGAAAAGTCCCAGGATTGAGGTATATACACTTCGCCCCTCCAATCGGGGTTTAGTGAGAGGCTGAATGAGCTGCTGCTTTTCTGCATTGATTCAATCCCAGGACAACTGTTTAGACACACTTTGAGATGTCCTAAGACAAATGTTTAGCACTTCTTATCCCATGACCCTTTTTAGGGTTTGTCCCAAGACAATGGACATGGATGTCAGAGTGATCACAATTAGTCCTAGGGCAAAAATGGTTTCTCTCAGGATAAATGCAACATCTGTTTGTAGCCTTAAATAACAATAAAACAAACAACTCAACAACCCCCAACCATGTCTGCCCTCCACAATCTACTATGAATCACTAGCCACTTATTAAAACCACACTGGGTTTTATCCCTTCTGGGATAAATAAATGGACCTATGTCACACTATGAAGGTCACTAGGTTAAGGGCTGGGGTACACGGCAGAGAGAATGAACCCCAGAGAAAGTCCCTGGATGTATTCCTACAAAGTTCAGTTCTTGGCTCCTTCAGCAGCAGAATATCGGCTAGTCCCAGCAGTGGGAATAGGATGGCATTATAGGAACCTCAATAATCTGGGCAAACTGTTTTATTATACGTTGCAGAGAAATGAAGTAAGAGTTAAAATGTCGGCCTCTTACCCCTTTAAAAAAGGCAGCTACAATATGCAAGGAAGCCGTGAATGTAAACTTACTTTATCACTGGAATGTAAAGACTGTGCAATCGGCAGTAGAGCCTCACACCCTAAGGGAAGAGACAAATGAGGCATTATAATGTTTTACCAGATCGAATAGGTGTTAAAAGCCATGCTGAATAATTATTGCTACACCAGAAATGCAGCAGCATGGATATGGATGGCATCTACTCATTAGGAATTAGATTTCCCAATATTTCTAGGATCCTCTCCTCTTCTCTCCCCTCTAGCACCAACGGTGTTTCCTCCTCCTCCCCCATTGCCAACACAGATGTTTCAAACCTGTTCTCCACAACCAGCCCCCTTCTCTTCAGCAATCCAGTGTGCACATGCTATGGTCGTTATCTTTGCCCATCAAGGAGTTTACCGGATGCTATGATCTTTGCCCATCTATGCTATGATCATTCTCTTTGCCCATCTTTTTATCCATCTCCTCCATCTAAACTTTCTTTGTCGTATCCAGTAAGGATGTCCATTCATAATGACCAAATGGAGGTCACTGCAACTCGCATTAAATAAATATAATTACCAGAAAAAAAGCTGAGTATGTACATGCCCATGATACATTACCCCCCTTGTGAAACCATTATGGTCAGATCCTCAGCTGGCGCTGGTTGGCTTATTGTGGTCTTGCAGAACCTACTGCAACCACAATATAAGTAAATAATCATTTATCATTGGGTTCTGCTTCCTCTCCCTATCCATGAGCTAGTCTAATGTAGCCTGAAAAAATGGGAGATGTGAAGAATGAGGAAGACAGAATGTCTCCTGCACTATCACAGTGCCAGCTTGATACAACATAGCAGTTTCAACAACATGAGGTATAAATTGGTCACAGCCATAATGAGAGAAAGAAAAGTCTGTAGCTATTATGCATGGCTGTTATCTCACTCCAGCCCAAAAAGAGCATGTACCTTGGACATGATATCTTCCAATTCACTTCTCGGCTTGTAAGTGCCATCATCATACCGGAATCTGTACATCACCTGCTCGTTCTTAAACTGGTGCTTATCTGAAACTGAAACATCAGCACAGTAATTAATAATCACTTTATTTCAACCCTGCTTGCCCTATACTGTGCCAGCGTGACATATCAGTAGATAAAGAATCACAGTGGGAATCTATTATTTCCTATGGCATCTCTAATATGAGGGCAGACTTTTCAGGTAAGCACATAGAATTACTGGGTATAAAAAGATTGCACACATGCATTTCTGAATGGCTTGGCCCAAAGGCACAGTCTTCCAAATTACTGCAACTTCAGTAAAACCAAAATATCCCACAAAATGCTATTCTCTAAATTCTTATTTTCAGTCTGTTTCAGTTATTTAGTGTTTTGCTCCACTGAAGTCAATGGGAATCTTTCCACTTATTTCAGTGAGTTTTGAGTCAGACACTTGCAGATTTAGTAATTCAACTGCAGACATCTTAGTTTTATGGCAGTCATTTTTGCAGCTGCCACTGGGGTATACAGCATTTTCAAAAGCAGCGAGTATTCTGGTGGGACACCAAGGTACTTGTTTTTAATAGTATGTTCATGCGATAACTGACTGAATTCAATGGTGCTCTCCAGAGACTTCTTTCTTTGCTAAGATGGCTAATTTTATAGCAGTGAGTGTAAGATATTATTGTGTTGTGCCACATTTTAATATAATAGTCAAAGAAAATATGCTTCACTGGGCAGGGGCGATGGATGAAACTTAGATCCAAATTATATAAGTTGATCTCATGTCTAAAATGCAACCTCTTTTTAGGGGGCATGTAGGAGAAAAGCTTTCATATTGAAGAGTAAATGCATAAACAAATACATGCACACAACAGCTCTAGTCCCACAGTCCAGGGTAAGTATTAAATCTCAAATTAACCAACAAAATAACTTGTGGATTTGTCAATATGAAGCACAGATCTGCAGCTGTTCCCAGGTTGGTTTCAGGGACACCTGCTTCAACCCAAGCAAGGAAGCAGGTGTAAAAGCCTAGAGAAAGACAAGAAAATAAAGAGCCAAAGGCAGTGAGGAAAGTTCAAGAAGGGGGGCTACTGGCTCTAGTTATCCTTGCCTTTTCTATATGGATATATATGCAGCCAGACCTACATGGTGGACCCCAGGTTTACTTTCTTGAGGCTCCATTGACTGGGCTGGTGACAGTTCCCAGCAAACAGATTTTTAAACAGATTAAGCTACTTGATACTGATTAAGTTTAGATAGTGTTTAGACAGCCTGTAAGAACGGCGACAGCAAAACACAATTAGCTTCACCCAGCTTAGTACCAGCATTTGGTATGAGCTGCGGGGTGGAGAGGCCCAATGTTTAGAAGATGGAACTTGCTCCCTTGTGGATATCTGGGGCTAAGAGTGATCTTGCCTAAACTCAGTGCAACCCTGGTCTCTGGGTGTCCTAGAAGTCAAAGGGTTGGCTTTGGTAGGATGGAACAGTTGTCAAAGAGGCTAAAAAGGGAAGCTTGCTCCATGATGCACAACACAAACACTTCTTATCCTTTCATATGTGAATGGACTTCTGAAGTCCTCTGTGATGGCTACTAGCTTCCCCTTCCCTTTGAGCATCTGCCCACTTCTGAATCTGAGATCTGCTGACAAATCCTTTTGATCCTGTGTGGCTAGAAAAGGAGTAGGACAGGGTTCTGATGAAACTCCTTTGGCTCTCTGCAGCAGATACAAGGCCAGCACTTCCACTTTCGCAGGCTCAGATAAAGGAGCCGAGATTAAAGAAGAGGAAACAACAGATAAGATGGAGAAAACTCAGCATTCCCACAGGTCAGAGCTCCACTATGGCTGCATTATGCTCTGCCAAGGCCATAACCAAGCAGGCCTGGAGATCAGCATTTCATTTCCCATGAGTAAGTGAATACTTCATGGCAAATGAACAGCAAAAGATAAGGCATGTTGCCTAATGTGAGGCAATACTGCATGCTTCAGTCTGAACCTCCTGCTAGATAAGGAGACAGATCATGGAGTGTTTTTCTCCTGTAATGGTTTGCCAGAAAAATCTCAAAGCCTTGAGGGATGCTTCTTCAACTGAAGCCAGATCTGCAAATGCTTTCTAGAGTTTGTTTGTTGTTAACAGGAGGCAGTGATGTTAAAATGTGCATGCAACATTTTAAAAACTCATAGGGCTCTGATCTTTCCTGAAGGTCCCTGGTGGACCTGAATAACTAATTATTTTGTCATAAGGGAAAGACTGGGTATTTGAGCACTTTTGAAAATCTGGTCCATTAATTTGGTGCCCGAATGGGAGCCAATTTCCTCTGAATTTGGCTGTAGGATGAGTGTACATGAATGAATGCATCTGTACCTGGGCAATGGAAATATATGCGTCTTGAGAACTGTTGGTGCTGCTGCTGCTTGTTGGCTTACAGCAAAGAAAAATGACAAGCACGCTTGCTTAACACTGTTATAATCGCCTGGAAGACATGCTTGTGGAGCTATAATACCAAGAGATTAAAGCAATACTAGTCTAATTAAATAGCCACCCTATTTAAATTGGATTGAGAGAGATTGCTGAGAAATGTGGCCGTCAGGCTTTAAACCATCAAAGAATAAAAAGCTTCTTTTATTTGATGTGCACCTTCCAGGCACATACACCTGAATGCTAGAAATAAGGCACCTGCTGTTTAAACTACATATGCCTGAGTTGCTCTGTCTGTTTTCTGAAATGAGAAAATAATGGAAAACAGCAGGAGAAATCTGGGTTTCAAAGGGCAGGATGGACAGGAAGACTTGCTACTTCACTACAAAAATGGGGAGTGGGCTAGGTTTCTAAACACCTAAGGTGTGCAGCAGCTCATACAACAGCTTGTGCAAAGTGGCCTAAGATTTTAATAATCTGCCCAAGACTTCAAGGAGAAAGCTTGTCCTCTGGGTTTAATCTCCCAAGTCACAGGATGCATTACTAAAGAGAGAAGTTGCTGGAAATTGAGCTACAAAGAACAAATCCTCTCCACGACTCCTTCCTCTAGGGCTGGAAATCTCACTGGCAGGAATGAGGGGGAAATGCTGCCTAACACCGAACACTCCTCAGTGCAGCTGCTGAGGATGAGCCTCATTTTTGAGAGAAAACTCTCAAATGTCTCTCTTCCCTAACTTCTGCAAGATCTTTTAAAGGCTGCTGAAGGAAGTGTGAAGAGATAAGCAGATAAGGGCCGGCTCAGTGTCTCCCTACCTACCTGCTCCCCCAGCCCGCTTGCCTGCCCCCTTCTACCCCACAAAGAGGCAAGCCCTGTAATAAATTAAGTTTTTTAAATAGGGTCCCACTCAATTCACACAAGTTATGGAGGGGTGCCTCAAGTCTGACAAGGGGTGTCTTAAGTCTAAAAAGGTTGAGAACCACTGCACTGTACTCTCCAGTACATAACATCTGGCTGTGGCACAGAGCACTCACCATGATGAATGATGCCATTTTCCAACAGTGCTTGTCCCAAGTTGACTCCTTCTTCTGGTTTGCTTATCTCCCCAATCTCCATTAGCCAGGATACAAACTCACTGCAGAGGGAAGTAGAGCAGCAGAAGTAATTAGCTTTCTCCCCCTGAAGGTGAGCTGTCACATGTCTCTACGCTGCATCATCCAAATACAGGTGACTCCCTTCCTGAAGCAACCATGACAGTTACTGTATAGGAAGAGGAATGATGATGCCTCTTTTGGATGGCTGGATTATCCACATTTCTCAACGCATGAAGTGCATTTCCTACAGGGAGTTACTCCCATTGTTCCCCTTAATTCACTATGGGCACATCTGCACATCACCCTACAGCGATGTAGTGATCACGTGGGCCTACACATGATCAACAGCTATACTGCTGTAGCAGCGCGCTCCCCCATTTTAGTGCACCACTACGGTAATGTAGCAGCTAAATCTAGCCATGCACCGTGCACGTGGCACAGTACGGGCAGTTACTGTGCCGTGCTTTAGTATTTCCAAAAGGAAGTACTAAAGCAGGGGTCAGCAACCCCCCGCATGCATGCCAAGCATGGTACGTGAGGCCATGTTGCTCGGCACGCCACGGCCAGCCCTGGCTCTGGGTAGCTGCTGGAGCCTGGACTGCTCCCAGCAGGGCTTGCAGCATCCCAGCTGCCTGCTGGGAGCAGCCTGGACTGCTGGCTGGCAGCAGCTACCCAGAGCCAGGGCCAGCTGCAGCTGGGAGGCTGCAAACAGCTGCACCAGGCTCTGGAGCCCAGACATCAGCTCCGTACCGGCATGTGCACCCACGCCTCGGAGGGGCCTGAGGCAGCGCAGCCCTGGTCTCTCCCTTGCTGCTGGCACAGAGCTGGTGACTGGGCTCTAGAGCCCGGCGCAGCTGTTTGTAGCTGGCCCCGGCTCTGGGTAGCTGCTGCCAGCCACAGAGCCTGGGCTCAGGGCAGGGTTGGGGGGCAATGGGCAGCAGGGTTTGGGGGCAGGGTAGGGGGCAAGGGGCACAAGCAGGGCATCCTGCCATGTACCCCTGCCCTCATTTTCGTTTTCTGGCATGCCGGCACTCTGGCACCTTCCAAGGTAGGCATTGTGGGGGTTTTCGGCACTCCGGCCAAAAAAATGTTGCCTACCCCTGTACTAAAGCATGGCACTGTAGCAATGTCGCCACATGGTGATGTGTAGACGTGCCCTATAAGTAGCAGATTCATGTAAGGAAAGATTGGATATAGCAGACATGTATTTGATGGTGTAAAATATGGGCTTAAATGGCATTACACCAAGCAAATGAAAGCATAGTCCCTCAGAGTTCTGGCAGAGCACAGTTAAAAGTCCCACTGACGGGTTAATTCAGTGTCACTATATTAAATCTGGTGCCTGGTTTATAAATAAGTGATTGTCAATCCCTTGTGCCCTACTAAAAGTTTATAGTAAAGGGGATGCTGGAGCACGCAGAGCTGCAAACAGGGATAGAGAAAAGACAGTGAACATGGCTAGATATGTAGTACGTTGACACAACTAGAAAGACAATACATGTAGAAAAACTAAACGTTGCCAGCCTGATGAATGGGACACTGCCAGTGCCCTGTCAGTTTAATTGGGGATCACACTAGAAATGTGTTAAGTTCATAGAAAAGAACAAACGAAATATTTGAAAGCAAAGCAACATATGGGAGATCTGAGCTCAATAAACCAGTTGGGCACCTGCCAATTTGTGTATGGTTGTTGCTTATCAAAACCAGCAACCAGGTCTACAATTATGGGCTTTGAGAGTAACATTTTTAGTATTTCTGAGTTTATCAGCAGGTGACTCCTCCCAACCTAGTGATGTTTGTGTTTTCCTTTGAGAACAACAGAAAGCTCCAACTTCTTAAGGGTCTACCATATAATTGAAATGGCAAACAAAAAGCAGCGAGACTGATTCAATACCCCAGTGTAATCTAATGGAAACCAACAGTTTGAAGAGCTCCTACCACCAGAGTAATGCAGTGATGAGTAAGGTGCAGCATTTGAGAAGGGGAAGACATGTGATGTCCCGGTGATTCTGAATCACTTTGAGAAGCCAGAATGGACAAGGAAATAAACTAACCAGAGGGACGAAGTGGGAATCAGATGTTTCTCACCCCTTCTACAGAATAGGAGGTGTTACATAATTGTCTGAAGTACACCCTATTTGAGACATACACACCAAGGAATACAATCACGATTAGACAAGAGACACCAGAGCGCTGTTGGCATCAATTGTCCATTGATTTCAGGGAAGCTATGACAATTTACACCAGCTGACAATTTGCACCCAGATCTGAATAGGATGCTATCACTCTTAGAGTTACTGCTTATTTCATTAGCAATTGCATCCTTGGACTTTGCTGGGATTGCTCAACTCAACACTGTTTTCATTAAATACAAAACCCCAAGTGCTGATGGAAAAAGAAATTGAATCCTTCACCCAACTACCTGAAATGCTTAGAAGTACAAGCTGCTTTTTTAAAGTACTACTTTGAGATCTCTATGGCATTTGGTTCACAAGTAAAATTAGTAAGTGTTCGCTCTCCCAGTTTAATAAACTCTGAGAAGTGTATGATCCAGAAATATTCCAACTCTTGCTACACAGATGCTGGACTGTTGCCAAAAAAGCATCTGCTCGAAGGCAGTTAGAGCCCTACAGGACCATCAAGCAGTTTACAGGATGATGGAATTTTAACTTCACCCATTTGTCGGGGAAAAGCATTCACATGGATTATCTTACTGAAATGTTTGTGGACATTAGGCAATTGCATGTGAAAGGGGCCAGCAGACAACTGAGTGACCACATGCACACACAATTACCGGTACTTGATTTCTGTACACGTCTCTAATGACTCTGGATGTGACTTAAGCCAGCAACTGAACTATGCATTAAATGTGACCTAAAATATTTTTAAGGAAAACTCTTTGAGCATCTAATTCAGTCTCATGCATCTGTATCTCAGCTCCTCACTGCCTTTCCTAGTGACTCTGACTGACAAGGAGTAGTACCAACTGGCTCAAAGAAAACACATGCTACCCTTCTTCACTTCTACTGGCTGAGGGAAGTGAAAAAGAAAAGTGAGTGTCCCATAGGTTTTACAAGCTGTTCAGAGTATTTGCCTCACCTACAGAAGTTACCTCACATACTCTGTCCTGAACACATCAGGGGTTAGATTTCCAACCCTAAGCTTTTACTTTTGCTTACACAAGTAAATTGAAATGTGTAAGCAATTTTACATATTCAAAAGCAGAGTCCACCAAGAGCCCTAGGGGAACATCTACTTTATGGTAGCAGAGTTCAGTGTCTACTATCATCATCGGCAGTCTCTCACAGTAGAGGATGACTGTCTTCCATGATTGTCTTATCTGTGGGTCTGAAGGTGGCTGATGAGGCCTATCCAGGATCAACAGACTCTGTTGCAGCACGGGTACAAGTTTCTGTGCAGGGTGGGCGGTCTGGGTTCCCGGTTTGATCTTCTACACGTTGTTTCTGCCGCTCCCGTTTTTCTGTCTCCTGTTGTCAGCTTAAGGTTTCAACGTACTGATATCCTTGCAACAGACTCTTCCTCCATTTGGGGCAGTCCTGGGCAATAGTCTCCCATGAGCTGATATCAATATTGCAACCTTGAGGACGTGCTTGAAGCATTTTCTCTGCCTTCCTCTTGAGCAGTGGTCACCAACCAGTGGATCTCGATCCACCAATAGATCTTGGAGCCTTTTGGCATCGATCCGAGGCTGGAGTAGGGGGCTGAATGCCCGTGTGCATTCGTGTCCACACCCCAGCCCAGCAGGTCAGTCCATGGGGGAGGGAAGAGGTGGGGCTAGATCAAGGCCCCCGCAGTGAGGGACAGTGCTGCAGAGGCAGGAGCAGGGGTAAGTTGAGTGGGGCCCCGGTCAGATGGGACCTACGTGCTGGGGTGGTGTACCCCCAAATATTTTTGTCCCTCTGCCTCGATCTGCCCCAACTTCCCTCCCCACAGACTTACCTGCAAGGTGCGGGGGAAGGGGAGAGGTTGGCAGTGGCGCACAGTAGATCTTGAGTTGCTTTTAAATCAAAGGTGATCTCCTACTTAAAAAGGTTGGAGACCACTGCTCTTGAGCATACGCCTTGACTGAGCTGGGAGAATAAAACTTGCTTCAGGAGTCTAGAGTCAGACATCCAGATGACATGGCTGGCCCAGCAAAGTTGATGTTGGATGATCATCACCTCAATGCTTGTGGTGTTTGCTTGCAAGAGGATGCTACTGTTGGTGCATCTGTCTACCCACTGGATTCAAAGGATCTTCTGCAGGCAGCACTGATGGTACTTCTCCAGTGACTTGAGGTATCTCTACCCTTGTATGTTGTCCAGGTCTCAGCTGGGTAGACAGATGCACCAACATTAGCATCTTCTGGCTGCATTGTCTTGGCCGACACTCATATGCACCACAAAAAACCCAAACCTGTAGGCACATTTTAATACGATTGGGGGCTGCTTCTTTTGAGAACCTAGGCTGGAACTGCTAGAGACTGTGTGCAGGTCATAAATGAAATGAATCATTCAGAAAAAGTCCAGAATGGAAAAGCAAGTTTACAGAGGGTGAGGACTGAAATGCAACGCATCCCTTGTATAGCTAGGTAAGGATTGTGGCATTGGTATGCTCTATGTTCTCAAGACCAGTCAAACTGGGGTCGTTGCCAGGCAGGATTGAGGGTAATGAGCAAAAGGGGACATGGAAAACTTAAGGACCAAAAGAAATATGTTAAAAAAGGAAGGGAATAACAAGAAATCTCCACCTGTGACTTTGGGAACTAAGCAAAATATGGGGGCATCAGCGAAAGACAAACTCATCCCAGTCTTTTCATCTGACCGTCTTCTGTTGTGCATAAACTGGAAAATACTATGACCTGGCTCACAGCCAGAGCCCAAAGCTTTCCATGTGAATCCACAAAAAAATAAAATAAAATAAAATCACCACAGGATCCAAGAACTCTTGCCATACCAGGAACAGCAGCGTGTCCTTTAAAGACTGCCTTCTGTCAGGCATGAAGATACTGCATCACTTCCACTCCAAGAACACTCGAGGCCAGATGCATGCAAACTGCCTGGGTCTAACGACTGTGGGCAGGAGGGAGGGGAAGTGACTGGATAATCTATCCCTCAGAATTGTTTTTTCCCGGCTGACCATTTTAATCATAGCTGAAGCAGAAAAGTCTCCTCGGGTCACCCAGCCCGACTCTCCATGAGCTGTGTATGGCATTTCTTTGTGACTCTCCATGAGCTGTGCGTGACATGATCCCGGCACGCATTCCTGCCCGGGGCAGGGGGCCGGACCTGATGATCTGTTTACGTCCCTTCCAACCCTAAGTACTATGATACTATGATTTCCCTAAAATAGTCCCACCAGTGTTTTACCTAATCTATTCTCAAATAACCCCATCCTGGCACTCTGGCCCCCTCCCCAGTGTCTCTCTTCCAAGGCTTAATCTCTGTCCCTGTTAATCATTTCCTAATGTCTAGCCTAAATATAAGAAACATTTTCTCATGCAGAAAAGTCCTTTTTATCATATACTTGTATCAAAGTGTTGAGGGCTCTTGTTCACTTCAGATTGTCTCCGTTGACGTCTCTGTCTTAGATTGCCTCTCTCTTCCACTGGAACAACACTACTGAGTTCATATATCAGCCATTAAGCATCCTCTTCTGAATAAAAGGGGAAACAGGTGGGCTATCAAAGCATTCAGCATTTGTAAGTTTAAATACTTTTCCTTATATCTGCCGTGGATCTGAAATACCTGTTCTGAATTATTCCACAATTGAACGAGCAGCCGTTGTACAACCCCGCAGGGCAATAAATAGGAATTAATAATGAATTTTAATAAATTGCAATTGTAATGGGGGTTATGACCTTTCCAATTAAGCCCCATCAAAGCACATTTGATCTGTCCTCGCAATACCATCTACTGAAAACTCACAGGCCCTTCTGTTAATTGGTATGAAAGGATCTTTTCAATCCAACCACCACTTACTTGCCAAGAAAGCACTTGGGAACAGTGCTTAATTTTCTCCTCCTGTCTTTGATAAGGTTCACTTTCTTGCTCATCATCTTGTGATACAGCTTCTCTCCTTTCTCTGCAATCATGACGTACGCATCCCTCTCCATTCCCAGTTTCAGACCTGGAATACAAAGGAGGAGTTCCCTCAACAAACCCAGTGCCAAGAGAGCTGAACCCATCCAGATGCAAAGTGGCAGCCACATGAAAAGTTAGGAGTTTACTGCATAGGCTACTTTCATGATCGTGGTTAATATGGGTCTTTTCCTGATCTCATTATATGCAACTCTCACTGGTGGCATACAGAAAAGCTTTCAGCCTTTTCTCATGTTTCCCATGGAGATCACCAACAAGCCCCGCATTTGTGGCTCTATGACTGACATTCTACAGAGCACAGTGGTAACAGACACATGCAAAACTTTGGGCAAGGTACAAATAAGATGCTTATCATTTCAAAATTCATTTGTTATTATGTCACCTTAGACACTGAAATTGCCTTCGTAAGCTTTGTCTGATGTGGCAGAAATCTTTTCAGAATGTGATGGCTGTGTTGAGTATTAATTCCTCAGCCTATCCCATTAATACACCATCTACAAATGACACTATGCTAACAGGCACACTTGGCTAACTATATCATGCGTGTCCACATGGAAATTTTTATTTTGTTCAAGAGAGGGTCATGGGAGATTTTAACCTCCCAGTTATCGGTTTCAATGTGTCCCAAATTAAATGTGACTGAAAGTTGCAATGGGTTTAAAAGAGCCTGTTTTTCTCATTCCAGCTCCTAAGGAATATGTATGAATATCCCCCAAACCACCATCATAAAGGCCAATTCCCTGGCACTCTTCATTCAGTATTTGAATGGGTCATGGAAAATGCCTTAAGTTCCTGTCCTCAGACATGAGGGTTAAGGGCCTTGGGTAAGAACCGTTGCATACTTGTTGACTGTGCAGGAACCTTTTCTAGAAAAGAACAAGATTATGCTTTCTAGTTATATTATTCTAGCACCTTTTATGAGTAATGGATATATTTATAGATTAAAACGATAGACCAAAAGCCTAGGTAGAGAATATTTTTAGCAATTTCCAGTGGATGAACAGTTTGCTTTTTGTATCTAGATCCCTTCAAGGGTGCTGCCGGGTGCCACAATGTTAGCAGTGTAAGGTATGCAAACAGGATTAATAAAATAAACTCAGTGATTCTAAATAGGAATTCAGAGTGTTAAAATATTATGACGTGAACTTTCTGAGTTCTCTGCAACAGAAGAATCAGTCCATTCTTTATCTGTGGTCAAAAAATGAGTGAAAACTGAAAGCTGGCATCTTCCGAGTGGTACACTGAGCGTAAGGAGGGGTGCCTTGAATCTGTGAGAACCACAGATCTAAACTTACAGTATGTCTGAAGAAGTACAGCTGAAAAGAATGCACAGCCTTCAAGGCCATCAAATACTAAAACAGCTGCCTCAGTTTTTGGACAGTGTTTAATGTGTTTATTCCCAGGGATCCCGGTTTTCCTTGATAAAAAATTGCAAATTCTCTGATCAAAAAAATCGCAAATTCTCTGATAACGCCCCCCGTTCCCCTCCCAAATCTGTGATAGATAGATAGATAAATTTTAGTAGGGATGCACTGATAGAAATTTTGGGGGCCGATACAGATAGGCAATTTTTAAGGAGGCATATTGGCCAATACCGATCCGATTTCCAATACAGCTGCATGCAGCTGGTAAGTCTATTGTGGTGAAAGGGGAGGAGGGAGGGAAGGGGCATGGGGGTGCACATCAACGCCCACCCCCATGGTGAGGGAGGGAGTGGGGCTGGGGTAGGTGTTGCCCAGCTGGAGAGGGGCAAACACAGGACGGAGACGCAGCTCACCCGGGGGGCGGCTCCTGATGTTGCTTGCACTACTCGAGCACTGGGCGGGGGGGCCCTGGATCTGTGCTGGATGGGTCAGGCAGGCTGCAGCGCTGCACTTGGGGTGAGAGGGGGCAGCGCTGGGAGGGGGGCTATGGGGGGGCTGCAGCCACCCCAAATTTGGCCGTAGCCCCCCCATAGCCCCCTCCCAGTGCTACCCACCCCAAGCACAGCGCAGTGTGGTCCTCAGCTCCAGCCTGCAGCTGCAGTCTGCCCCACGCAGATCTGGGGACACCCCCCACCTCCACCCCGTGCCCTCCCAGACAAGCAGCAGAAGCACAGCGGCAGAATCCACCCTCCCCGTGCCCCCCAGATGAGCCATGGCTCCTTCCCGCTCCTGCCCCACCCCAGCTGTGCAAAGCCTACCCCAGCCCCACTCCCTGCACCTCCCCAGCTTGGCAATTGGCCACAGGGGGACCCTGG
>NW_017729009.1:7627781-7634865 GCF_001723915.1 Gavialis gangeticus
CCCCCCCATGCCCCTTCCCTCCCCCTCCCCTTTCACCACAACAGACTTACCAGCTGCATGCAGATCTCCACGCTGCCGGGCTGTGCACATGCATGGGCATTTATCAGCCAAATTATCAGCCACATTAGGCTGATTTCTGATATAATCAATTTTCTTCATATTGGTACTGATCTGATATTGGACTGATGTACAGGTGCACCTCTAAATTTTGGTATTTGATTTTGGGTTTTTTATCATGGAAAATCAGAGCTCCCCTGTCCCCATCGCTCACAGAATGCAGGTCCAGGCCCCTCACTCCCAAACCACAGCCCCTCCAGCCCTGCTGGTGCTCCTCGCTCCCCTGCTACAGCTCCCCAGCTCTGCTAGTGCCCCTACTCCCCATCCACAGACCTCCCAGTCCTGCTGGTGCCCCTCATCTCTCATCCACAGCCCCGTGCCCAACCCAGCCCCGCCAGAGAGAGCCCCCAGCTGCCAGGGCTATGGGGCCAGAGACCTGGGTCCACAGCCCCCTGACCCCTGCAGAAGGAGGCAGCGGCTGCTGCAGTGGAGCAGAGCACAGAGCCTGGCTACCTACCCTGCTGCCTGCTGCAGTCTCGGGTTGGGGGGAGGGCTGGTTCCCTGATGTTGCGCATCAGGGAGGGGGGGCAGGAGGGACCCATGCCCCCCAAATCTGTGCGCAGGGCAGGGGTGAGGCAGGATGCCCAATGAGGGCTTGGGCTCCCCACCCTACTGCCCCTCCCCTGGGACCTCCTCAGCCCAATGGGTGCAAGCCGGCATTGCAGGGCACAGTGGGGCTGGGTGAGAAAGCTTGTTGCTGCTGCAAGCTCCATGTTGCCCTAGCGAGGCATCTCCTGCCCATGCGGGAGCAGCAAGGGTGGTGGCATGGGGTTTTGGGCAGTGGCACAGGCCCACAGTGGGCAGCCCACACCCAACCCCACCCCATGCACAGGTCGGAGGGGCATGGCTCCCCCTTCCCCCTGGGGAGTGCACACAATGGCAGGGAGCCAGCCCATCCCCTCAGACAAGGTGCCCGCAGCCCTGTCCCACTCCTTGCCAGGGCACTGCAGCTGTGCATTCCACCCCAGGCCCCAAACCCCATGCGCTGCCCTGCTGGGCAGCAGCCCCAGCCTTGCCCAACTCCCTCCCTCACTACAGGGGCCTCAATTCTGCCCCTCCCCGCAACTTACTCGTGGGAGCTGCTCTCCAGGCTGTGCTTTTACATGCACACGGCGCCCCCTGCCAGACCGCCCTCCTCCTGGTGCCCCCTAGCCCTGTGCAAGCTGGACCTCTGCCAGGCTGCAGAGAGCTCTTTGAAAAACTGCAAAATCCACAGGTTTCTCCATTAAAACTAAAAATCCTTGTTTTCCTTGAGTAAAGGGGGAAATCCGTGTTTTTCTCTGTTTTTCCATAGGAAACGGAAAACTCAGATTCCTGCTTATTACACAGGTTTCGTACATGTGCTTAAGAAATGAGTCTTATGCAACATTTCATCTTGCACAGCATTTGTTTCATGTATCCAATATCTGGTTAAAGGTTTTGGCACTGCAAGCCTCCTGGCTCTTTGCCACCTCCCTCACCATCCCATGACCTGATTCAACTATGCATGCTGACATATGTAGCCAAGGTTAATTTGCAACATGAACTTGTGATAGAAAGCAGCCTGTGTAATAGTACACAAGTTTCACTCTGGCCTTACATCACTGAATTCCCTGCGCTCTGATGTAAATAGCAGGCTGGAATGCACATTCTACCCCGCTCATCCTACAGGATTGGGAAGTTCACCAACCTTTTAATCCAAACACTGATAGCTCAGTGACCTTTCTAGTTCTTTAATTCCAATGAAGCTTTCCAATAAGGTCTGGAATGCCTACCCTAAGAGCTGTGCTTATCTGGGTTTCCTGTCATCAGGTACCACACCATAAACCAACATGACAAAAAACAGCAGAAAAAAATCTCAAGAGTGGCCAGCATTGCATGAAAAGCTTTTGCTTCTCCGACCAAAATTTTCCTGTATTTTCCCCTTGATTTTTGTTTTTATGGATGTGTACTTTCGGTTTCTTCAGAGTTATTTGCGCCAGCCTCGTATCATCCTGTATTTGGGAGGCATAATAACAGGAGCTGATATTTCTCTTCAGTGTCTACCTGAGGATTCAATAGCAATCTACACATAAGGTCCATGTCATACCCTCAAAATAGGAAGGTACTATACTATTTCCCTTGTTTTACACAGGCACCTAGAGTGGGTGAGATCATAACTTGGAAAAAAGTTACCAACAATTTCAGACATATCCATTTCCGGGTACCCAGCTTGATATACCTCAGGCCTGATTTTTAGGGGTGCTGAGAGAACCTGGAGCTGCTTAGTCCTTTGTACTTCTAATAATGAGGCCCAAGACATCTCAAGGAGCTAGCTACAAAACAAAGATGCCCAAAACTCTGGGGTAAAGCATCCACACCTGAGGACAGGAGGGTGACCCAGGCAGACCTTGACAGGCTCATGAAAATGGGTGGATGGGAACCTGATGGTGTTTAACACCAAAAAATGCAAGGTTCTCCACCTTGGGAGGAAAAACCTGCAGCCTGCTTATAGGCTTGGCAGTGCTATGCTGATTAGCACTACAGACGAAAGGGATTTGAGGGTTATGACTGACCACAAGATGAACATGAGCCTTCAGTGTGATGCTGCGGCTACTAAAGCAAGCAAAACGCTGGCTTGCATCCATAGATGCTTCTCAAGCAAATCCCGGGACGTCATTCTCCCCTTGTACTCGGCCTTGGTGAGGCTGCAGCTGGAGTACTGCGTCCAGTTTTGGGCTCCACAATTCAAAAAGGATGTGGAGAAGCTTGAGAGAGTGCAGAGGAGAGCCACGCACATGATCAGAGGTCAGGAAAACAGACCTTATGACGACAGGCTGAGAGCCATGGGGCTATTCAGCCTGGAAAAGCGCAGGCTCAGGGGTGATCTGATGGCCACCTATAAGTTTATCAGGGGTGACCACCAGGATCTGGGGGAACATCTGTTTACCAGAGCGCCCCAAGGGATGACAAGATCGAACGGTCACAAACTCCGCCGTGACCAGTTCACGCTGGACGTAAGGAAGAACTTCTTTGCTGTCCGAGCCCCCAAGGTTAGACTGCTGCCGGAGGTGGTTCAAGCACCCACTTTGAATGCCTTCAGGACATATTTGGATGCTTATCTTGCTGGGATCCTATGATCCCTGCTGACTTCCTGCCCATGAGGCGGGGGACTGGACTCCACGATCATCCGGGGTCCCTTCCAGCCCAAATGTTTATGAAATCTATGAAAATAACTGGTTGCTTTTGAACATACTGACCTAGACAGCACACAGCTCATGTAAGAAATCAATTTATGACAAAGCCCAGAAGAAAATAGATATCTTTTTGACTCTCAAGTTCCTGCTCTACCACCCAGGTATCTAGTCTCTGAAACAACCCTCTCACTGGAGGACAAGCAGTCTTGTTGGGTGCTCATCCAAACAAAATAGATGCTTTGAAGGTTCATTCACCACCAAAAACGATGGGCATTTTTAGGTTCTTAATACACAAATTTTCTCACCCCTGTCATGAGAGACAAATAGAAATCAAGGACACAGAACTGAAGTCAGTCTCTAAAAAATTTTCAGTGGAACATCAGCAGTTCTTGAGGGAGATATAAACAGTTAAAATATGCATATTCAATACTTTCTCTAACGGAGATGTCTCATGTTTATGACCATCCCTTTTGGGGCTATAAAACTACATAATATATTATATTATGATGTGTGTATGCATGTGTGTGTTTAAAAACAACTCAAATCAGCAGACGTCTCAGACACACCAGAAAACAGCCCTTATCATTAGGATGCTCTAATTTTTAACCATCCCTGTGGTTCTGCTCAGTCTGTGACCTCTCCGTTGGATGGATCACCGCTCTCCTGACTAACTTCTTGTTTAAATGTGAATCTTCTTCCTCCTCTGCTGTTTTTTTTTACAAGACGCTTTGTGAAATTTCCTTAGCGCCCAGGGGCCCATAAAACAAGAGGTTTTTATGAAATGAAGATTTTCTTGATCTTTACAGCAATGTAGTTTAGTGCTTGGAGGTTAGCTCTTGAAGCAGGAACATCATTTTATGAAATAAGACACATAAAATAGCACAAAGGGATCCTTCGAGTAGACTGTGATGCAAAACCGATCAATGAATAAGAGACCTCTCACCCCTAATCGTTACAACACGGTCTTTGAAAAATTAAAATGCTCCCTATCACTTGCCTTCAGGGGTATTCCATCCCTTAATGATTTCAAGCCTTAGGTTTCGAGTTCTCTTTAATTTATGTCATGGCTGCCCTGTATTCTGAAGCTGGTTGCTTTGCTATCATAAGAAGGTACCTTGGGATTCATATATGACAAGGTACATTGTAAACGATTCCTGCATTTCAAGTACCATAATGTCTACTCTATTGGATTTAGAGGCGAACAACCAGGAAAATAGCCAGAGCTTTGAGGGTGAATTCAGTTCAGTTGATGCAAGTCTTCCAATGTGTGTGTATAGGAGGATGGAAGGACCCTTGCTTTAGACCATGGGTAGGTAACCCCTGGCACACATGCGGAGCATGTTATGTGGAGCCATTTTGCTTGGCAGGCCACAGCTGGCCCCAGCTTTGGGCAGGTCCCTGCCACGCAGCCACAGAGCCCAGGCTGCTCACAGCAATGGGTGGGGAGGCTGCAAGCAGGCTCTGTGGCAAGCAACAGGAACCTACCCAGAGCCTGGGCTGCTTGCAGAGGGCAGCCACAAGACTGCAAGCAACTGCACCAGAGTCTGGAGCCCTGGCCTGGCTTGTTGCTGGTAGCAGCTGCATGTGTGCCTCAGGGACCATGGCAGGGAAGGGGGCCAAGGCTGTGTTGCCACAACAAGGATCAGGCTCCTCATGGTTCCCCTGCCATCCACCACTGGCACGCCAAGTCAAAGTTGCAGGGTTTTTTGGCACTTGGCCCGAAAATGTTGCCAACCCCTGCCTTAATCTATGCCAGGGGCCACCAAAGGTCTCACACCAGCTCTGTGTCCATACCAGGATATGCGCTGTTCAGCTACAAAGCCTTGTTTAGAAAAACTGAAGCTTGGATTTTCAAAGCATCCTAAAAGGATTAGCATCCTGCTTCCATTACATTTCAATGGAATCTGCATGTGTAACTCCCTTATTCCTATAACAATCCCAGTCAAGATCCCTTAACACTTTATAAGGTCCGGGCTCAATCAGTGCTGATCCACTCACGTAGTTAGATCTATAAACGAGGCCACATACTGACAGTGCCACCCACACCGGTATGCCTGCAAAATGGGAAGCCACTTCTAAATAGCAGGTCAGACTCTCCAAAGCGGTTTACCAAAATTAACCAACACCACCCCTGCCCATGCCCTTCAAAAGACTGGGAAACCAGCTGAGTATTAAAACAATGTTTCTGAGGCTGCAGAAGGAGTCAGTGTCTGAAGCTTATTGATCAGGACCTCCTGGCTTCTTGTTTTAAGTTCAGACTCAGGACACCTCAGCTTCATCTAATAGCACAGTTTTAAAGGCCAACCTGCTTTTATGTTTAGCTCTAGAGGAAAGCATAAAATAACCCATGCTTTTGCATAGCTTTGTCACTGTCATTTTTGTCTGAGTAATATAAATAGTCCCAAAGGTATCCTCCTTGAACTCTTTTATTTATTACATAAAAACTAGATTTCCTCATGTCAGGATGGGTTTGCATCACTGCCTGGACAAAGGCTGTACATTCACCAGATGTTATTCCCCCTTACAGGCTCCCTTTGCAAAGAAAACTCTTTCAGTCTGATTCCATTTTTTCAAAGATCTTCAATGTGTGGCAGAAACGGACCATTTGATTCTTGTACCTAGGATGATGCGTCAGCATCAAACTGTCCAGGACTAAATTCAGAAGCAGCTACCGCCCCACTTGAATCTTTTGTCATTAACACTGGCCAGTGCAAACCCATTATCACATGGAGGAAAACTCTGACAATAAAAGACGCTCTCACAAACACACACGCATATATGCACGCGCAGTGACTCTCTTGCACAATTCATTCAGAACGACTAGAAGATACGTTGGCCACTTACTCTCTCTCTGTTCCCTTTCCTTGATTATAGCATCCAGCCATTTCTGTTTGTCTTCTGCAGTCTTGGCCATACAGACAAACCATTTGTTTTTGGCTGTGTTGTGTATCTTCCAGCCATTTGTCACTGTGTACCCGTTGCTGTGGTAATCTGCTGCAGAAACACAAAAAACAGCCCAGAGTGAACAGAAGGCCTGGCCCTTTAATAAAAACAAACTAGCCTTGGACATCTTGGCTGAAATTTCAACACATAAAGCTATTCAGGGAGTGCTGAGCATGACCTGTTCTCAGCATCTCCAATCCCGGCGAGCAGTGTTTAGTACCTCTAACAGTCTAGCTGTTCGTGGTAGTGCCTATCTTTAGGGCGTCAAGTTTGACAACTTTGTCCCCTGTACAAACTATGACCGCTACAGAGGTGCAAATCCCACTGACAGCAATGGGAGATCCGGGTTTGAGCAACCGTCCCACATTTAGAAGAGCTCAAGCAAAGTTTCTCCAAGAGTGATGTCAACAGGGGAAATCCATTGGGAGTGTCTTGATGGCTTGAGGCCCACTGAAAGATGCATTGACCTATTTATATCCTACATACACTGACTGCTTTGTCCAAAGTCCTGCCAAGGACAGTGAAGAGGGACATTATCCAGTTCTATAGACTAAATCCCTAGAAAAAGTAAACTATGTTGGGCAGCAGCAGTCTTCTCACTAGTAACCTTGACCTAATATGCCTCATGGAGATTCCTTTCAGTCTCCATATCCATTTGCTCCACAATCTCGAAAGCATGTCAAGAAGAAACATGTTATAGCTGCATTTCATCATGCAAAAGCTTTCAAGCTGTGTTTTAAATAAAGTATTTTGCCCCAAAGTATCATGAGTAAAAGACAGTCTGACTGCCAAGGGTCCAAAGACGGAGGTCAGAAGGTTGAATGTTTGATACCAGAATCCCTCTCTGTGGTTCCTGGCTTCTGTTTCCA
>NW_017729009.1:7639865-7641021 GCF_001723915.1 Gavialis gangeticus
GCCAAGTTTCCTTAGTCTCAGCTTCCTGAGAATCCACTGGATCCTCCAGTTCAATCTGGAAGGCTGTAAGGTCTTTTTCAATGTCATCTTTGCCAGCCTGCAACCTTTTTGGACATAATATCAGTCTAGGACTAGGTGCAATAGTAATAGAGAGCTGCTGTGATAGCCAAGGACTTGAACTGAAATCCAGTTTTTAAATCTGCAGGACCAGATGCCCTCCACCCAAGGGTGTTGAGGGAGCTGGCAGGGGTCATCGCAGAGCCCTTGGCCTGACTATATTAGCATTCGTGGTCATCTGGCCAGATGCCGGGGGATTGGAAACTGGCTAATGTGGTCCCAATTTTCAAGAAAGGGAGGAGGGATGACCCAGGTAACTATAGGCCCGTAAGCCTTGCCTCGGTGCTCGGGAAGATCTTGGAGAGAGTCATCAAGGAGCACATCTGTGGGGGGCCAGCAGGGGAGATCAGGCTTGGGGGCAATCAGCACGGGTTCATCAAAGGCAGGTCCTGCCTGACCAACCTGATTGCCTTTTATGACCAAGTAACTAAATCCTTGGATGATGGTGTCGCCATGGACGTAGTCTTTCTAGACTTTAAGAAGGCCTTTGACACTGTCTCTCACCCCATCCTCATCAATAAATTAGGCGACTGTGGCACTGATGCCTGCACAGTTGGATGGGTAAAAAATTGGCCGGTGGGGCGCACCCAGAGTGTAGTGGTGGACGGGTTGTACTCAACCTGGCAAGATGTGAGCAGTGGGGTACCTCAGGGCTCGGTCCTCGGGCCTGCACTGTTTAACATCTTCATCAGCCACTTGGACGATGGGGTGGAAAGCACGCTGTCCAAGTTTGCTGATGACACAAAGATGTGGGGCGAGGTGTACACACTTGAAGGGATAGAGAGGCTGCAACTAGATTTAGACAGACTACAAAAGTGGGCAGATGAGAATGGGATGGGGTTCAACGCAGAAAAATGCAGGGTGCTCCACCTTGGGAGAAGGGATCCACAGCGCACACACAGGCTGGGGAGTTCCCTGCTTGAAAGCACAGAGGCAGAACAGGATCTTGGAGTCATTATTGACTCCAAGATGAACATGAGCCGCCAATACCAGACTGCAGCCAGCAAGGCCAGCCATACCTTGTCATGCATCCAAAGAT
>NW_017729009.1:7641328-7648527 GCF_001723915.1 Gavialis gangeticus
GTGAGAGGGCAGCAGGACAGGCCCTATGAGAAGAGACTGAGGGACCTGAACCTGTTCAGCCTCAGCAAGAGGAGGCTGAGGGGGGGACCTGGTGGCTGCCTGCAAACTCATCAGGGGAGATCAACAGCAGATAGGTAGAGCCCTTTTCTCCCCAGCACCACCTGCGGTGATGAGGAACAATGGTAATAAGCTGATGGAGAATAGGTTTAGGTTCGAGATCAGAAGGCAATATTTTACAGTTAGGGTGGCCAAAATCTGGAACCAGCTTCCCAGGGAAGTGGTCTTTGCCCCTACCTTGGGCAAATTCAAAAGGAGGTTGGATGATCACCTGTCTGGGGTCTTGTGAACCCAGCATTCATTCCTGCCTGTGGCAAGGGGTCAGGCTAGATGATCTGGTCAAGTCCCTCCTGACCCTAGCTACTATGAAACTATACCAGATCACTAGGACAGTAACATACACATCACAACCATATTTAATTTATATCTGTTGTGAGTGGCTTAAGATACAGGCCAACAGTTGACAAGGAGAGAGACTATATTGGGTTATTCATCCAAGGCCTCATCAAATATCCCAAGCAAGGGCTGTACTGCAACTGGATGCAATACTTCGTATGTTGATAGCAAGAGAAGACCTGGATGTGCCGTGTCCTTAAAGGAAGATAATTGATGTCTTACCTGTCCCATCTTCCACATTCTCCACCTCCATGACTTCTGTGTTTATTCGGCCCCTGAAGATATAGAGGGATCCATTGATTGACTTGGTCCGTTTAGAAGCCTTTTTCCCAGCAACTCTGCAATTAGGAATCAGAAATGCAATTAACCTCTCTCTTCATGATCTACTTTCCTACCACCAGGGAAAGACTGGATTTTCTGTGTGTCCTTGGTTTTTAAAATAAATCTTTAAAGTGATTTGTAGTAGTCATGTTTGTAATTGAGTTTATTAGCTATGAGAGTGATGACTAACAAGCACAAAAAAAATTATTAAATGAAATTCAATGAATTCAACTGAAGGTTGCATGTATACTGTTACTATGCCTGTGTGTGTAGCAGATAATACATTTTCTTGCTTTAAATTTGATGAATATTAGAAGCAATATGTTATGAGTATAGAAATGTCATGTGACCCAAAATATCCATATCATTCCAATGTCACTCTTTATGGAATAACTTTAATTTAAGAAATCTGTTGGACAACAAGCAAATAATAACCATGCTGGAATATCAGTGTAGCAAGGTTTCATACTTGTTGTGGACTAGAACCACTTTAAAACATCAGCATGGATTGTCATTGATGCATCTGAATTCAAGGTGATTATGGTATGAAACTTTCAATCTCACGTGGTTTTAATGCAAAATGTTAAGTATAGCCTCCTATTTGTTTTTTCAGTCTTTGGAAACTTTGAAGTGCATTAATTCTGAAATCCAAATTTGTAAGGAAAGCTACAAAAGACTGGTGTCACCTGGACTTCTACATGCATTTTACTTGTCTTGGCATGCCGTACTCTTGAAAAACACCATACAGCAGATCAGAGTTTATATCCTTATCATTAAATGTAAAGAAGTGACTCCATTGAAAGGACTGGTTAAAGATTTTTTTAAAGCCTTTTTTATGGTTTGTTTATGTCCTGGGTCTTTGTATTAGCACAGTGATTCTCAGCCAGGGTGCCAGGGCAGATAAGCCACTGCTCAGACTCAGGTTCAGGTTCAATCCCTGCCTAGCCATTTCCCATTCCCCACTGCCCAGACCCTCTGCACATAAGTAAGCACCATAATAAAGCAGTTTGTTTCTGAAACAGCTAATGCTCAGTTTACAAAAGTTATAGAGGGGTGCCATCAGTCTAATGAGTGGTGCTTTGAGTATAAAAAGTTTGAGATCCACTGATTTAGAAGTTGAAAATCAAACTGGCACCTGCTAAGCATTAATTGGCTCCGATATCTAAAAACAACCCCACTATCTGAACCAAAACACAACCGATGAAATCATCACTGTTGAGATGGCTGGTGTCCAAACTCTGTAATGTGAAGGGGTTGCTGTGGCCACTTGCCAAGAGCCCACAGGGTATAAATAAAGCTGCAATTAAAATCAGCTGGTCAGAAAAAGTCTCCTGAAATGAAATTTCTGCACAAAATCTGGGATGGAAGGTGGAATCGTAAATTTGTCGTGAACACGTTCTTTCCGTTTTCTGACCAGTGGGGGTGATAAATACAAGTTGGTGATGACTGGATGTCTACATCTAATCAGACTGACCAGGCCTGAAATCTTCAGGCCATTAGATCATTTCCTAAAGAGGACTGGGCAGATTCATAAGAGAAGCTCTCCTGGCAGCCTTAATGAAGTCTTTTGGATGCGCAGCCTATTTCCCTGAAGGAAGCATATTGTTTCTAACATCAGGATTCAATTTAAACAGGAGGCTAGCCTGCTTCTAAAGTAACAGAACAATACTCAGCCCCAAAAATCTATGTCATCGATTTGGCAGACTTCTCCTCGGCTGCTGCAGAGATGAGACAGCAAACCTGCATGTCAAAATGTAGGTCCTGATTCTGATCCCAGTTTACACTGGTGTCACTCCTTGGGGCTCCAAGGGGTCTGCTTCTGGTTTGAAATGAAAGCCCACAATGGCAAATCAGAAAAGTGCAGCATTTTGTCTCATTACTGCTCATTTAGGGTTCGGGGCTTGAGCCTTGCCAACAAGGTTCTTGCCTTAAAATCAGAATAACCAGACCAGTGAAAATCAGTTATCAATGAAATTCAGATCAGATCATTAGACTTCAAAGTAGGCACCACAGACTGTTTTGAATTTCATAACATCTGCATCCCATTAGTTCAGTCGTTTGTCATGGGGCTGGCCAAATGGCCTTGCTATCACAAGCACGTGGACATCCATTTCCACTCTGGACCAAATTATAAATAGCAGCCAGACAGGGGAAACATCCACATTTTAGAATAGCCCTCCCATCCCTAAATATATCTTTCATATTAAGTAATACTCAGCAGACTTGTTAGAATACTCGGCTTTTTAATGGAAGTCAGATTTTGGAGATTTGGACAGGCTGTGCAGCATTAATAGAGAAAGATAAACAACATCGATCCTTTAGGGAACTCAAGAGTGTTACAGCAGCCTCCTCCGATCCCAAGCCAAACTACAGAGTAGTTCAGTAATGTCTGATGTGCAAAAACAGAGAGACTTGCTTAAAAGGCCCTGGAACATTTTGTTTCCTAAAACTTAGTATTCCGGGAAAAGCGCATGTACAAGGGAGGGGCTGAATCAACCTGAACTGCAAACAGACCCGGAGAGAGGGAGTTCTTGCACAAGCTGGAACTGCACCACGCAGGGTCAGATGTGGAGTGGGTTGGGAAGTTTCTAACTGGAATATCTGTATATCAGAGAACCAGTTTCGCTGCAATCTAAACGTTTCATTTGAACACGCTGATTTTTGACGGTTGTGATGGAAAGGCTTTTGTTGCTTTGTTTCAGTGATGTCAGTGATTTCACTTAGATACGGTTCAAAATAAGTTCCCCTTTGCTGCTTCATTTGATTTCATTTAAAATTTTCTATTTTATTATAATATTAATATATACTTGCAACCAATAATTCTATATTCTGACATGTCAACATGAGCAAAAGAAAATATTTGGACATTACAGAAAGAAAATGGTTGCCTATTTCCCACTGGGAATTTTTCAGAGTTTGCATGCCACAAAAATGGCAACATTTGGACATTTTTGAAAATATTTCCTGATATAATCCAAATTTCTCGTGGGACAGACCTTTTGGTCTCTCAGCGCTCCAGTTAGAAACGCCATTCTGAATGGGAGGCCTCCTTCACCGAGGACTGTAAAGAGCACGCTGAGCCAAGAGCTGGGAGCGGCATAGAGGAAATGAGAGGAGATATCAGAGGTGGGATCACAGGAACCAATGAATGAAGGTAAGCTTGGAAAAGAGGGCAGTGGGAGAGTGAGAGATAAGCACCAAAGACAGAAATGGACTCCGGAAATGCATGAAGACAGTAAACTATGGGCTATTCTGCAGTAGACGTGCCTTGAGCTTAAGGAGAGCCTTGCACGAAGTGAATGAATAAATAAAAACGGCTAATACTAGTAGGGCTATAATGCATCGCTGTTACTGAGGATAAACTGCAAACACTGACTATCTCCTTATATCTTCTCCTCTCTGCTCCTATGCTGTGTGCTTTCTCCGGACTTTTCCTTTTATTGTCATTGTCCAAACCTGGCTTCAAGTCTTCTGTCATGTTGCCCTCATATGCTTGGAACAACCTCACGATGAATGCTGGCAAGATGTCCTTTTTCACATCACTCCTCGAGACCCATCTGCTCTGGGAAGCTATCCAGCTCCAAGAGCCACACCTCAGTCTGTGGTTTTCCTGCACTGTATCAAGTCATGTCTTAAAGCGGCACATTTTTCAGGGCAGAGGGACTCAGTCACTGTTTGGCACACGGACAAGGCTATACAGCAATTTCTCTGTCCACAAGACTAAATGGACAAGAGTAGAAGCAGACAAAAGGAACAGATTATAAACCTGTAATTCAAGACCAGAGGCTGATGGGAACTAGAGTAGATGCTCAGGACTGGCTTTTTCCCATTGCTGGAAAGCCTACACGTGACAAGACTGGAAGGATGTGCTCACCTGGATTTCCGCTTGCAGTAGACCAGGAGGTTATCAAACAGGAAAAATGTTCTCTCTTGGATATTTCCAGCTGAGATTTTTAACAAAGTCCCTTGGAGTAGGAGCTGTGTGCAGATGTCTGTCAGATTGGACCCCTAGAGCATAGAAAACCAACTGTTTATTTTGCCTTTTTTAGAGTACAATTATGCTTAATTACGCCCTATCTATGCATCAGCCCAGCTTATTTAATAAGTCATGAGAACTGCTAAACAGTGGACTTACCATAAGGGAGATGCTCCTTAATTTCTTAAGGTGACCGTATATGTGATCTTCTCCCAGGTGTTTAAAAATATCCCTAATGAAATGCCTCTATTCTGTGATTTTCCTGTTCAATACAAGGGGCCTTTCTTCACAAGAAATCCCTTTTAGTCTCTCTCTTCAGAACATCACTCATCTTCAGCTTGGCACTGCACATAAGTGGTGGCTTTAAGGATGTCCTCCAGAAGGGCACTGGAGCCTCCTTTGCCATAGTCTCTCTTAGCCATCTTTCCAGAAGATGATACTACCACAGAACCTGTCTTCCCAACTTTGCTGTCAGCAGTGCATGAAGCTGTTCTCCTTCCTCCACTTCTCAATACACATGTGCAAATTAGAAACAAACCCCCCAAAAATCATATGGCTGCATTTTCTATGGGCCAAGTCCTGGCCCCATGAAGGGGGTCTATGTGAGTGTGCAAAGTGATTACAAAGCTGGCTGAGCTAGCTGCCTGAGGAATCCCTGGCACAACGAAGCCTCTGGGTGACGTAAGGCCACTGCCACTGGTTCCAGGCATCCCTGTGCTACTGTACAGAGCACAGCTAAGGAAGATGATCCCAAGCTAGTTACCCAGGGCACCTGTAGTTGGGCACAAATGCAGGCAGGCCTAGCCGTGCTCCAGTTTCATCTGTGAACTACCCAAGCCCAAATTAGAAAGGAATATACGCACTAGCAACCTATGGCCCACAGGCCAGAACCAGCCCGCAAAGATCCAACCTGCACTATGGGATCCACTGCATGCAGCTCAGCCCAGTGCACTCCCTTCTCTGCCCTCCACCGCCACCCCTGCTCTCTCTCTCTCTCACCTCTCCCCTATGGAAAGTGTTACTTATTCTCTCCTTCCCTTTAACTCTCCCCGCTTCACTAGCACAGGTACTGTTTGCCAGAGGTAATCTCTCTCCCTCCCCTCCCCATGACATTGGCAGCCACCTACTTCCCACCTTCCCTTCCCTCTACTCCACTCTCCCTTTCCCCTGCTAGGGGGGAACAGTGGCTCATGCCAGCAGCCAGGTTGCAAGTGCTTTAAAAGTTTGCCAACCCCTGAAGTACAAAGTATACAGCTTTCTTAGATGCTGCACTGTGCGAAAATAGTCAGTCCTTAGTCTTTATCCATATGATGCTAGGTCTAGTATTATTTCACAGGTGCAGAGGCATCCTGCTAACAAGGATCCACTTACAACAAATGCTTGGAAGCAGTGGCGGCATTTGTCATATATTTCTGTATTTGAAATTAGTTTGTAAAGAAGAATAACTTCTTAGAGCAATGTCAACTTTCTTATCATTCCTTGACATAGCAAATAAGGAAGCACATTAGATCATTTGATCTCTTGACTTGAGTCTTACTGGAAAAGAGAACTACAGTACCTTTGGATTGCAAGACATACATTATCAGCTAAACAATTTGATCTGCAAAGATTCTGCTATCTTCATTTTTACCAGCTTCCTATCCATTATATCCATTCACTCAGACTACAAACACCTCTGTGCACAAAGAAGGAAAAAGTCATCTTCATGCAGAGGTCCAATTTCCAAAGACTTTGAATAAGAGTTACACCGTGCAGTCAGCACAGGTGAAATTTTACTTGCTGTCCTTTCTACTGGCTGATGCTATTAAGCTACCCAGGAAAAATCAATTAAATGAAAACCGGATTTTCTAAACATAATATTGATCCAGAAGTGTGAACTACACTTTGACTGCATTGGATTCAAAAACGACTCTTCCTACCTCTGCTGCACTTTTCAAACTCTATTACACAACTGCATTTCTGTATATTTGGATTTTAAACTGGGGGGAGTTAGCTCAATGCAATATTTTCACTTGCTGTACTGACACAGTTTACAGATCTGTGCGAAGCGGCTAGTATTCGCTTGAGATTCGGATTTGGCCAATTCAGGGGACAGTGATTCAACTTGGTGATTCGAATCACTGTCCCAAATTAATTCGTCCAAATATGATTCGGAGATTCGGCTGCTGCTGAATCGGACGAACCTCCAAATTGGCCCCATCCCCCACCCGCTCTCAAGGGGTGCCCTGCCCACTCTCCCAGCTCCCGGCTCTTTGAAAAAAAAAAGCCCCAACTCACCGGCTGCTGCTGGGCAGGGGGGACAACCCTGCTGCCCCCATTGCCCCATGCTTCATGGGGGGCTCTGCCATAAGCCCCCCGCCCCCTGCCCGCTCTCCCAGCCCCCACATGGCTGCCCCGCCCACCCCAGCTCCTGGTTCTTTTAAAAAAAAAAAAAACCTGCACTCACCAG
>NW_017729009.1:7648828-7650071 GCF_001723915.1 Gavialis gangeticus
TTACTTACCAGCATGGAGTCCAGGTACAGCACCCTGCAGCAGCCAGCAGGGACTGCCCGAATCCACAGAGCTCTCTGAATCTTTTCCGAATAGATTCAGAGAGCTTTGAATCAATTCAGACCTTTTAACTGGTCTCCTGATTTGATTTGGATTTGGAGATTCAGCCACCGAAACAGACTGAATCTCCTCTGAATCGAATCAGCACTCAATAGTGCAGCCCTAATAGTTTATTTTCTAAATAATTAGTTGAGGCCAGCTTAAATTTGCTTGCAATTCAACTATTTAGTCTGAAGATCACTTGTTGACAAAGTCAAATGGCCAAATGGAGCACAGAGTAAAGATTTCTAGGTTTTTACAATCATAGTTCCTGACAACTGGCATATAGAAATAAAAATGGAATAATATTCTGCAGTAGTTGAGACCTGTAACTGAGAGGGTTTCAACACCAGCAGCTTTGCAGTGACAATAAGGCAAGCTCACTGATCAAGTCTAGGTCTTTAATATTTCCAAGGGAACTCAAGCGATAGAGGAGGGATAGGAAAAGCAATGAGTAGCATGAAATTAGAAGAGAACTGTCTTTTTCTTAGTATTATGCAAGAATCCCTGGGTGAAACTCCCTGTTCTGTTGTTTTATGCAGCAAGTGGCATTGGGGATCAGAATGGCCCCTTCCCACCTTAAAATCTATTAGCTATGAATCAATATTTTTATATCTTCCTCATCACTGGCATCTGAAAGGCTTTGATACAGTTCCTGTGGGGCGCTGACTGATTTGCTCTTCATTTATACCAAGCAGCAAGTCTTTCAGTTTTAAGTAACAGATTGGGGAAGATTCCTGTGATTCTCTAGGAAATTCTTCTCAGGGCAGACAATAATTTCTCACCTTTTCAAGTGGGATTGGGCTGCAGGTTAAAAAAAAAAAGAAGTGACAGCCAGTGGGCTTCCAACTTAAAGTTTACTGTGAATCGATTGACTCAGTTCTTACAAATCGTGCTGTGCCAGAATTGTGGGTTTCTACACGTATCAGATCTGTGGAGTCCAGGCTTTCAGCATGTACCAGCTGTACAGTGAAAACAGTCCACAGACATTGATTAGCAAGGCCCTCTTCCAACTGGCAGTCAGTATATACAGAATAGAGTCAGCATAAAAAAGTTGGTTGTTCATTAAAAATAGAAAACCCTGCCTACAAGGATTCCCCTCTCTTGCATCCTTCCTATTCACCTCTTTCTACATCAACCCACCATG
>NW_017729009.1:7650082-7652771 GCF_001723915.1 Gavialis gangeticus
ATCCTTCCTATTCACCTCTTTCTACATCAACCCACCATGTTCTCAGACAGTGGTTTGGTTTAAGAACCAGACCATGAATCAAGTGAAAAAAACCAGGCTGTTTGATATTATGATCTATACAATATACTACGCTATACTACGATACCTTGCAGTGGCCGTATAGTAGCCCATGAGGCCCAGCCGAGGCATGATTAGTGTAGTTGAAAACTTATCCCTAGGATTTAGCATTGTTCCAACTAGAGAATGAACCTGAGCAGGCTGTCTGCTCAGACTGTGGTTCTTCAGCTGTTTCCTGGTCTCTCATTATATTATGTCTTGGAAACTAAGTGAAATAACATTAGGCCAGGACTCTGCTCTAAGCATCATATTGAGAAGGGACTACAAAGGAGCACTGCTAATGCAGATGTTAAAATAAAGAGCTGGAATCAAGGAACTGTTCTTAAAATGAAGTTTCAGAGGATATAGAAGGGTGAGAAGGAAAGGTAGAGTTAATGCAGAACTGGAAACATATTGTACCATTTCACGTGTTGAAAAGGCGGATGGTGGCACTAATTGCACTGGGATGAAGCCTGGAGATGGGGCTGGGCGATTGGCAGCAAGTGCAAAATCAGGGAAGGCAATGAAACTGCAGTGGTTTGTTTAAAGAGAAACAGTAGACAAGGTAGCACCCCTTCCAAATCAGATATACAAATCAAAAGTAAACTTAGGACAGAGTTTCTTGAACTTTCTCCAGAAATCTGCATTGCTTGATAATGCAGCACGATGCTATTAGCTTGCTCTTGTGAATGTGAGGGTCTTTGATTCAGCTTGCTGGAAGAACGGGGCCTTGCTGAGTTAGAATGAGCATCATGTACCTAAGCCCCATGAATTGCCAACCTTTCAGCCTCCACATCAACACCACTGGAAAAGGAACATCTCTTACTCTAAAGTGAGATTTAAGATCAAAAGATTAACTGAAAAATGGAACAGAAATCTCCCCTGCTCTTTCCCTTCCCACGCCCAACTCTGTGGCTGGTATCACTGCCTTATGACAGGAAAACTATGTGTTTAGTTCAGCAACTGGAAGTTTTCATAGGCTGGGAGCCCTTTTCCCTGGGAATAACTATGAAATGCAGTTGAAAACCTGGTTCTGGATCACAAATGGCATCTGTATCGCCGCAAGAGGCAGCCACTTTGGTCAAAGGTGATACTTTGTGAGCCTTTGGCAGCATGGCAGTACCGGGTAGGAAACTATAAGCCAGTTTGCAACTTGCTTAAACATGTTTCAAAAGAATTGCCAGACGCGTTTAATATTGATCTTTTACTGTGATACACAAAGGCACATCCACCCTGTCTTAATAAGCCAGTAGGAGCCTCCGATTTGTTTTGCAGCTTACTGCCTGCGAAAAACACTTTTTACCTTTTGAACTTACACACTGATGGGCTGAGCGACCTAGGCGACCTTGTTATAAAATAGCGTGGATAAACAAATCTGAAACTCTTCTCATCCCCAGAACGTTCCCGTAGGTTATTTAGACCCAGTTAAAACACGAGGGTGGCTTGGGTGTTTGTTTATATATGACATCACAGACGCTCGTGACAAAATCATTATCAAGGCTTCAGGGTTCAAGACATCCCTCTTGCCTTGCTGAGTCCAAACCCCATCAAACCTGAAATGGTTTCAACTGCTTCTGGGAGTCATGTTCTACTGAACATTATCTGGCTATATCTATTGAGCTTGCTATCCAAAAAACACACAGCTGGATAGCCGGGTTGCTCTTATGTCTTCAGCTCAATGCCAAGAACATCCTTCAGGGAAAAAATGAGCGAGGTTTAAAACAAAACAACAAAAAAGCCGCCCTGGAGCACACCCAAGAGTCCAAACATGAGGAAGTTTATGTGACCTCTGGAAAGATGTCCTCCACTAAGGAATCCTCAGCTGGCAGCAATCAGCCTGGATGTTTTAAATGTCAGGAACACTCAACTCCCGACACCAAGCTCTCCATGAGGCCATTTAACACCACTGACTCCCTATGGTGGAGTAAAAATGAGCTGTACGTCTCCCTGAGGGCTCCAGCTCTGCTTATCAAATGCTGTGGGGTAAAGACATCAAATTACGAAGCTGTCAACCTTTCTTGAACTGAACCTACTGCCAGACTCCACCACGGGACGGCTCCTTTACAGAGCTCTTCCCTTCTCCCTGGCCCCCGCTCACCCGGCTTTCCATCCTCTTTCTCTCTCCTCACGCCCTTCTCTTCCCCAATATCAAGCAGTAAAATACCTCACTAGAATCACCCCCATAAGTTACCTGACAGCAGCAAATATGGATAAATCAGTCTGTTTTCAGGTGGGCCCTTTTTGGACAGAAAACCTTTATGAAGACAGAGGAGCTCACTTTGCCATTCCTAGGAAAAGTGAGAATTCACAGGAATGGGGAGGAGGTGTCCCAAGTAGACCCGCTCTGACTTCACCCTCTGGACTTGCATGCTCCTCAGACCAAATTCACCCATTTCAGATTTCAATTCCTTTTATCCCTTACAAGTGTCCTTCTTCTATGATCCATTTGTTCTGCATCCAGTTAGGAGCAGCTCATGTTCCCAATATAAACTAGATTTTAAACCATTCAAAGTGATGCCACCCACACCTCTAAGTGCATTTACACACTGCATAAGACACACTGAGATCCGTGTACACAGCGAGTCATTCTGCT
>NW_017729009.1:7652782-7657340 GCF_001723915.1 Gavialis gangeticus
CCGTGTACACAGCGAGTCATTCTGCTCCAGCCTTTTGAGTGATGTAGGGTAAAGTGCCTACAGGGAGTGTGCTGATCTGCCATCCTACCTCCCATCCTTCAATGTGGGACTGCAGCTGCTCAAGGGCTTCTAGCTTCTCCATCTGCCTCTTAGTCTCATTGATATTTGTGCAGACAGTCTTCATTGCCTGCAATGCATTCTGGACCGCGTGGTGATCAGGATGCTTGGAGGGCGTCCTCTTAGCTAGTTCCTGAAAAACAAAGGACATAAGCAGAGTGAACTTTGAATGACATGCGGGAAATGCAATTGCTAACATGGGATGAGGGGGCACATGCATAAGGAAAGTGTCCAGGAGCCCTGTTGAATTATCAAAGCAAAGTCGTACATGTGTCACTACAGGTGTTGTAATAACTGGATGCTGGTCTCTAAAAGATGTCATCACTGTAACACTAATGTCATTGTTGGGCTCTTGCTAAATGAGTTCAGGCATTGCATGATGATAAATATGACAAATGAGGGAAGTTCCTACTGAACATTTTGTGCTGCATTAGATGTGCTAATGTGAACCAAGCTCAGCTAAACTAAATAATTACAAAAAAAGCAAGCCACTTTCCACAGCTCTTATACAAAAAGCCATGTCTGAACAACAGGCACAGTCCTGGCTTCATCATAAGCCTGCTGAATGCTGCATTTCCCATTACTTCAATGGTGCAGGATTCAGCCCAGAATTTGAATTCTCACCTCAGCAGCCGCCGGTGAGAAAAATGGAGGTTACAGAGGCTGTGCTGTTTTGGAAATCCAGCCCTACATGGGCAGGTGCCAGTCTGAGTTCCCTATACAGTTCTATAAATGAAAGCAATAAGGCAACATCTTGGAAATTCTTGGATGAAAGACATTTCAACACAGCATTTAAATTAATCCTTTTCAGTTAGTTCAGAATATCAAGGGGAAAGTTGAGGTACAAGAAAATAAGCTTCTAGCCCAATGGTCACACAGCAAGCCGGTGGCAGAAACAAAAAGTCCCAATACCCCTTCTATACAACTAGATGGTCCCCAATGGTCAAAAGGCCTCAGTATCATCCAAACAAGAGCAGACAGCTCCCAGAGAAGAAAAGCCTACCCCACAATCTAGGGTGCGAATGAGTAAGGTCTAGTTAGCAGCAGGAGCTCAGCAGGAGGGCTTCCTTCACCAAGTGCAGGCAATGGGCATGTGTTGTCTGGACTGATTTACATAAAGATGAACAAGTCCTCAGCTGTAATAGTTTCCCAAGAGACTCCAATTCATTCTGTTCAGATCAGAGTAGCCCAGCTAGCCACAGCCTGCTGGGACACAACAATGGGAATACGTTGGACCCTGACAATAATCACGAATGACAAGAGTCTGGCAAACAGCAGAGCTGCTGTCAACTCGTAACGAATCATTTTTCAGACCAATGATATTATATAGCCAGCCACAATTGAATAAAAGGTTCATTTAAAAACCTCACTGGGATTGGCTGTTTCCTTTGGATACCCGACTTGGTGTTTTAAGAGCTGCATTTGTAGCCTGGCTGGAATACTCACTTTTTCCCCATATTCTTTTTCTTTTTAATCTATTTTTGGCTGTTTTTAAGTCCTGTGGCTAAATGTCAAATTGCTGCTTAGCTGCCACACTCTGTATTTCCAGAGAGGGAGCTAGCAAGTTTAAATACAGCCAGAGTTTTGACCAAAAAAACCTAATCCACTCCAGGGCTCCCACACCCAGAGACTAAACATCGTCCATCCAGCGTAGAAGAGGAAGGATAGTGTAGTGGGAAGGAGACTGGTGCTCAGTTCTCTGTTCCTCCTAAGTGAACCTGGGCCAGATCCTATCCTACCTTTAGATGCCTAAGAGTAAACTAATTCCACCCTGAAAACCGGTTAATAAAAAAGTTGGATGGCTCCTCCTCCTGCTCGCCGCTTTCCCTGCCAAAGTCATAAGGCATGTTACAAAAGTTGATGTAATAACATTTTTTTCTGCACGAGTTAAGTGGTACTTTAAGGTCAAGCCCCCTGGCCTGCTGCTGATACTAATACCAGCATTAGTGTGGCTGAGTAAGGGCACCTGAAGCCAAATAGTTTGTCCAACAGCTCTTGCACCTGTGCAGTTGGTCCAATAAAAGAGATCACTAAGAATCCCTGGACTTTTCCTTGAACCATCATAGCTACATTACCACTCCAACCCTACTGCACTACCGGGGTTGGGATTCAGCAGTTCTGTTGCAACAGCCCATCTTTTATAATCAAATCACTCTGGTAATCCAATCACTCTAATTGCTGTGCTGCTAATCAGATCATTTTGTGGTGCTTCACTGTTGTTTCACAACCCTGGTCAATACTACATAATGCCATTGACAGAAATTGCCCCTCACCACTGCAGGTTTGCATGCATCCACGCAAAAATGTAATAGAAACTGGCAAAAACTAACCTCTCTGCCCCCTGCATTAAACATCCCTTTCCAGTGACACAAGCCCTCAGCAGACAAACAGCTGTCAGGAAGATGCTAGTACAGATGTACTCCAGTGATACAGTGACGTCAGCACCTGTCTGGGCAGGACCCCGGTCCCAGGCAACTTCTTTTTGCCAACACAGCTTCTCATGGGGAGGAAATGCAGCACACGCTCTCATAACACAGGAATAACTAGGCTAGATCAAGTGGGTAATTTAAGTGTCATTACATGAGCCAAATGTTGCTGTAAAGACAACCCTTGCTTTATCTGCGCCCCATCTGTAAAATGGGGATTACAGCACTTCCCCCCCACCTGTCTGAAAAGAAGCGCTGTGAGGATAAATACACTGAAGAGCGTGAGACGTTATGGCAGCGAGGACCGAATACACACCTAAAAGGGCACAATTCTGAGCACTGTTGTCTAGAGATTTTCACAGCTGTGATTGTATTGGTGAAAACTAATGAGGGTAAATTAAAGGGGCACAGTGTCAATTTTTTTTTTTAAAAAAAGGCTTTTGAAAATGCTAAAGAAATAAAAACAATATTTTAAAGGATGGGATTAGGATACAGGAAGCCTGGGCTCCAATTCTGTTTTTCCCCTGAGACCACCTGTGTGCTACCTCCCATGACACAGCAAATGGCTTATTTCATTAATGTTCATCATTTATCTTGAGATTTTAAAGTGCAGGGTACTGCCAGTATTTATTCATTAACTCTTCTGATTTGTGTAACCTTTTAAAGTGAAATCTGTGAATAGAAGCTAAATGACTTCCGCACTGAGCCATCTTCAGACAATGCAACAGATTGTTCTCATGAGAATCAGGATGCCTGGTATCGCATCCTCCGGACTCATTCCCACGCGCTGCTTACCATCGATGGACAGGTCTGAAGGACTGGATGTGACCATCCATGTTTTTACACTGGAATGGCACTGCGCACTGCTATGCAGGTTTGTAATAACAGTGACAAGGGAAATTCAGAAAGTCTTGTTTTAAAGAAATTCCAGTCCCTGGGTTTTGTTTGTTTGTTACCGTTTATTAAACCGATTATTGCCCTTTTGGCGGTGCCCCTTTTTTGCATCATGAATGGAACAAGCTGTTTTGAGAACTTAACTGAGCTACAGATTTTCCTTCTATAATTTTCCTTCCCAGACATTGTAAATGGTGACTGACAATGGCTGTTGTCAGATGGGTGATGCAGCGGAAGCACACTGTGCTGACAACTGGGAGGACCATTTAGGGAGACGAGTTAATGATCCTAAACTCCAGGGTGATTTACAGGCAGAGTAACAGATGCAAGAGGGAAATGAGCTGGCTGCCACAACAATCGCAGAAGGAGATCCCAGGAGTAGGCTGTTCTTACCCCACTGGGGCTCAAGATAAGGTAGGAGAAGAGGATTATTGAGAAGGAAAGGTGAAAAGAGGAGCGTTAGCCATCAGTTTGTCAAACACTGCTTAAATCTTTCTTTACCTCTCATTAACATTGTTGCAGTGTCCTGCTGCTCTGTCCCACACCCTGCTTTGGAAATGTATGTGCATCTGTTAGCTCTGTCTAAATACCTCTTTCTGAAACCACATCATGTAGATGTGAAAAAAACAGCCCTTTGTTCAGAAAAGCTCTTTGCAATAAAGACCAACAGGAATTCATCCTTTTCCAGTAGAAATGATGCCAACAAACAGGTGGCTGCTACCAAAATCTGCCCAGCCAGGATATAGGTAAAAAGGGATGTCTTATTAAAGGCAAGCAAAAATGCAGCTCCCTCAGGCCTGGCACAGAGCAGAAAGAGTGATCTGAGGAGTAGCTTAAACTGCTGTGTAACACCTGCCTCTCCCAAGAAAGCAGTGCCCATGATTTCTGAAATGTAGCCTTGGTTGCTTGTTTGTTTTAGCAACAGATCTATGATATGCAGGGATCCCGGTTTTCCATTTGCCATGGAAAAACACAGTAAAGCCCAGATTTTCTCATTGTAAGGAGAAAAACCTTTAAAAGAGAAAAATGCGGGGAATGGTGGGTTTTCCCTTGCAGGCTGGCAGAGTTCCAGCCTGCAAGGGGCTGGAGGGAACAGGAGGAGAGCGGTCAGGCAGGGGGTG
>NW_017729009.1:7657455-7677070 GCF_001723915.1 Gavialis gangeticus
GAGGAGGGCAGGCAGGCAGGGGGAGGGTGCCATGTGCATATGCAACACAGAGGTGCACAGGGCCACCAGGCAGCCTGGAGGGAAGCTCCTGCAGGTAAGTCTGTTGGGGGAAGGGGGTGGGATTGAGGCTCCCATAGTGAGGGAGGGAGATGGACGGGTCTGAGGCTGGGGCTGGTGCCTAGCCTGGGCGGTGTGTGGGGCTTGGGACCTGAGGCAGGAATGCGCGGCTGCAGGGCCAGGCAGGGAGCAGGAAGGAACTGTGGCCAGTTTGTCTAGGGGGGGTGAAGGGGGCTGGCTCCCCGCCACTGTGCGCACTCCCAGGGGGAGGCATGAGGGGCATGTGCCCCCCAGATTTGTGTTTGGGTCAGGGGCAGGCTGCCTGCTGCAGGCCCAGGCTCCCTGTCTTGCTGCCCTCCCATGGGGCTTCTTGGGCCCAGAGGGCAAGATTCAGCACAGCAGGGAAGAGTCGGGTCAAGAGGGAAAGCTTGATGCCACTGTTGCAAGCCCTATGCCACCATGGCAGGGCATCCCCTGCCTTCCCAGCAGCAGTGATGGGCAGAGCTTCCCGCCACCATCCCCACTGCTGCTGGCTGGGCAGGGGGCACTTCACCGTGGCAATGTGGGGCTCTCAATGGCAGCACTAAGCCTTCCTGCCCTGCTCTGCCCTGGCTGGACTGCAGAGGCCCCCGGGGGTAGGGCACAAGGGCAGGGAGCCCAAGCCTGCAGTGGGCAGCCTGCATCTGCCGCTCCCCCGATGGGCTCCACTGCAGCCATGCCACCCACGGAGGAGGGGGAGCTGGACTCCATGCTCCGCTCTGCCACAGCAGCTGCCGCCTCCAACGGGTGGCAGCTGGGGCTCAGGTGCTGCTGGGGGGGGATGTGGACCCAGATCCCTGCCCCTATTGCCCTGATACCTGGGGGCCGGCCCCTTCCAGCAGTGCTGGGGGCATGGGCGGGGGCGTTGGGAAGTGAGGGGGTACCAGCAGGGCCCAGGGGACTGTGGGTAGGGACTAAGGGGCACTAGAAGGGTCCAGGGGCCTGTGTGTTGGGAGTAAGGGGCACGGGCAGGGGTGGGGGGAGGCTGGAGGTCAGGAGTGAGGGGCAATGGCATAGGCAGGGCACCAGCATATCAAGGCTGCTCAGCACCACAAAGTTGTTTTTTGGGGGGGGACAGTTGCAGCTGCACCCACAGCACATCCTGGTGAGTGAAGGGGGCAGAGGGAGCACTGATTTTCCATGATAAAAAACCCAAAATCAAACACCAACATTTTTAGGTATTTAGAACTTATTTTCTTATAGTGATTGAGGCACTGGTATGCTTCCAAACTGCTTTAAAATTGTAAATATAGCAAGAAAACCGTGTGTTCAACTGATAGCTATATATATATAGCAGTGTTTCATTTTAATCAAGGAAAAATTTGGATTTTGGTTTTAAACGGAAAAAAACAGGATCCCTGATGATAAGTAAACACCTGTTTGCCAACACACTGAAAAACAGAGAGAGAGACCAGATGGCAGGCTGTGGTGAGAATTGGCTTATCCTCCAGAAAACCCATATACGTTTGCCAGGCCTGAGCCAAGTGACCAAATATCCTACTTGCTGTCACTTAAGCACTGCTATCCCAAGGTGGTCACTGCTGCTGCTGCTTGCAGTAAGGAAGCCCACATAGGAATCTGTAGGACAGCTCACAAAACAGATCAGCTCTGCATCCGTGGAGGAGTTACTCCCACCCAAACCTGCCTGCAATAGGGAAATGAAAAACCTGAGATTTATACAGCCTGTCAGCTGTACCACTGTCTGCAGGTTTCTTGCAACTGAAAAATAGCTTGTTGCAAACACATTCCTTAACTTAAATCTTGGAAGGCATCCCTCCCTTCTCTTTAAAGGGATCAAGATGACAAGAGTCCTGTCAGGACTGGACCCCTGCCACCTCCTATTTCAGCATCATTTTTACAGCTTCAGACCTTCAGCACTACCAAACACCCTGATATTTCATACAGGTAAATATATGCTCTCTCCCCTCGGTCTTGTAGCAGAAGCTCTCTGGCATGCTCAGGCATTCATGTCTGTTGGTATTATAGACAGGAAAGACAGATCAGTGCTCAGGTCATTAAGTGAAACTTGAAACCCTGCTCTGCCTCAGTCTCTGTGAGACTCTGAGCAGCTAACTTAGCCTCTCCCATTCCTCATCTCCCGATTTGTGGAATGGGGAGATATCAGCACCCAACCTCCCAGGGGTCTTGGGAGGATGAATATATCAATTAACTGGGGGATGGCAATGGAGACGTATAGATGGTACCATAGATAAGTGGTCTCCAAACTTTTTTGATTGCGCACCCCTATCAGTAAAAAATTGGCATCTACTCATAACTCCCCTGTACAGTTGGCCAAAGATACAACCTTGTTACATGTTACACTATTGTGTTTCAAAAGCAGAAAACCCTCTTTAGCATGAATCTGTCTCTGTATGCAAAGGATATTTAGGAAATGTACTTAAATTATGCTGTAAAATTAATTTCAGCTTGCCTTATTTTATTGCCTCAAAACCTCCTTTAGCACAAATACTTAAGCTTTTTAAAATGCCATTATCTAGTTTTGCTTCTGTAGTGGGGTTGAGACAAATTTGAAGAACTTCCCAAAATGTTTGACATGCAGAAAACCCACATCTTCCTCTCTGGTGTCAGATGCCTTTTCCATTTTGGTTCATAGCATTACAGGAGAGGAAGAAGCAACCCCACAGGGTTTTTTTTTTAAACGTGCCTCTTGCAAAGCCAGAACCCAATCCTGTCTGACAGTTTTGTGATTTATAGGTGTTTTGACTCTCAACTGCCCTGCATCTCATGGTGTCAGTGACACCTGTGGAAAGAGGGGATGGTAAGCTGCTCTCAGGATGGCAAGCACATTGACAGGCAGGGAAGAATCAAGCCTAGTAAATGTTCAGTAGGCTGGAGTTGTTCTGTGAGGTTTGTGAGGTTAACAGCTGATCTGGGGTTTCTTTACAGTGTCTGTGCTTGTCTGCTTTTGCAAAGCAGGCTTTTTTTCTTTCCCTTTTTCTAAATGCGCTTACTGGCTGGTGACAGACATGACATCCCTATTGAACAAAGACTTCCCTTTGTCCACGGACCAGGTACACTGCAGGCAGCAGCACCACCAGATTCCCCCATACTGTCCCAAAAGTTTGCAACCACCTGACCTGGAGGTGAGATCTTTTCTTTAAAGCACCTTGTGCATAGAGCTGGGATCTTATTTGCTGAGCGCAACCCCACTCTCTGATGGTGATTTCAATTAGACATCCAACATGCCAATCACAGATCTAAAAACCATGACGGGTGGAGGGGAGAAAGATGTTGCAGTCCCTGTATAAGACTGACCACAGCTCTTCCATTTCACAGTGTGCACCTAAGCACATCCTGATTACTCTGCAGATAGAGACAGAAGGTTTTGCTTTCAGCAGGAGTTGGGCAAAAGTGGTTGGTTACTCTATGAACAGTAAAGGTACATCACCAAATGTCAGGTATCAACATAAAAGTATAGAAATACCCGTTTCACATTTCTATCCATATCCACATCCAGCTCCCATTCTCCCAGCTGCCACCCTTGAAAGTCGCTTCCCAAAAAATGTGTACATTTATCAAATTCCACCTTAAAACCAGTTAGGTTTCTGCCCCCCATTACCACTGCAGCTCTTACAGAACATCACTGTTCTGATGGTTAGAAATCTTCTAATTTTCAGTCTAAATTTATTCACAAACAATTTATTCCCATTTATTTTCATGGACAGGTGCACTTTAGCTTAAATAGTTCCTCTCCCTCCATGATGTTCCCCTCTGTGACATACTTATAGAGAGTAATCATGTCCCCCTGCAGAACGTACTGAAAAATATGGAACAACTCACACGGACTTCGCTATGAGTTGGTTTGGATTTCACAATAACTGAAATCAAATATGCATTGCTCCCTTTGGAAATGGCAATTTGCAGGCTTATTTTCGGGGGGAAAACAACACAAAGTGCCATGTCAACAGATGCAGCCTGTGCATTTGGTTTCTAAAAGTTTATTTCTGCTTTTTTTTCCATCCAAATATATCAAAGCTTAAGAAATGTGTATGCATGAAAGGTCCATGCCACCTAGTGCAAATTTTCTTTTGAATTCTACCTTCCCTTTGTAAAGCTGTACTTGCTGAATATTGTTTGCGTGCTCAGTGCAGAATTTTGCCATAGAAATAGAGAACTTAATGCATGACTAGCAAAGAGATCAATCACTGGTTACGCAACACAGTAACTTAAGTTATGTATTTTGGTTGTGAATGCAGCTTACATAGCTCAAAGCTGAAAGAATTTCAAATGCCTGACATAATCCAAATGTAAAAACTGAATCACATGAGATGAAGGGTAGCACATCAGAGAACATATTGAACATGAGCACCTAATTAAGGTGTGATCACTGAACTTTAAACTAAAAAACTGAATGCTACACAGGAAGATGTAAACACCAGAAGTGGGAGGGAGGTGAGCAACACAGATACACAGAGGAAGCAAGAGGTTTTTCAAATGCGAGCCCAGCTTTCATACTTCCTAGTAGAAAGGATGTTATTCTGCTAAACTGCTCTTTTAAAAAAAGGCTCTACCAGCCTTCTTCCTCTGCTCCCCAAAATGATCATCTCTTCGTATACTTACAATTGACAGCTGAACATATGTTTTTGCTGTTTAAAATTGCAAGGCTCTGCATAAAAAGAAGCCCATGCCTCCTCCTCCTCCTCCATGCATTAGAACATTTATGACCCTGCCGTATATTCTGCATGCAGGAATGTTAACTCTGCACATTGACTGCAGCTGCAAATCATGGCCTGCCAGGCTCTCTGGTTTGCACCACAAACAAGGTCACGTGTAAAACATGGTTTTAGGTGTATATCCTCTGAACTCCATATTGAAAACCTTAAGTGACAGAGATAGCAAACATACCAATTTCCTCTGCTAATCACCTCAGGAAGGCACACTAAGAAACAGTTTAGCACCAAACTGTATTTGGAACTAATTCTACTCTTTAAAAAAGCATGTGTGTAATCATATTTTTCTGGGTTTATTATTACTATTTTCAATGTATTTCTTTCACGCAGAAGAAGGGGAAAGAATGAGAGAAATGTGAACACTTAGTATACACCATGTGCTGTCAAATCTACAAAGCAAACACACTGGAAACATTAAAAACGTGCTTCACTTTTTCAGTTTTCGCTTTTCACTCAGTTAACGATTACGATAAGAACGGGTCAAAAATATCTGAGACCAGTGTGACTGTTAAGGTGGCAGTGATACATTAACTTACGAACACGCATTTTTTTACATTTCAGTTTCAGGTTGAATAGAGCTAAATTTTAAATCTTTCATGCAATGTTATGAACCCAACTGCACTTTGTATATCTGAAGGCTACACAGTCATATTAAACTCTAGCTAATTAGAAACGTATTATCTTTGAAACCAGCTTTTAAACAGGGAATAAAGGGAAAGTTGCAGTTTTATCCTGTTCTGTATCTGTTCCGCTGGCCACGCTGCTCTACATTTCCAAGTTCACATGCTACATTCATTACGGCTTGCCTGTGCCTCGTTGTTTTGCTTTAGCTTTCAAGTGAATTCTGAGTCTGGCAGGTCAGTTTTTGCCTCCAGGTTCGTCTTTCTCTCTCAGGACTTATGAGTCTCCCATCACGAGGCAACGCGTAATTACTACCGAGAACTTTCATGCACATTATAGGACATGGAAAAAGATAGGCTAGAGCTTGAGTACATCTGTCTGGCTGGACACTTAGTAACTCCTAAACAGAATACACATAAAGCAGGAAATATTTATAACCTCTGTGACATGCATTAGGCGATCAGGCGACTTCAGGGGTGGGGTCATCATGTGCTGCACATTCCTGTTGTGTTATGAAGTAGGACACAGGGAAGAGAGCCTCTAATCCCCACCCCCAGGGGTGTGATTAACTCATGATCACCACTTCCCCGGGGTGCTCTTCTCATTGATATAAATGCTCTTTAAGGGGAAATGGCTATTTTGGGGCTGAGATTGGCTTGCACAACAGCTGCTTCTACTCCAAAGAAGTGTAGTTCCCACTAATTAATGTAGAGTCATACAATTATCAGAGAGACTGAGTGCTGCCTTTCTCTCGCTGTTCTGCTAGTAGTATTTACGCAGCAAGTTTTCCAGACTACACATCCAAACTGGATGCTCATTCACATGTACAGTATGTACTACCGAGGTCCGTGTGGTGGGTCCTTGTTTCTTTCCCTCTGAAAGAACTGAAATACCTGGCAAAGAAAGCACTTTTCTCCCTGTTTAAGTCAACAGTCCCTCTGAGCCTATTCTCGGTGCTTAAGAGACAATTCATATTATCTCATGTACACATATGGAATAGCTCATTGCTAACAAATGATTAGTGGGGTATTCTGAATTCCAACATCCTAAATGCAGACTCCAAAATCTTTTACTAAAATGCAACAGTATCAAGAAAGAGGGGAAGGAAAGAAAGGAAGATTAGGAAGGCTTTGCACCAGGGTAAAATCAATGAGCAAGCCAACAAGTTCGATGCTTAATCTCTTACACACTAGAGATGTTGCCTGAAACAGGCAAAAGTTGTATGATGCACTTTAATAGGACTATCATTATTGTTCTACCCACACAGGCACTAGACAACAGCATTCATGTTTCAGCTTTAAATTATTTATAGGATTGGACTGATAGGACTTAAAGCGAATTTAAAGAAAAATAAGAAAAACGACAACAAAAAACCCTGCTCATCTCTAGAGCTGCACTGGTGGATCCACATATTGTGAAATTGCAAATTAAAATAGCATCAAGCACCAACATTTTGAGTTATTTTTCAATCCCTGTCATTTATTGGTTCAGAAATGGAGCAGCCTCACCAGGAGATGAGGAAGTACAAGATTACCCCACTGTAAAGTATCATAATGCAAACTGGAAATAATAGACAATATTGATGCTACTCACTCAGAGCCTGTCTGCACGTGGAGCTATTTCCGAAAAGCTATTTCTGATTAACTATTCCAGAATAATTTCATGTGTGGATGCCCTTGTTCTATAATAAGCATGTCCACACTTAGAGTTAATCTAGAAGAGCTATTTCACTTTAAATTTGCACCCTGATTAAGATCAATGTTCATGTGTATACGGGCCCTATTCCAAAGCATCTTATCAATACTAACTACCTAATGATAGACCAAGTGCTTCAGGTAATGGTCAAACACTTCAACTGTCTTATTTTTCTTTGCTAATAAGAATAAAAGGCTATTGCTTCTGACATCTAAGGAATTCAAATACATTTCATAGAATCATAGAAAATTAGTATTAGGAGTGACCTCAAGTCATCTAGTCCAAACCCCTGCTCAAAGCAGGACCATCCCCAACTAGATCATTACAGCCAGGGCTTTGTTGAGCTGGGCCTTAGCAACATCCAAGAATGGCAATTCCACCACCCTGTCGGTAACCTGTTCCAGTGCTTTGCCACTAGTGAGAAAGTTTTTCCTAATATCCAACCTAAACCCCCAATGCTGGAACTTGAGACCATTGCTCCTTGTTCTGGCAGCAAGCATTTGCAAACATTTTGCTAGTATCAAAGTATTCTGTGTCAAGCCAAGGTCATAGATCTAGTGGTGGAACTGAGAACAGGACCTAGTTTCCCCAAGCCCCGGTCTACAAAACTAGCCATTAGAGAAAAATGCCTCTCAGCTATGAAGGAGAAGACAAAATAGCAGGTGAGACTTAGAGATACCAAGGTTATATTACAGTTATATGAGCATCTCCTTATTCATAAGCACCTGCTAAAGACAAAGTAAAAAAGGAAGGCAGAGAATAGCCTCTTTGACCTTGCCAGTCATCAGGAACAAAATTGTATTTTTTTGCCCTGGGAGTAAGAGAGTCCCCAGAGATACAAAGCAGCTGTTCCAAAGTAACTGCCACATCTCCATGGTTCACACTTCATTTCGGAGCTCCATTATTTTGACTATCTGATGTTAAATTTTTCAGTTTTTATTTAGAACAAAAGAGCAGAATTTTGGAATGTCTGCAATTTAGTCACCATAAACTCATTACCGTATGAAAAAATCATCACCTACACGTTCAGAAGATTGAGGATGTTTACTGAACTGAAAGACATCCCCATTAATGGCTCACTCTTACGTGAAGAGGCTGAATGGAAACTGAATTCCTTTCAGCATTTTCCAACAAAACACGTTTGCCTTCCAGGAAACTTTCAAAATGAACAGTGTGTAATTTAAACCAACCTGGATCCCAAAAGAAACCTATAAAAGAATGAAATGCAACAAATCAAGACTTTCCATCTAGGACATATTTACAGAGCATTCCCTTCATGGCTGCTTGTTTCATAAGAATATTTAGGACTGGTAAGGAACTAGTTTGGCAACACCAGAGTCCCCTATTAGGAAGTCAGCACAGACATCAAAATTGCATACTTAGGGTTCCTACAGATGTGCTCCGATGTATTCTAATTAGAACACATCAGAGCAGACTCGATTAATCAAGTCTGCTGGAGCGTTCTAATTAAAATGCTCCAGCATGTCTCAGCATCATGCGTATTAGAGAGCCCCTTGCATTTCAAAATGGCTGCTAGGGTGCTTTAACTAAAACACATCAAATGAGCTTTAGTTAAAGGGCCCTCATGGCCATTTTGAAATCTGGGGAGCTTAATACACGTGACACTGAGGTGTTTTAATTAAAGTGGCTATCTGGGAACCACTCTAATTAAAATACTGCCCCCCACAACCCTGGAGCACGTCTATAGGCACCTTAGTGCCATTCCTCCCATGACCTTAATTCTGACCCAGAGGGCCCATTTCTAGGAAGGAGAGGCTATTTTAGTAATTAGGTCTACTAAGTCTTTGCTCTGCCTTCAGGGAATGGAGATAAGTTCCAGTTAGGATTTTCATGATACACACACACATCTGCTCTAGGGAATGAATAGAAGCCAACAGCTCACTTCAAAAAAAAGGCCAACAAATCGTTATCAGATAACCATGACTTTGGTCACAAGTGAGTTGAGTAGATTTGAGTGTGAACTTCGAGGTATTTATTTTCAGTTTTTTCTCAAGTTTTGCTTTTCTATAAAACAAGAAATTCACTTTTAAAGCAAAGCAAGAGAAACTAGCCTAGACATATGGACCTCTGAGCACAAGTTCCATCCCTAGCACTGAATGCCTTAGTCCAGCAAGTGACAGCAGAGCAGAGAAAGGGAAGTCAGAGGGTGCCAAAAATCCTTTGTATCCCTGGAACTGCTACCTGACAATCAAAAGTGACTGTGTGTTTCAGATGTTTCTATAGCAACCATCCTCATGGTATTTGAGTAGTAGTGCACATCCAATTTGTCTTTTAATGAAGTTGCTAAGAGTTCTGGGTTTCTGCAGTACTTATATGTTACGCCATTCTAATATATTGAGCAGCTTTTAAAACAGAACATAGATTTCTATTTGTATGTCACATTTCAGCCAAGGGGTAAAAATCTCTGTAGATCATCTACACAGATTGTTTTGTAAAAATCCATGCTAAATCATCATATTTTCCAAACAGCGTAGGAATTAACCAGCCTTTCTCAGCACAGGATGACTCAGCGGGTGAGTCTGACCAGACAGAGATAGAAAAACGGAAGGGACTGAGGTTGTTTGAAAAAAAAAATCTCCAGACATGTGCCTCAAGTACAGGAAAAGAGAGGCAGCTGGGCACCTCTACATATAGGAAACAAATCGCCGTATGGGGTCAGTGCCTTTCATTTTCTTCTGGAGTCCAGTGTGTTGTTTCATCCAGCTCCAAGTAGGTTCATCAGGGGGAAAAAAGCCAGGAAGCTCCAGATTCTCTAGCTAGCCATGGACACAGGACAGAGCAGGCAAGGGACCATTCCCATCCAAGAATCATATCAGAACATATCATGCCCTGGCCTCTCTGGTCATCCTGAACTATCTTCAGCATGACCCTCGCCATCCCTAACAAGGCCCCTGGGCTAAGATGCTATGGGCAGGAAGTTTAGGAGACTACACCTGCTGGGGACTCTCCCACAGACGCTAAACTACAGGATGCTTCCACAGCCTTCACCACCTCCTGGGCCTCGATGAAGAGCAGAGCAGGAGCAAAGAGAGCTGAGTGGGAACAAGAATTCAGTCACTGCTATCCTTTTTTATAAAGACTTTGGTAATAGGCAGAGATCCATGAGCATCCCTACGGCTCTCCAGAGAATCCAAAGAATCTCAGATTTTCCACCTCCATCCCCATGCAGTTTAATTCTATCATAAACACAGCTGGGAGCCAATCAAGAAACACACTGCAATGTACTAACCAAGTAACAAATAAACACTATGAAGTTCCTTGGTCAGGAATGCAAACAGCCCACACTTCTAGATCCCCACTTCCTCTGGTCTGTTTACTCTAGCAGATGCCATATAAGTCCTTTTTCTGTGCATACCGATATTGCTCAGTCACAGAGCAACTCCACAGGCTGAGGAAACACTAAGTGCTCCCAATAGCATCTCATATAAACAGAGTCCATTTCCATATACATAAGGCATCATTCAGACCACGTTTCCTATGACCAGCTTTGTATCTGAAGACACCTGGGGCTGGTGCCACGTGAGAACTTCACAAACACAGGCCAATGCCCTCTCTCAGCTGTTATTTGCCTCAAGGCAGAAATGTTCACAAAGGTCTCACTTTAGTGTCCTCCATTTCTGCATGCATAGTTGTGCACGCTGCCTGGTGCGTGCAAATCCTGAGTGCACTCAAGTCTGCCTTTGGGTTTGCCTATGTAAAGTGGTTTTATGTGCAAATCTGAACAACTAAGTCCACAAGTGTTAGAGCATGAAAGCTTGCACATATATGTAATCCAAACACATGCAAATTTGCACATGCACAAATGGAGGGCATGTTTTGAAAACCTGGCCCTGAATATATCAATCAAGGGAAAGCATAATACAACAGTAAATAAGCAATGAGAGCAAAAGGGCAAGATTAAGCCTCCGAGCCTTCATCTGTGAAGTGACAGCCCTTAGGCAGGTGAGATTAAGGGACCCAGAATTACCCTGAGTGGTGTGAGTGGAACTAGATCATTTTATCTGCCAAGGTAGTTGCACCAGCTGTTTCTGCAATCTTTTTACTTTCTTCCTTCACAACCCAATTGGGGACCTTCCTTTAGAGATCAGAGTTAGCTGCTTCTTTTACATTTTGTGTCTATAACTATATGTGATGTTTGGGGAAGATGAAGACTGCTATCCCTGGAGACTGGCTTCTGTTTTAAATACAGAACAGAACGACAAAGGCAGAGGCAGTGCAAGCTCCCCCAGGCTGCTGGCTTTTCTTTGCACAGTGCCCTGGCCCTGACCCGGATGGATGAGAAGTTCAGTCTGTAAAGCCCTTTCATGCCTTGGCTCCCGTGCTGAGACTGCCAACAAGGGATCCAATTAGCACCAATGGCAGGGGTGCGTTTTGCAGTAACACCTGTCTACTGGGAGCTGGGCCGAGAGGACCAAGTGCATTTCAAGCAAGCTGCCAAACAGCTGTCATATGGTAAAGGATTTTAATCGCTACTGACCTGGGCAGATTCAAACAAGAGATCTAGCAATGAAAGACTTGGTGTCACATTACCAGTCCCCTGAGTTACCCAGTGCCCCAGAATACTGATACAATTTTGTCTGAACACAGCTTTTATGAAGTGGCTAGAACAGCAGTTGGTAAACAGCAGAGACGCTTAAGCAGGAAAGCATTCCACGACTGGGAAGTCATCCGGTGGATGCTACCAGTACCACTGCAGTAATCACTAGCCCACCAGTGTCCGGCTGCACCTAGAAACAGGCATTTCTGCTGCTTGGACTGAAAGTGTTCAGCTTGGCAATGTGGGAGGGCAGAAGTGACTGCACAGTAAGCACTCCAGGAACAAAGCGGGCACCTGGAGAAATTCTTTGCTAAATATTACCTTGAGGAGAAGTGGATATTTGCAAATCCTCTGAATTGGAGTCAGCAGATAACCCTCCAGTGGAATGTCAGTTGTCTTTCTGCCTCCCAAGAGCATGCAGCTCTGCAACCAGAAAGGAAAAGACATGTTACCTTTGGCCCAAAGCTCCCATGCGCTCTTTGACAATGATTTTGTATCTCCATAGCACTGTCTACTCATAAGGGCCTCAAATCACTTTCAAACAATATTGTACAGGAAACAGAAACTGTTTCCCCCATTACTGAAAGGCAGCAACTGGCTAACAAAGACTGCGACATTCTACAATAACCACAAATGAATACGAGTATTCATCCCTATGAAAACTGCATGTGAAAATCTAGGGAGGCAGGCTGCCATTCCCAAACAGCAGTCAGCTGTGCAGGACAAGTCAGAGCTGGGTGCCACAAGGTTGTGGAATCTTTTATTTATTTGTTCAAGACCTTTTATTTCTGCATGAACAGCACCCAGGGTCCATGCTTGGGTCTCTTAGGCACAACCACAGAACAGACAGCAAACAGTAACAGCTCTAATAGAGAAGCAGGAGTGCATAACTCGACCCAGGAGCCCCTACTGTGATGCCTTTTTAATTTTTCCCTTTATCCTATTTTCTTTTTCTTCTCAAACTTTTTATCTTTTCCTTTCTTTCTCTCAGTCTCTACATCCTTATTTGGTTGCATCTACTGAAAAAAGAAAATATCTTTGTTATTTAAAGTTCAGTGAGGTGTTGGAGCTTGGCTTATTCTGGAAACCGGGGACAGTTGTCACCTGCTATATTTGAATCTTGAAAACAGGGGACAGACCCAACCAGCGTTCTGCAAGCCTGGGGGGGGGGGGGGGGGAAAAGCACTGGAGATGCACCTACCAATTCCAGTGAGGAATTTAGGATTGCAAGTCCTATTAGAGGCTCTGAGCTCTCCAGGTGTCAGTGGGAGATGAGTCACTGTGGAGTCAGGTTGCGTGGAACAGAAGTGCTACATTGCCTGCAGTTCAGGAAATGTCATGAAGATATGAAGAGAAGGTGTGCAGTCACCCACAGGGACCCTATTAACTTATTATTCCACTTACCTAGTTCCCATATTAATATTAATGATCACCTATATAAGTTTTCCAACACTGAGTCACAACAATATTACATACATAGCATTAAAATAAAATGGACTCGCTAGGAATTGCATGAGCTGTGTCAATGTTGGAGTTATAAAGTTTTCACAGGACAGGAAATCAAAGTGAAATTAGAACAAATTTGTCCCCTGCCTCCCCCACAGTCTCACAGCCCAAATATCTGAACCCATTTTTTGGTTTTAGGGTACTCCACGGCTTCCAGACAGAGAAGTGTCCAGGGACATTTCTGTACCCAGGCCAGGCGCCCCCAACTCAGTTTTGATCACATGTGATTAAGGAAGGTGATAATATAAACACTCCACAAAATACAAACTATGCTGAAATATAAGCTATGCTGACATTGGGCTGATACAGCAGGTAAGAAAACTAAAACCAAGTCCAACAATGTCCAGGAGCAAATGACATGCCACCTGCCTTACACACAAGCTTAGCTCCATGCTCATTTGGAAGGTCCCTCACATTCAGGCTACCCTCAATCAGGAAGCAAAATCATTTCACAGCCAAATTTGTCCCTAGTGTCTGGAAACAGTGGAGTGAAGGGATCCACAACAGTTTTGCTTCTCAAATTATCACCTGTGCCACATGAGTTTACCTTTTCCTGTTAATCTAAGTGAGCAAAAAATCTCAAGGCATATTTCAGCCAGAGCCCCTGACCGTCCCTTTGCCCCACTTCAGAAACGATGAGCTTCTGGGGAGCTGATTCTTCCACATTGACCTGCTGTGGACTTCTTGCACCTTCTTCTGAAGCATCTGGTACTGGCCACTGTCAGAGAGAGGTCCTGGAGTAAGATGGGATTCCCATCTAGCTCAGTCTGACAATTTTTCTGTTCCTACATTTTGATACACAACACTAAATCAGGGCAGGTTTGCTCCACAGCTCATCCCAGTTGCATTTGTAAGGGTCACAAACCCTCCCAGTAAACTGAAATCGCATTTCAGGTCTATAATGAAGCTTCAAAACCCAACCAAGTTTCACTGACTTGCCTACAGATTTCACTGAAACCATTCTTCCCTGTGAACTGTTGTTTCTAGTGGTCCAGAAACCTACTGAAAACTGGCAGATTTGGGGTGAAGACTTAACAATCTTTCTTTTTAAGCAGGTTTCACATCATTCATAAATCTCCCCGGTAGGCCCTACTGATACACAGTCTCCTGTAAAATAACCATTCTTCAAGCTATTTGGGATCAGTGATGCTGGCCACCAGCTCATAAGGTTCTCAATCCAGATTTCCACGTATCCCATCTGATTCCATCCCATTCCTCTTCACTGTCCCTTCCCCGCCTGACCACAGACCCAGAATTGCCCTTTCACTCTTGCTCACTTTTTCAGACACATTCCCCTATTTTCCTGAAGTAAGACCCTTTATTTCAGCAGCTGTGAGGGGGCACTCAGGCCAAATCTAGTCTGACAAGCAATGCTTTGTATTCTAATGCTGGCTTCATTGCTCAGTGACATTAAAAAAAATGGCATTCTGAGAAAGGAGGGGTGCTGGGAGGAATTGCCACAACCGAGCAAAGGTCAGGCATCAGCATTTTCCCATATTTACATCTATTTACACCTTCTGCCAACTGAAGCCAGCAGCACAGATAAAGCTTCCTGTTCTCCCAATGAATAGATGCAGAGAAAACTCTGGACAATGGTTAATATACCAAATAAAGTGCAGCTCATATTTAGGGGAGAGCTGCATCAATCAGTTAGAGCAGGGTTGTTCAACTCATGCGGGCTGGATCTGGACTCTGGTGTTTCTCATGGGGCGCATGACCCATGGCAGAGAGGTGAGTGGCAGCAACATTAACACCCCCATACTGACCATGCTGCCATGGCTTGCCACGCCGCCAAAGGTCATCTCTAACAGGGATCCCAATATGGAAAGTCAGTGGCAGAAAGACCAACACCACTGCTGCCTGCCCCATCACTGCTGAAAAGGGCCTCCAGGGTGGTCTCAACCCAGAAATTCGGCGGTGGGTCAAGTACCAACAGTATTAGCAGGGCCAGCACCTAGTGGTTGACACAGAGGCTCTGGGAGCCACAAGAGTTAATGCCACAGTCGCTTAGCCCACTGCAAAATATCCATTCCCACGGGCCACGGTATAACCATTTGTGGGTCGCTTGAGGACTGTTGGCCACCGTTTGGACAGGCCTGACATGTCTGAGCGGGACCTACTGGGGTTCTAGTCCCAATCTGTTACTAATGCGATAAGTGCCCCATGTCATCACCTGTGGGACAAATTCTTTTCATCCTGAACCATAACAAGCCTCCTCCCCCAAAATCACACCTACTAGGGCTGAGTTTAGTTCTGTGCCCCCAGTTCACCAAACAGAAAAACGGCATCATTAATTCCTACTGTACCAGAGGGCTGTGAGTCTTGAATGGTTTATGTCTGTAAAGTGCTTTCCGTTCCTGAGTTTGGGAACATGAATTATTGCAAGTACAGCACAAGATCAGACTGTTAAAGTGACGAATGCTACAGCAGGTGCTTACCAAGAGGAATGCTCTCACTGGGGGAATCTTGTTCAATTCCATGAGGAGCCTGAGAGCCTTCTCGTGGTTGCTGCAATACTCCTCGTACACGCAGAACTTGTCTTTCTGCAAGAAAAAAAAAAATGAATCCATATTGACCCAATGTGCAATTCCAGGGACGGACCTCGCTGGCATATTTTGTCTCCAACTGACACAAATTCTTTACAAAGGAGCATGAGCTTAGGCATAACTCTGTGGAGTACATTTAGCAGTGTGATCCTTTATAGTGATACTGTTGTCACTTTGGTAACAAAGGGATGTCTTCCTCTACTTCCTTACTTCTTTATTACAAATTTGTATGATCCTTCTGAGCAAAGAGGCCTCCAAATTGGAAACCAACCAGTATTTTTCTTAATGCATTACTGAAAGAGGCATACTCTTTGCTGATACAGAGTCTTGGGCTCATTTTTAGGTGGTCTGAGCTATCTGAGGAGCGTCCCCACTGGCTTCTTAGGCCAACAACTGAAAATCGCCTGCCTATGAGTAGGGGTCTACTTAACTCCAAGCAAGACAAAGCAATTTTCATAGCCTGGCTTTTGTGGGCATTTCCCAGCAGCCCTGCCCATTGGCGGAGAGGCATATGCCATATAATTGAATAGCAAATGCAACAGAAAGTAAATTATATCATATAATGTATTGTATTAGTATAAATATAAATATTAAATTTAAATCTAAATTTAAATGTATTATAAATATAAATGTGCATGCAATATGAATTGTAACATATCACCATAATTTATTATTATAATGTAGTGCTCTACAAAAAGTTTAGAAATGCTAATTGATGCTAACTTTAACAGAGACATGTTCACTTCACTGACTGGCGCCTTCAGTTACTCTGTCACTACCAGACAGTAACTCTCGCTCATGTGATCTATGGCTTCAGTGGCTGCTGCATTGTCTCTGTATTGTGGTAAGCACTGGGACATTTTAAAACAGTGTATTATATGAATAATATGCTTTTTTTTCTTTTAGGATGATTTCCTGGGAAACAGCAACCAATACAATATTTTCTAGTGATTGCAGACAATGCTGGTTTTTGCAGTTTCTGCAAATTAAATAGACCCCTAACTATGAGAGAGACAATCAGTTAGCTGGCTCATGTCAAGTATTTGGCCAAGCAACAGAAAAGCTATCAGTTTGTAATTCTAATACAGCAATGAGTCAACAGTATGTGATTGCTTCTAGGGATTCAATCAAGTACAAACAAATATTGCAGAAAAGGAAAAGAAGGGAAAGGGAACACAATAAAATGGAAAGCATCACACAGCACAAAGAATAAAGTCACACATGCAACATGCTACACACTCCTGCACCCTATGCCACACCCAAGAACACACCTACTGAAATCAGATCTATCTGTTAACATATAAGGGACAACTGGTAGCACCAGTTTTCTGCTTTATTTAAACCACCAGAATGAGAGTGACAGTAGAATTCTTCTTAATGAAAAGGATCCAACATGCTGAGCCCACTACAAGCAGCAATAACCTGGAGAATACCATGGACTATTTTACAACAACAACAAAAAGCAATAAAAGCTGTTTCTAGCATGAATGGATTGGATGGGAAGCAAGTTATTCCATTCATGACTGATGGGACAGACAGCAATGCTGTGAGATTTCAATACAATATCTAGTAGAATGAGAGGAGGTCAGAAAGAAGTACCAGGAGCTATATGTGCATTAGTCTCTAGTCCGGTAAAGCGATTCAGAATCTAAAGTGATGAAAAGATGCTTGGAAAAACTATAGTTTATCCTGTGCCTCTCTGACCATCTCACCATCAGGGTTTCTTTTGAAAACAGTAATTTACTTCCTACTTAAAGTTCTCTAAGTGTAGCACTGACACTTTTAAATTCTCACTTAGGATCTTGGCATAAATGTATTCCATCTGGATCCCCGTATCTGCTGTGAAGAAGATCAGTTCTGAGTACCCTCAGCTGAAGATTAGCTACCTGTAGAATTTACTTGGGTTTATTTAACATCACTATGGCAGTTCCAAGTGGAAACTGTAGCTGATTGAAACAATAAGGTAACAGATTTGGGGATATATATCTGCATCTACAATGAATTCTCACCCCTGGCCGCATCCACATGAGCATGGACTTTTGGTTTCCCAGGGACAACTAAGCAGCGGGACACCTTCTGCCACAGCTAGTTGTCTCTGGTGCCACGTGGCAGGTTACCCCAGGTGGGGTAGGGGAGGCTAGGGCCATCACTGTGATAGCCTGAGAAGCCTTTCCTGGGGTCCTGGGGCTGCACAGCGGCAATCCTGCTGCTCAGAGCCCGGCCTGCAGCTGGAGCATGGCTGCAGCTGGCCAGGCTCTGATTTTGAGTGACGTGCACCATCCCCATGTTCTGTTTTGTTTTGTCTTTTTGTGGGTTTTTTTGACCCCTGGATATCCAGGCATCAAAAAAACCCAACAACCCTCCTGCTCCCTTGCAGTATGGAAAACAGCTGAATGTGTGCTATGTGGCGCCACAGACGTGTCTGCAGTGCTACATACCACATGGTCACGCTTATCTGGACGCAGCCCCTAAGTCCACGTGGAAGACAAACTGTTTACATTGATTCAGTAGCATAACTTAGCATTCAGGTCAGTAGCTCAAAAGCTGGAGGTACATGCTCAGGAACTAAATAAAAAGCTGCTACGACTTTTGTCCCCTAATGGGCCACTGATATGATTGAGCACTCATTTTTGCTTTTATTTCTGAGCACAAAGCTAAGAGTAAATAGATTTCTGTCCAAACATAATAATCATGGCGTAAAGCAACAGCCGCAAAGAGACTAGGGCAAGATGCTAGAAAGCAGATGCTCAGGATCTGTACTCCTCAGCTACACATCTGGATTTACAGCTGCAAGGCTCACGTCAGTATTTGACTTTAATGCTGAGAAACTAGATAGAAACAGAGGCACCTGCCCAACAGATGCAGGAAAAGTCAGGGCCGAGTGCACACCACAGCAGGACGGTGGCAACTGGGGTTGTTCCTGCCTACAGAGTGGCAGATGCAGACGTGCGAGTTGCTCTCATATCTGCGCCCCTCAGTGCTCCTCAGCTCCCTGGATGCACGCAAGCGGCACGCTTGAAAACCACCTTCCTAAAAATAGCAGCCATTAACACGACAGCATCCATTCAAGCTCAGGAGAGGAGCTTGCATTAATGCAACACGACCGAATGACATTGCTGAGGTCTCTGACTACAGCTCTGTGCTTGACGTTTTGGGAGGTTATATTTAGATCATGACAAAATCCCCTTGCTATACTCAACTCGCTACAATAATTATACATACAAACCAGAGTGCTTTCATCAAGTCATTTCCAGCTGTCCTTCATGTATAAAACCCACAAATATGAGAGCTATGCTTTAATTTATTCAAGTGTCTGAAGGGTTTAATTTCCTCTCTGGGTGACACGGAGCGTTTTTTCCCCTCCACGAGGAAATTGGCAGTTACATAATTACAGATGTCAGCGCTGGGATCCTGAGCCCATGGTTACTACAACCTTAAAGGACAATTATGGTCAGGCAAGCGACTGTGTAAAAATGGCACCTTCTTACTCAGCACATCTGCTGAATCCAGAATCAGACCTGATGACTTTGGTGCTAGAAATAATTTATAACAGCTCTGAATTTGAACCCTCCAAAAACTCTGTTTTCCCACTTGTTCTCTCTGCTCTGCATGAAGTCCTAGGAAGAGTTGGGCAATCTGGGGTCAAGCAAAACTGTTCATGAACGGGTGCCATATTTGGCAAACTGTTTTGACTGAAAATAAGTCAATAAATAACATTACATATTCTGTTTTGACATTTTAAAATGAAACATTTCAAGTTTTCATTACAAAATCTTTCTGGAATAAATGGCTTAAGCTAAAAGGCTTGTTTGTTTGTTTGTTTCAAATGAAATATTTCATTTTGGACTGAACAAAATATTTCAGTTGACCCTAAGCAAACCAAAAAAAAAAAAAAAAAAAAA
>NW_017729009.1:7677206-7725089 GCF_001723915.1 Gavialis gangeticus
AAAAAAATCAATCATTCACCCAGTTCGAGTCCTGGAAATGGGAAGGGAAAGATGTTCCCCTCTAAAGAGCTTCTAGACTCTACAATCCCAATTCATCAAAGCATTTATTCACCTGCTTAACTCTAAGTATGGGCTTAAGTCCATCTCTATTCAGGAACTCAAGTATACTCTCAAAGTGGTTCAAGACTTCTGGGGATCTTAAGCACATGCTTCAGTGCTTTGAAGGCTTAGGTCCTAGAAGAAGGAATATATATTCTATTTAAAGAGCTTATGGAGTTGAAACGGAGCACATGTCTCTCTCTCAGAGAAATGTATACAGCTCCACTTCAGCAGCTCATAATCTTTACTATACTCCTGTGAGACAGCAAACTACTGGTATCCTCATTGTACAGAGCCAGAACTGAGACACAGAAATGACGGAGTGTAAGGCTACTCTGCACAGTACTAAAAAGGCTTGACTGTTTCTAGTTCCAGAACTAGCACTTGCAGAGCTAACATAAGGGATCTCTGAGCAGTACTGCCTTGTGCTGTGCGGACACACCCAGAGAGACCAAGTGACCTGTACAAGATCAACCAGGATGCCTATGACAGAGCAGGAACTGAACCTCGGTCTCCCATGGCCCAGGCCTGCACAGCAACTGTTGGGCCAACTGTCTTAGGAGTGAGAAAGGGAGAAAGGGTTCTGGCTGCAAAGGAAGTTGCAGGATTCCAGCATAACTGAGCGGTGCTAAGAGATCGCTGCAGCAGAATTGTCTGATCATATCCCCACAGTAGGGTCAAATCCGAGATGCATCTAATTCAAATACATAGCAGCCCACAAAGCTGATGGGACCAAGTAAGCCACCAAGGTTGGCTGGGCAGTGGTATTTGTCTCTGAGGCATCATATCTACATTCTCTCTCTGACACTCCTCCTTTAAACCAGCCATTTAAGACCTTTCAGACCCATAACTGGGCTAGCCAGGTAGCTCCTTGTCTGGCTGTTATTACCACTGACTCAAGGAAGACTGGAGAGTAATGCAAAATAATAGCTCACATAGTGTTATACATGTAGTTTTGTAGGTGTTGCTTGGCCAGCTGGAACTGGTGTGAAAACAATAGACAACGCCACTGCCCCAAGTAAAAATAATGGAGGATGCAAAGTCTTATTAAAGGACTTTGGTTTCTCGTTTCTTTTCCTTTTCTTTTCCTTTATAAGATCATGAGTTTTATGGAGGCAGATGTTGTTCAGGCTCTGAGATTACATCAGCATCAGTAGGTAGTTCACTACGTTCCAGGAATCTGCACAGACTTCCTTTGCTGTTTCCACCCAACATGAATCAGCTCTGGCAATAACAGGGAAACTGAGCTCTGGCCAGTTCAATGATCTTCTGCCCTGCATACAGTATGTCCATGGCTGGACAAAGCAGAATCTAAGATGAAGTGTGGTGGTTTGGGGATTCTGTGTGCACTCAGCTTACAACACTTCAAAGTTCATTTTGAGTGGGAGGTTGGTTTAACTTTATGACATTTTGCTTCCATATTGAGCTAAAATTCACAGGAGACAAACAGGAACAATTATTTCACCTGGCACAGGCCTAATAATGGTCATCCATTCACGATGACTATCCATTCCAGTGGAGAAAAAGATGGCTACTGCCCAAATAAAGCCTGTTTGTCAAGTCTGCAGTCACAGTTCACCTGAGAGGAGTCTTCAGTCTGATAAAGCTGATCAAGAAACCACCTGACAAAGGGAGCTGGAGGTTCCCCAGCCAGGAGTCCACCACTCATTTTAGAGGACAAGTGGAAGAGCAAAAAAGCACTCTCTGAAGAGCTCATAAAAAGATGGTGATTCAGAGGACAAGCCACATGCAGGAGAGAGAGGATCCTGGAAAGACTCTGCCATAAACCCAAGGATTGTTCAAGAGGGGTGAGGAAACGGAGGCAGGGAAACACACATAGGCATGTTTTCCATTATTCTAGGTCTGTATGTCCCTTGTGCTACACAGAGTAAAGACTGATTGCTTTTTTGAAACCCTCCCGCCTGCCTGTTTGCTTCAACTATCACACACCCTTGCAGAAGTGAACTATGAAGCCAGAGTGCCTAGAAGGTTGCAGTTCTGGTAAAGGGTGCATCCAAACCACTGGGGAGTTGAGGGCAGAGGGGGGAGGTGGAGAAGCGGAAAGTTAGCTCTAGTCCCAGGGGTCTTGGGCAGCAGGATGCAAGAGCCCATTGCTGAAGAAGAGTGCCACATAGAGAGCCTATGCCCAGGAAATGTGCAAGAGAGGCCATGGAAAAAGCCAGTGCTGCAACCTTGCCAGAACAAAAGAAGGATAGGAACAGACAGGCACAGAGAGGTGGGATCCAGACACAGCAGCAGCAGCAAGGGATGGGTAACAAGAAACCTCAGGAGAAGTGTTTAGTGCTTAGTAACGCCAAGGAAGTGTCAGAAAAATATAGTATCATTAGCCTGCAGGTGCTTGATTCCAGAGCTACCCAATCTATTTCCTGACCTTACAAGCAGTTTACTTTCTTTTTTTTAAACAGCTAATTTCTGTGGGAGAACATCTGTGCTAACATCTGGCAGGTGACACGGAAGTGGCACTTGTAACTAGAATGATGACAACCCTGTGATTAAGCCAAGTGATCCTGATGGAAGATATAGTGTCACATTCAGGTTGCACAGGCTTTATCTTCCTTCCTCACTACTAACTCCCCTTGGGACACTCTGCAAGCTGACTATAATCTAAAACAAAGGGGCAGCTACACTTCACCTTCACAGAATCCTTAATAATATTCACATGCACTATATGGTGGGGAATGATTTTCTGTGGTTTTTTTCTTCAGCATTTCTTCCATTTTTTTGGTTGTGGTTTTTTTTTTTGGTTTGGGTTTTTTTGGGGGGGGTGAAGGAGGTTAAGACAAGGAATGTAAAAGGCAAACCCAGACAAATACATCTGTTCACAAAGCAAATTGGCTAACATGGACTCTGCAAAACATTCAACAGGTGTGTCCTCAGACTTCATCTTTCCAGGATAAGTTTTGGCTTTTCCTTTTCCTGCCTTCAGTGTGGATCAAGGGATCCATCTTGCAGTCTCCTGATGGCAAAATGCTGCACACTTTTGAATGAAACTATGGAACAACTCCACAGGGAACCTCTGGGACCACCAGCAGCTGAATTAGCTGCATCTGGGACTTTTCCTTAGTACAGCTTTCCCACACATGCTACCGATACACCAGAACTGTTGCAGTTAGGAAACTGGTAACCTTCTTTGAACACCGGCAGCTGTATCAAGGATATCAAGAAGCAGGTGTCAGATATGTGTTAGTGAATTGTGCATTGTGGCACGTACATTCTTTCAAATGTACCTATTTGCTCCTGCAGGGCCTCACATCGCTTTTCCTTCACTAGTCTTCTGTTGACTCCTTTTTATCTATTTGCTACAGCACTATCCTTAGAACCAGAGCCCTACCTCTGGCAGGACACCCATGCATTTATGGATAACCCGACCTTGCCTGCACATTCGGAATTGAAAAGACTTTGGCTCATTTCAGCTTGTGGGCTGCTGGCCTTTGCTTTTTTGGGACTGTGGGACAGCAATGCACTCAACCCTTTTCAGCGTGAACTGATGCAGAATGTGTCGGCTGGTGAGTCCCTCTGCAAGGAAAACTGGCAGCAACGCTCATCTCACTAGCATTGCTGTTTAATCATTTCTGCATCATTACACATATCTGTATCTTTTATTCATAAGTAACATTCCATTTATTTATCAATTATTAAACATCTCAGTAATAATGTTATTCAATGTTACATTTGTACGCTGAAGTCTAGCCAAAATTTTTATTCATAAAGTTCTACACCAGTGGCTGAATTTGGGAGGAATGACTAGATAATAACATTTCTGGGTCTTCAGTGCTATTTTGTGACAAACCACAGTTATACAGCATCAACCAGGAAATGTTCTCTTTTGACACCTCCATCTAATGCACCTATTTAAAGTGTGTACATGCTAAAGAGTACATCCTGTTGACAGGGAGGGATGCTAAGAAGCGTTCAGGGCATAGATCATGTCACATAATGATGAGCAAACTCAAGCAAAGGGGACAAGGGCCAAGGTTTTATGAACATAACGAATGACCGTATAACTTCTGTCTATTCAGATTCAGATACACTCTGAAGCCCAGATCCTCAAAGCACAGTGGAATGAAATCTGATGAATAATTACTGCTTCCGAATGAGGTTACTAGAGTTTGCACCAAATACGTTACAAGAGAGATGGGAGGTTCCTACTTTTCAAATCCCTGAGAAGAGCAGTTGCACATAAAAATATTTGTACAACTGTATGTTGTTATACATAGAAATGGTGTAATTGTTCATGCAAATGAGCTTTATTAGTTGTACATATTCAGAGTTTGAAAATCAGGCCCTTGTCGTATAGTCAAGGAGAAACACTGCAGTGAAAACATCAGCTTTGAATTCCCCGGCGCTTATGAATTTAAAACCTCAGTTTTATTTCATATTAAAGCATATGGAGTTTTTTGCACTGATTCCATTTAGAATCGTGCCACTCTCCTGAAACCTTTAGAACTAAAGCAAATAAACTCTCAGCAATAAAATGTGATCAGCTGGGAAAAAAGGAAAGGAAAAAAAGAAATTCTAGGCAACGGGAAAAGGAAGAGTTTCTAAAAATACCTCCTTATTTAGCTGGGTTTGATGTGGTTTCTATTGTTCTAACCTCATTCACAAAGGTTTTTCCCACCCCACACAGAACTTTCATATGAGATACACATTGTCATGGTACAGCTACAAACCTTCGAGATTAGGGCTAGCTACGGGGCACGGGAGCGTACAACAGGAAGCTGCAACTGCAGATAGCATTAAGTCATTGTACTCACGAATTTTAAGAAAACATTTCCCAATTCATGCTGAGATTGAGGTTCTGGTTGTAAACAAAATTCCAAGGCAGTAAGGAACTCCTTGTGCACGTCAAGAATGTCTTCAATGTTGGAAAACAAGATCTGAAATATGAAGAGAAATCTAATGTTAACTACAGAAGCAGGCTGAAGTGGTTTATTAAAGGAGTGCCTAAGTACTGATTCTGTCTAGCACAGCAAGGATGGAGGATGGTGGCTGCATTGTAAAATGCTTATGGGGAATGGCTGATTAGCCACGCTCTCGGCCTTCCCCCAGGGAGGTGCTTTGTTACGCCTGTGCTACTGGCCTATGTAAATGAAAATGAACTTTTTCCGAGTACCTGAGACTCATCAACAACAGCTTCTGACAAAACTATTGTTTTGTCCCCCACCAAGTCACAGGTGGTAAATGTGGTACACCATAAGGATACAAAGGATACAGGCAAAGAAGTAATCTACCTTCTCACTCATGAGAATCACCTTTCTGAAGAAAGGGACATGACAGGTTATTTGCATATCTGAAATCTTGTGGCTCTTACGGACCTTATAGAGCTTTTCTGCATAAGATGCTGAATTGGTCAGAATTTCATGGACAAATCTGAAGTTATTCTTCATATCCTTTAAATAAGTGACTACACTTAGCCATCCCATTTCATCTGAGCCTGCAATAAGGTGTCCAACTCTCTGCTGCCAAACAGCTTGTATTGTCATTCACACATGTTGTAAAATGTTTCTAGATCAGAATAGTAGCATGTTCGCCCCCAGTTAGTGTTCCCTTAGACTAACATAAATGTCCATAAAAGGTGCAAGTAAATGGAGACTCGGGTCTTTAATTTGCTTTTGAACAAGTGAATACGTTGGTGCAAGTTGGGAATTTGTGTCTTCTCATCACTAAATAAGTATTCTCTAGTTGTGAGAACACAATTCCTGACTGTGTGTGTGTCTTATGGTAGTTGAGTTCAACTGCTCAGGCATCAGCACATGCAGTCAATTTTGGTCTCAAAAGAAAGCCAAAGTTGTCTAGGCAAAAGGTGCTATGCACATGCAAGCTGGTATTGTTTTTGTTTTTATTTGGTTTGTTTAAGTTATTTCCCATGTGAAACGGGAAGGAAAACTTTGAAGTGTAAATGTGCACACAGCAGCAGAGAGCACTGTGCTAACTGAAAGAGTCCCGACTACAGTGACTCAACTATGCTATGGGCACTGACAGCCTCTAGAGAAGCAGTTCCCAATTTTTTTCTATAATGATCCCACTTCCAGCTTTGCAACTTCACTTTGGATCCAAGCCTGACTGCTATAGCTGACTCTTTGCAGGATTCATGACTTAACTAAGTGCCACAACCCTATTTGGGGTCACAACCCTGATTTGGAGAGCCATGGTATTTTCTCATCCCTTTCCTTTAACCAGGACTGTTTCAAAGGGAAGGTATGCACTAAAGTCATCGATTTCTCACACTGAAAATGGCCTCCTGGCTTTTGCTTCATCATTAAACAGCACATTGTATAGTAAATAATGTCAAGGAGCTTGGCCTCAGAGAAATGGCTTCCAGTTTCCTGACATTCACTGAGCAAAATGAAGGCAGTTCAGAGCATCCAGCCCTCCCTGCAACATGTGTTACTAGTCAAGGTGCACTGTCACACTGCAGTTTAATGCATGGTATTTGACCTGTTGACTGTGATGAGCTGTTTCAGCCAGAGTGCATCTACTCAGGGAAAGAAAAACCTTGAAATTAAGTCCTACTTCTCCACTAATGGGTACGATGTCTGGTCCCTCATTAAGGCCAATTTATACCTGGATCTCACAAGGATGTGCAAGACTGAGGGTTGAAGGAGCCTTCTTCTCTGGACAAAGGCAAATACAATTCTCTCTTCAGGTTATTCAAGCAGGCACTCCCTTACTTCTACCCACTCTATATGCTCCAGCATAATAAACTGGATGTGCAGAAGAGAGTATGCTGAGTCTTACTAAGGCTATACTTTTGCATGAGGAGATGCAATGCCCTCAGGGCTACCCCGCTGGGACACTGTAGTTCGGCATGATCTCCATTGCAGATGCATGCCTTCAGGTTTCCAACAGACATTCCAGTGCAGTGGATTTGCACTGGTGGGCTTTGAACTCAACAGAAGAAAGAAGAAGAAGGAGCAGAGAAATATTTTTCTCTCCACAGAGGGGCTGTCTGTTTGCTTCCAGAAAATCCCCAGTGCAAATCCTAGCAGAACTGAGCATGGTTCCATTGGTCATCCGTGACTCATGTTATATGTTAGCCTCTGTCTGCATGACTGCCATAAGCTGTGCCTGAAGGAGATTAGCAAGGAAGAGGAAAACAGCTGTCAGGCATGACTTTGCCCTTCAGAAGTGGTCTTCATGGGAGTATTTTTGAATCAAGGAATAACTAGTGTGTAATCCACTCTGTTCTGTAATGGCCAGTGGGATTCAGCCTGCAGCCAGCTCCTTAGACAACCAAGGTCATCTGAGGCTACAGGAGGCAGAGAGACCCTCCCCACTTGTTTGATATGCATTTGCCATTTTCTAGAACTATGCAGGACACACACAAAGCTGTGCCAACTATTTCATCACAGCTACAGTGGTACACCCACCCTAGTCTGAGTGCAGCTACACTGGTGTACAAGTGCTTGGTAAAGTTACACTCCCATTGGGAAAGGAGAAGGTAAAGTTACACTCTCATCGGGAAAGGAGAACAACTTATAACAATATAAGGCACTACTATATCAGTGGAACTATCTGTGGTGATAGAAGCATAATTTTCTACCAGCATAATTATAATTAAAATAATTACACTAGTTCAAAAACTATGTAGACCAGGTTTAATACTGGGCTTGGTATGGCCACTCTGGATGTGACACTAGTGCCCCAGGTTCACCTGACTGCCCAAGATGTGGTGCTAGTACTTAAGCATTATCCCAGCTGGTTTTAAGATGCACTTTTTTCCTCCATCTAGACTAGTGACAGTCAAAACACTCCTGACTTTCCCCTAGACATTCCCACAGCATGAAGAGAGAGAGGAAAAAACAGGCTCAATTCCCCAGGCTGCCAAACCATCGGTACACTCTCAACAGTACCGTCCCTCCTGGTGCCAGTTACTTCACAGTTCCCTGGTAACTCAAGATATATAACATAACTGGGCAGAGTGCCCCTACAACATGCCAATGAACAGCACAAGGAAAAAAGAAAGAAAACTTCTGGCTGCAGGAAAGACACTGTAACTGCTTCTGATGGGAACAGAAAGAGAGAAAGAATGGTCCTGCTGGTCGGAGAAACTGTACTGCTGTGATCCCATGTAAAGGCACCAGGAACTGACTCTTCATTTCAGATGGGGAGCTCTGTAACTGCAAGCTGGATAAGGTAACAAAGCCCATTAATGACAAAGACGCTCTTAATCTGGACCCCATCCACTCTTTCTCATGAAAGCACCCTGGGCTTTCCAACTCTATTAACCAACTCTAAAATAGCAGCCCCCCAAAGAAGAACAAAAGGCCTTTACACACTCATACCTTAAACCAGCAAACAAAACAACATGCTCTTTTGGTGGTCACATCTGATGGGCATAAATTATTACATTTCCATGAGATATGAATAATACTGGCAATAATAATATTCATTGGCATCTCTGGCTGCTCATGATTTCCTGCAAAGAGCTGTGTCGGTTTATTCGTTTTACTCCTGAATTTATTTTGCAGGGATTTTGCAGCATGTTAGGATCTGCAGTTGTTGATCACTGATTATTACTCCCTGGAACACATACTAAACTGGCAGGCCAGGCTAGCTCGTATTGGGGTGCTTGTTAAAGGACTCTAGGTGACCCGCCTGGACACTGTTCAGAACAGCAGCGTCAAAGGCCTGTATGTAAACTTCCCTATAGCCGTTTCACCACTTTTTCCTTGGGCTGCCTCTTCACCTGTGGAAAAATTTCCCATCTTGAGACTGTGATGTGATCTCCCAAATTATCTTGTGATGCCTCCTGATCGTTTCCAGGCAGTAGTGAAAAGATCAGTGATTAATTTGCAAAAGTCAGAGTTTGCCATAGGTCTAAAAGAGACCACCAAGTCATCAGGTTCAGTCCCTCCATATTTTAAGCCACTGCATCACATAATCTCATTCAGATCCCCATCAAGCTTTATCTGAACACTAGTTACAAACCTTTACTGTAATCCAACTAACTGTTCCAAAACGACATTGTCTCTTCTACTTTTTTGCAAAACCCCATTTGACTAACCCGCACCTCCCAAATCACTTGCACCTATTCATTTTTTGCTTTCTCCACCCATTCACCTATCTGATGTGTACAGAGTGAGTTCTCTGGAGCAGGGATTGCAGTGGTACTTGACTGTACAGTGACTAGTGGAAAGGCCCCTGACCACTGGCCAGGGTCTCTACATACTATAGTAATACTAATATATAGCTGAATTAAAAAAATATGAAAGAACCAACCCTGGTGAAGCCAACCCTGTTCAAGCACTGATAAGAAAGCTGTTGCTATGACATAACTCCATTAGTGTAGGACCCTCCGCTCTGCAATGTCAGCAGCAAAGCTTCTCATGAATTCAGCAAGGTAGGACCAGAACTTAATTCTGTGCACAAGCCTTAGTTTAGTGGCTGTTGCACTACCACTCCCTTTTCTGCCTGATATAAATTTCACTTGGTCATATCCAGACAAATGTGGACATTTAGTTCCCTGGGGACAACTAGCAGCGGGACACCTTGTGCCGCTGCTAGTTATCGCTGGGGAACAACTGTGAGATGCACTCTTTGGCATATGGCAGGTTACTCCAGGTGGCTAGGGCCAGCAACTGTGCTGGCCCCAGCTTCCTTATCTGGGGGCTGGGGAAGCTGCAGCCATGTCACTCCTGCAGCTTGGAGCCTCGCCAGTGGCCAAAGCATGGTTCCAGCTGGCCAGACTCCAGTTAGGAGCAGCACAGTGCTGCCTCCATGTGCACCACCCCCCTTTTTTTCTGCACAGGTTTTACTGACCCCTGGATCTCCAGGGGTCAAACCCCCCAATCTCCCCCCATGCTGCAAGGTAGCAGCATGGGAAACGCCTGAATGCGCAGTGTAGGGCGCCATAGACAGGTCTGCGATGCCACATACCACACGGCTACCCTCATTTGGACACGGCCTGTGTATCCAAAGTTTGTTTTCAACTACAATGCCTGTAAGCAAACTGTCACTAAAAGCAAAAAAATGGATATTTAATTCCTGGTTCACTGAAATGTTCATGAATAATCTTTTTTCCAGGATTGCTTGCCTCCAATTCTGAATTGTCTTCTTTACTAATGCAATGAGAAAGCTGGAAGGAATACCTTGACATTCTCCTCTGTTATGTGTTTCTCGGCTTTATCCACAGCATTCTGTCTGATTCTGTGCAGAAATGCCTAAAAGAAAAGAAAAAAGGGATTATTTGCCAATGGCCTGATGTGATATGACTTCATAGCTTGAAACTTCTGGCTTCCTGTTAGCATCTAGTCATATGAAGAGGATGTTGTAACCCAAAGGGTTTCCAGACTCTCAGAATTGAACCATGCACCAAATCATTACTTGCACTCTTAGAATCAGCTCTGCATTTTGGGCACGTAGAAGGCATTTCCTTAGAGGTGGTTTGTTTTTCCTGGTAACAAGTGTCTTTCCTCAGAAGCTCTGCTGACACTTTTTGACTGAAATATCTGTTACCACAGCACCAAAGAGAGGAGATGCTTGTTTATTCTCTTGAAGGTTTCTCCTCCCTCCTCTGAAAGGCAGCTGTTCTGTTTTTAGGATGCAACGTGCCTGGCTGCTATCAAGAGAGATGTCAATGAAAATGCATGCAAGGAACAACAAAGTACATTCATGCTGCTGAAGCAAAGGCAAGCCTGAGCTAAGTACTGGGGTTACAGATGATCTTAGTCTCAGCACTTGGGGAACTAAGGGAAACAGAAACCCGCAATCAGTGCCTGCGACGCATTTTCATTTCTACTACATTTCTTTCTGGCTACTTAAAAAATTCAGCCAAAGCAATCTCGGGACTTTCTGCTCCCACTGAGACCACCCCCAACTCTGCACACCTTTGACTTTACAAGCCAGCCGAATAAAGAGCTCAGGACTAGACACAAAGGGGTAGTGACTCCGATACTAGCCTTTAGACTCCTGCTCAGGGCCAGGCAACTGCTAGCAAGAGGCCGTTTGTATATGCAGTGACAGCGATGGCAGTTTGCTTGATCCAGCTGCAATAATTCAGCAGAGCGCACTGCTGATGGGAAGTTTAAACTCGACACGGTGCTTAGCAGCCATGAGTTAAAAGCTTCTCCTGAAGTGAGGAGAGGGGAATTTTACCCTCCCCCAGGCGTCAGCAGATGGAGACAAGCCCCTGCAGGAGGTGGGGGAGGCTGCCTGAAAGGAGCCCAGCGAGGACAAAATCTGCTGGGATCAATTAAAGTGACCCAGACATAAAGCAGGAGAGGGTTTTTCCGGTCTGCCCTTGTTAGTGGTTTCCACGCTTGCCTCTCTTGCATAAGGCCTGGGCCCTGGGGAATATTATGGGCAGGAAAAAAAAGGGGACTTTTCGTACTCACCTGAGACAAAGTGGGGATGTGCGCAACTCCTTTGTATCTCTAATACAAAGCTGCCTCATTACACTGCTGTAATGAAGGGCTTGTAAAAGGTGAACAGTTTTACCCAGTGTCTGTCGGCTGGAGCAAACTCAGCTGCTTTCTGATTCTGCCTGAGGCAGGGCAACTGCTCACTGCAACACATGGAGCTGTGAACCAACCTTGCAGGAGCCGTGAACCAAGCCCCCAGCCTCCTGATCACTGAAAGCCTCTCCCTCCGCCTTCTCAGATAGAAGAGCTTGAGCACAATTCACCCATTGTTGGTCCACAACTGGGCTAAAGGGAAAAGGGTATGCAAAGGTGCCTGAATGGCAGGCAAACTGCTCTAAGATGGATGGGGGAGGACTATTTGCTTGTGCTGGGCGGTGGATTCTCAACCACCAGCTCATGAACAGATGTTAGGGGGTCCCAATCATCTCGATCACCCCCCACCGTTGAACAGGATGCTTGAACCCAGACAGACATGAGGAAATTGGAGTGGATTCTCTGGATGGAAAAGTTCAGGACCGGCTATTTTAGGGAGCAGAATGTTTTTTCCTGGTGACTGAGGAGCCGTTCTATAAAAAAAAGAAAAATCCAGCCTTAGCAGCCAAGGCACTTTACCAGTAATCTTGCCAATGTCTGCTGTGATGTTAATATGCTGCCCAGCTTCCTGGCAGCAGTCAGGGAAGCCTCAGGATTGTGTGAGACAAAGTGTGCAGTGTGATGAGAAATAGCACTAGGATTGACAGGAGAGGGGATGGAGGAGATGATGCCTTCCTGCTCCAATACTGTGCATGATAGCTGAGCTCTATTAATCAGGCAGCTGATTTACATGTTTTGCTCCTTCATATATTAACCACCAGTTCCACAGAGGTAAGACAAGTGGAGATTTTTCCCTTCCTTTAATACAGAATCAGATCTCTGTTTGAAAACAAATCCAATTGGATTAACTAATTAATCCATGCAATTAGCAGCTCCACTGGTGACTAATATTTACCAGTATATTAGTCCCATCCATGTGTATTTCTAATAATAGAAACCCGGTAAACAGAAGGTGCAAATCACATTAGCTGTTACATCTAGTCAAAAAAGCAGAGCCTGCGTTACCGGTAATTTATAAAACAGCTTTTCTGGGATGCCTGTCTGAGAAAATCACGTTAATACGTGTGTGTGTGTGAGAGAGAGAGAGAGAGGGAAAGGGGCTGGCACACCAAAAGAAGCAAGTCTGAAAAGCAGAGACACAAAGAGAGAAAGAAAAGAAAGAGGGAAAGATGTATCAGGAGAAAAGGAAAGAGTCAAATTTAGAAACAGATTGGCAGGTCTGTTCCAGCCTTCTGATCATCTTGATGTGTGTAAACAACAGTATTTCCAGCGCCACCAAAACAAGACAGTTGTGAAGAGACAAATGTAGTCGCCAACTTTCCAAAATGTTACCATAAAAATCCAAACTGGCTGGCTGCAAAACTATTTGTTCCCAGCTTTTAAATCCCCCTTCCTTTGAAATAAAAATCCTTAGTGATGTAATCATTTCACCAGAACAGGGATTCTGCAAGCAACTCAACCAGCTGAAACCACTTCCTATTCAACTACTGGCACAGGCTCAAGTGTCAGCCGTGCATAAATGTCACCACAGCGCATCTTTTGCACTTAACACCAACAAATGCACAAGATGCATAAAATCATAGAAAATGAGAGCTGGAAGGGGACCTCAGGAGGTCTTCCAGTCCAAGTCCCTGCTCAAAGCAGGACCATCCCCAACTAGATCGTCCCATCCTTTTCTTCACCACCTGTCATTACGTTGCCTTCACCGTTCAGTAAGGGACCCATACTTTCCCTGATCTGGTTCCTGACATACTTGTAGAAACCCTTCTTGTTACCCTTCACGTCCCTTACTAGCCGCAACTCCAATTGTGCTTTGGCCTTCGTGATTTCATCCCTGCATGCCTGAGCAAGATTTTTATACTCCTCCCTAGTCATCTGTCCAAGCTTCCCCTCCTTGTAAGCTTCCTTTTTGTCTATGAGCAGCAGGTCAAGAAGAGGATGGCCCCTAGTTGGTCTCTCCAACACTTGCACTAGGAAGTTGTCTCCAATGCTCTCCAAAAACTTCCTACACTGCCTGCGCACTGCTGTATTGCCCTCCCAGCAGATGTCAGGGATAAGGGACTGATAAGTGTGTGAACCTGCACCTTCTCAGCAGCTGGCCCAGGGTTGTGAAAGTCACTCACTGGACTCATCTGAATGACCAGGAATTTCACCCATTGAGTATTAAAGGCAAAACTCACCCATCTGACTTGTTGTTTTACAGAAATTATAAAAAAAAAACTATGGGAGGCCAGAGGGAAAGCATCAGAGCTTAACTCGGACCGTGTAAGAAAGTTATAATCAACGGTTACAGTGGTAATGTGTTCGGGTCCCACAGTGATAAGCCTGGGATGGATGGAGAGAACAGTTAGGTTCCCATTTTACCTGCCCATGTACCCTGGGTCTCCTTGAAGGCAAAAACTGAATTTTTTAAAGCAGCCCAAACTCAGTGATGGATTTCTCCATGCATGACAGAAAAAAAGAGATTCATGACCCACAACAATCCAGCAGACTAGGGAGAGCCCAGATCAGAGCACTAGGCCAAAAGCAGTGTCTTGAAGCAAATGGGAGTTTTTTAGTCAATCATACCAGCCAGACCAATAGATGTTCCTTCTCGTGCTTCTCTTGAAAGCATACATATAAAACTCCATGTCCCGTCTTGCTTGTTTGCATGCCAATCACTAGGAAAAGAGCTCATTGCAGAAAAACAGCTAATGAAGGATTTGTTTTTGTTTAAAGCCCGACTGGGTGCATCAACCTAATATTTATTTGCACACTGTGACTTGTTGCCGTAAAGGTTTGCGGGCTTTCCAGACAAAGCAGAGCTAGTCTGACTTACCACACACCATACATGTTTGCTCAAGGTGCAGAGCCTTGCAGGATTCGAGCAAACCTAGAGCTAACAAGGGGACTAAGAAGTAAGAAGTGAAATATCACCATGTCACCAATCTGCATCATGCCTATTTATAGTGATAGGAAAAACAGTCATCTCTATCCTAACACAGACACACAAAGATGCACAGCATCTTGAAATATGAAAACAGAAGTTATATACAAATTTTCTTTTTCACCAAGCCTGTTTTTATTTTATTTTTAAGGTCTCCTCAAACTCCATGGCACTCAATGTACTACTCTCCAACAGTGTGAAATTCAGTTAGCGTGAATAATGCAACTCTGAACCCTTACCCTGAACGTAACATTCAGTTTAAGGCAAGAATTTCTAAATCAGAGCTGTTCCCAGATTGATAATGATGTTGGATTCTCTGACATGGGTTTTGACCAGCTCTTGTTAGTCTTTTAACATTTCCTCTACTGGGAAAAGGGGGTGCTTTACCATCTGTTAGCTGCTATCTGTTAACTAAGATGTAGCAAACATCTTGTGTGGAGAAGGCAAGGTATCCTTAATAAGTGCCAGCAGGTCAAAGTAAACATAAATTAGGGTCTAGTTACAGTGTGTCAGTTGACACCTGGTAAAAGTATACCTTTTTGCTGTGTGGACATGGCTTTACACTGGAGTATCTTTCTAGCGCCTTGTCTCCCATGGATTGTGTATAAGATTTCAGGGGGCGCATGCCTGCCTTTGTCTGTTGATGGTGTTGGTAAGATGCATGGGCTTGAGGGAGCGATCCTGGGGTTTTCAGGAGAGATGAGAAAATTGGCCGGGTGCTTTCTCATTTTATTACCATGGAAGCCAAGAGCGTGAAGTGTTAATTACAGGAATCGTATAATTCTCTACAATGCTAAATAGAAAATGTGAGCTCCCTGGGGAAGAACGGCTATCCTATCGCACTGACAACTTGTACTTTCAACCTTGGGCGCTACTTTATAGTGTCCAGGAATACACAACCCTATTTTATCCCTATGTAAAACAATGACACAGGAAATGTTTCATTACAGAAAGCCCAGCCGGGGACCTAAACGGCCCAGTTCATGTTTCTAGCCCTCCTGAAGAGGTCACTCCTACCTTCCCATGCCTGTGTCCCTTCAGGTGATCACAGAAGCAATGGCTCAGTTATTATTACCACTCAAAATACTCAAGCAAGGCACATCAGCAAGATTCTTGCCCAGGAAATCAATGGGGAAGGGGATTTTATTAACAGGGCAATTTAATATGTATTTTATTATTATGCAAGAAAGAAAAAGGAAGGCAGAGGAGTTTTTGCAAGGTAAGATTAGATCTTTTTGAAGAACAGCCGCAGAGCAAAATAGGACAACTCCTACTACTAATCAAGATAACAACAAGAGCATTCAGCAACTCATGCTCCTTTCAGCCAAATCAGCAAAAACTCTTTCTACACAAACCACTAAGAAGGCTTGTTAAAAATCACACTCCCCTCCTATAACATATCACCCCCAACCTTAACAATACTGATTTCCAGACAAAGGATGCTCACAACCACGCTCACAAGGGAGTAATAATGTTCCTACTGGAAGGACAGATCATAAATTAGGCAAACTACATTGTGGTAGGTCTTAAAACAGAAGTTTCCTGAAAGTAGTCTACATTGAAAAACATGAAGTAATGAAGGCTATTATCTCAAATCAATGACTGGGAGCTAGATAGAAATAGAAACCAGAAATGGGATAGACGCTGGAAAACAAAGGAAGAAGACTCTGTAACCAACACAACAGAGCAGAGACTGAAACAAGACACACACTCAACTTCCCTGCCCAAAATATAAATCAGCACGAGGACACTTCCTCAAACCTTCAGAAATAGTACAAGGTTTCTGACTAAACAGCTGTGTGTCAGCCAGGGAGAAATGAAAGAGAGAACAGAAACAACCAAATAGCACATGGGGCAAGAAGCCACCAAATCTGAAATGGACAGCATCTCAAAGCAGGCCACTGTGAACCCAGGAGGGACAGAACTGTATTTTAAGTGAAAGTTAAACTTCTGATCCCACCATGTGATGACTCCTTTCATTGGGGCCCTCATCAGAGGCTGACGCTTCCTATGCCTTAATGAGGCCCTGCCAACATTGGGTAAAACTTGTCATTCCCATAAAGATTTGAAGCAGAATTTGAATACGCGATCCCTCTTTTCTCATTGCTTCAGTGAGTACTGCCACTGCCCTTGGATGTTGGACAAAATGTGCTGTGGATCTCCTGGGACTCCGGTATCACACTGGTATAACTCAGTTGTCTTCCATGGAGTTGCTTAGACGGCTTTGGGAATAGGAGATACACTGAAATATATGGATGTGATACATTGGAATATGTGGATGTTTCTACTAAACGCTTGCTGAAATCTGAAGTTTGAATGCAGGTGCATCCTTGTTCATTTAGTAATTGCTAGCCCTGATCCTCAGCAGAAGGCTTGTATTCTTTTGCATATTACCATACATACAAGTCATAACCCAAACCCCAGCAGAAATTACAGGAAACATGAATATCCTGCATCCTTCAGCCAACAAATGCTATGTGAATTACAGGTCTTGTTTGCAACTGGCGTCTCAAGCACTATCATGAATGATCTCACGATAATTTTAACGATGACAGGACAGGAACTATACAAATAATTCAGTATGATATAAGACATTTGTTCACATTAATGTTTTTCAACTCCATGTATGGTCCTAAAGAAAAACAGGCCTTCAGATAGTCCTGTCTCAGTAAATTGGAAACCATCTGAATGATAAATTTTAATGAGCCCCTACTCTTGTTAACAGTTGCTATTCAGTAAAGTATCAAGTAACCTGGGCTGGAGTTGAGATTCTACTTCACTTCCCCAGACCTAACATGTTCCAGTTTTCTGGGCTATTACAAAAATACCGAGTTTCAACCCACACATACCTGGTGTTTAGTAATAGGTGAAGTGGCTCGCATGTAAATATGGGTATACAGTCTGTAAATATTCTAATATTTTTCTGGCTGCAAGCCAGTGTATCAATGTGAGATACTGGGCTAAATTTAGATTTCACACATTCAGGTTTTACAGTGGTGCAGTTCCATTTATACCATCAAATATGGAATAATTCCTGTAGCATCTACAGAATTATACCAGTGTAAAACCAGTGTGAGATCAAACTTATCATTAATGTTATTAATTATGATACCCCTTCTTGTGTTAATTGCAGAATTCCTGAATCCTGAGCTCTTACTAGTGTAAATTTTAAATGAGCCATTTCTGATGAAGGGAAAAAGGAACCCGGGGATCTCTACAACATCAACTGAAAATCGTATCAAGAAATTCTTATCTGCAGTGTTTGATGTATGGCGTGTATTTTCCTTGATATCCTTGTGAAACAATGAAGAGTTACAGCTAAGGGAAAGAGCAGAGCTGTAAGAGGAGGATTAGCTCTACAGTGACACTATTTCATCCACAAACAGCTGAACAGAGACTAGCTTGGTAGGCAGAGGTGTTTAGTGGCAGGAAATAGCCTCAGGGTATTTTACTGCCCTAATTTTGGCATCCTGTTCATTATACTGGTTTCAAAGTTTCATGGCTCACTGACACACCTATTTATCCATGTACATACACATATACATACTTACATTTTGATCTACCCCCCAAAGAGGAACTGAAATGCTAAGTACTCATAAATGATTTAAAAAAACAAATGTAAATCACATATAATACAACTTGTCAAGCAAGCAACCAATAACAGCTGAGCTGCTGCCTGGATTTCTGCACGGTGGCTCTGCATTGCTGTCTTCTCAGCAGAGTATCAAATCAAATTCTCTATATTCAGTTTCCAGATGGGCACTTTTTCTCTAAACATAGAAAGCACCTGTATAATCTTGGTTTATAGGACATGGTGTGATAGGGATTCATTATAAACACCTTGGCTTCAGTATACCTCTCACTATCTTTTGCAGGCAACTATAAAGATGTCTATTACGTCTGCAAGTCTCATAACTACTCAGAAGAAAGTTATTTCTTGCTAACACATGCATGCGCACACTTTTTTTCCCCTAAGAAGCTATTTCTTTTTCATTCCAATATCTTTACTCTTTAGGATTCACGATTCATTTCACATTGTAAAAATGGATGTTAACGTGACATAAGGAACAAATTATCTGCCCTTAAGAAAGGCTTTATAACCATCTTTAAAAGGCATATTCATGCATTGTGGAACAGGGTGAAGCAGTAGAGGATAGGCCCATCTTCAGTCACAAACTGCAGAGGTAACACAAGGGAGAGCTTTCTTTCCCTGAAGCACTGGAGGTACCACTTCCAAGAATTCTTTTTAGCTGTACAGATAATTGGGTGATATACCTACTGTAATAAATAGCTACTGTATATATATTGCAAAATCAACACTATGAGAGACACATGAACTAAGCCTGGACCCAGCTTTTGCTCCCACTTTGTAACATGACAACATATTACATTAAGAACTGAGCAAAATATGGGGAAGTGAACAAAACCTCAGCTGTTTAAAACACTGTTCTGTGTGTGTGTGTGTGTCTGTGTGTGTGTGTGCGCGCATGCACGTGTATTTTGGAAGTGAGAAGTGGCTGCTGCCTATACAATCCACATTCTTGTGACACATCCAAAGATCCAATAAATTTATCCTAAGCCTTAATTAACCGTGCATTAAAAAAGACTACACATTTATTACTATCCATGTTTGACATATCCAATGTCCTTTCTGTCCATAGGTCCATTGCATTTACCACTGAAGTTAATAAAATGGTCTGCAAAATCAGCTCAATAGAGCCCGAGGGAGTTAGGCACTAGGGGTGTACGAAACGGGCCATATTCAATTCAGATTCGGCCCGAGTCAGGGACAGTGATTTGATTAATTGATTTGGACCACTGTCCCCGATTTGATAAGATTTCATAGATTTCATAGACATTAGGGCTGGAAGGGACTGTGGAAGATCATCAAGTCCAGCCCCCTGCCCCAGGGGCAGGAAGTCAGCTGGGGTCACAGGATCCCACCAAGATAAACATCCAGTTGACTCTTAAAGGAGTCCAGAGTAGGTGCTTGGACCACCTCTGGCAGCAGTCTGTCGCAGGCCTTCGGGACTCGGACAGGAAAAAAGTTCTTCCTTATGTCCAGCCTGAAATGGTCACGGAGGAGTTTGTGACCATTTGACCTTGTCATCCCTTGGGGCACTCTGGTGAACAAACGTTCCCCCAGATCCTGGTGAGCACCCCTGATAAACTTGTAGGTGGCCACCAGATCACCCCTGAGCCTGTGCTTTTCCAGGATGAAGAGTCCCATGGCTCTCAGCCTCTCGTCATAAGGTCTGTTTTCCTGACCTTTGATCATGCATGTGACTCTCCTCTGGACCCTCTCAAGCTTGTCCGCATCCTTTTTAAATTGTAGAGAATCCAAATCTGAAGATTCGATGCCAATTCGGAGAATCAGCGATTTGGCCGTAGACATGGTTTAAATGTTTTTTCTACATACTTTGAGGTACCAGGTATGGCTCGTGAGTGCTGTGGTGCTGGGAAGGATGGAGTGTCCTACAGGCATTCTCGGGGATGAGCCTGGAAGTGGTCTGGAAGTATTTCTGGTCCACTTCTGGGTCTGCCAGGGAGCACGTGGGGGACCCCCTGCCCCTGCCCCAGCTCAGCTATTGGCTGCGGGGGGACCCGGGGTGCTCCCTCCAGACCCAGGAGACACCAGTTGTCAAGACACAAGGGGTGTGGGGGGAGGGGAGCCCATGCATACCCCGGCAGACGTGGAAGTGGACCAGAAGTACTTCTCGTCCACTTCTGGGTCTTCTGCCAAGCACGCTGGGGAGCCCCCCGCACTACTGTGAGATGCTCTATCCACCCCAGCATCACAGCATTCATGAGCTGCCTGGTACCTAGAGGTATGTAGAAAAAACATTTAAAGCTGTGTCTAGGGTGGAATTGCCAAAACTTTCCAAATTGATTTGGTGGGTTCTGATTCAATTCGGAGAGATTAAAAGGTCTCCTGATTCGATTTGGATTTGGAGATTTGGCCACTGAATCGGGCCGAGGCTCCGCTGAATCAAAATGGGGACCAAAGCACCGAACAGCCCTATTAGGCACCTCAGTCTCATTTTGTTCCCTTGAAAATCTCAGCCAAAAATGTCTAGATTGTGTCACCATTCCCTTTGAACCACTGCTGACTTACCTTGACAGCACCCCTTTCACAGTTGGTGCAAGAACAGATTTCCAGAGCAACTAAAGAAAGGCAATAGAATTGCTCTACTCAGGAGCCAATTACTGTCTCTTAGCAGGCACATCTACATTGCACATTAGCACATCACGGCAAAGGCTGTCCTAACGTGCAAATGCGCGGTAGAATTAGTCTGCTGCACATAGTATCACAAAAAAAAAATGTGCACCAGAGCTACTGCACAGTACCACCAGCTACTGTGCATTTAGTTAGTACCTGTTATCACAGGTACTAAGATTAATGTACAGTAACCATACATAGCGCATTAATGGATGTGTAGATGTGCCCACTATATTCAGATTGCAGGGATTACACTTGTACCTGCAACTTGAGAAATCAACATGCTCTTACATGTACAATCATATGCATACAATACACATAGTGGTATTCAGGATAAGTGAATTTTGTGACCTGATTTAATAAAACTTCCCAGGGGAAAATTATTTACAGAGCTAGCTAGGAAAGGACCTGCTTTGCACCTACATTTCCATTATATTAATGTTTACATCTAAATTCTGCAAAAAGGCAGACAAAAACCATTCATGCATTTATAGCGAAGAAAGGTGAGACCAATGGGAAGTGAGAATAGCATGTGGCCAGTCTCTCACTCCAGAGAGAGAGAGAGAGAGAGAGAGAGAGAGAGAGAGAGAGAGATCTTTTTCTTATAGAAAGTTTTGTTTTTGTTTAAATTACAAGACCACTTCTTGAAGTGAAAGACTGGTTTCTGCAAATTGGCCTGTTTCTACTTCTGCCGCATTGCATTAACATCTACCGAAACTCCTCTCCTAGCCAGTCAATGTTTCCTGCCTGAACTGTGGCGGATTCCACATTAGTGGCATCCCCAAGCCCCCAGTCTGCAAGCTCCAGCTCCTGCAGAATATTGCTGCCCGCCTTCTTCAACAGAGAAAGAAAGAAGACCAGAGTCATCCCAGTGTCAAGTGGTTCTGCTGGTCCCCATTTATTCCAGGGTCCTGGTGAAAGCTGCGCATTTCATGTACTGTGTTCTCCTCAGATGTTAAACTGAAGCAGATAAAACCACTGGAACTTCTTCAGATTACAAAAACATTTTGGGCACCTGACCTAGATGAAGGGCTGATATTTTCGGGAAATTTTTATTATCAAACTATCTTTCTGCTCTTTCACTTTTGAGTGATTCTGTCTTAAACAGCAAAGATTATCAGTGAATGCTAGAAAAGTTTCCAGGGGATAACCAGCCGCGTTGAAACTTTGAACAGTTTGGAAGTTTTAACATAGGACAACACTCTTTGCTGTTTCTACAGCATTTTATGATTATATCTGACGGACAGAAACAAATGAACAAGCCAAAGGAAATCCCGTGGAAAGCACAAGAAGGGTTCAGCTGTTCTCGTAGATATTAGCCTGTGGGTCTGCGGACCACCTGACAGTTACTCCTGAGGTGAGCAGAAATTCACAATTTCACTTTCTAGGGAGGGGCTTGAACAAATATGAGCACTAGATTCCCAGCTGCTGCAAATCAGTGCAACTCCACGGACACCAATGAACCTTGCAGCACTTCACACTTCTGAGGAATCTGACCCCCCAGTCTTCAGATTCAATTTGTGCAAACTTGCCACGTCATTTCAGTCTTCCAGATCTGATGAATTGTCTGAGATGATTGAAATAAGGGAGATTCAGCTAATTTCTACCAGTTTTGCAGCCAATTTTACAGAATCTCCATGAAAATCCAGCATGCAAGCCAGGATCCCTCAAAGGCTCATCCTCTTGGATGACACAAGCCTGGTTATGTTTCAAGCATGTTACAAGATCCCAGTTTTAGATTTCATTAAGAACACTTTGCTCAGCTCTGACATGTGGCTAAAGAGTCTTAGAAGTAACCTAGGACACTTTTACATGTGCTCCAGGGTGGCAGGAGACTTCAATTAGAGCGACTCCAAGAGCTGCTCTAATTAAAGTGTCGCCATGTCTCCTGTATCAACATCCCTGTGCTTGAAAATGGCAGTGGGGGTACTTGAATTAAAGCTCATCCCCTGGATACCAATATGAAGGCACAGGTTTCCTGTTAGCAAAAACTTTGCTATTCAAATAGCACCGACAGTCTCAGAGGTTGTATAGGGACCTTGGACATTTAGAGCTTGTGTTGGAATAAGGCAACAGTTGCTATGAATTTAAGAAAAATAGACGCTGATTTCCAAAAAGGGGTACCAGGGTTAATACAACGGATGTCATGTCCCTTACTATACCTGACCACCCCTCTGCTCCATGCGTGTGCATGAACACACACACACATGCACGCACACACACGTGTACATGTGCACAAGAGCAGGATTGAGACTTACAGTATGGAGGTAACATTTCTGAACCAGAAGGCTATCCTAACAAAGACTTCTGATGTAACCGCAGCCTCTATAGTTATTTCTTCTCTGAAGCTTTTCTTAGTGGCAAAACATCTATGTCAGCCTTCTACCAAAGGTCATAAAAACTTCAGGGGTATTTTAAAGACCTGTTTATGGCTTGGAACCAGAGCTCTGGTACTAAACAGAAATGGTGGAACGGCCTAGTCTCTGGCACTTAAAATTTTCTGCCAGGAAAACGTTAAGTGGCTGTGACAGGAGCTCAGCTTTCTGTGGAGGTAGCAGAAATGGTCTGTGCCATACTGAGATCCTCATTCTCATAGCCAAGCAAGACAGACTGTGTCACTAAAGCCTGTAAACATTTTCTGAGAAGGGCAACACTTGACAAAAATCTGTAATCTGGTGATAGGGCTAAAGTGGGAGGAATGCCACGGAGTGCCATCCGGGGGCAACATAAATAAATACCAGCAATTCCTTCCCCTTTCATCCAAGGTCCCCTGCACAGTTTGTGGTTAATAAATATGGGGTGATTTTTTTAAAAAGCAAAATGCATGTTGAATTTCCCTGCTGTAGATTCTTGCACCTCATAAAACTAGCAGGTCGTGTCTATTTACCTGTCCACTGCAGAATCAACAACCTCAGGGCAAATGGAAAAGAAACCAAATCCAGAGAAGGACATTCAATCCCCAAATCCCCCAAAAACAAGAAATAGGGAGCCTGACCATGCTGCCATTTATATCAAGAAAGGCATGCTCAAAGTTCTTATTTGGATATTTATTCTATCACAATGTGTTGGTTATGCCAACTGCTTACATATATTTTCTGAGGAAGAAAAGTGTCTAAATTCAGTGCCCTATTCTGAAGTTTGAGTAGAGATACAAACCATTTGTTTGCATTTTATTTTTAAGTTATTTCACCTAAAATCAGAACAGAAGGAGTTAAACACAATACTTTTGGCCAGTCAAACAGCTAGTCAGAAAAATTTCAACGTACAGTGAAATATTTCTGTCTTATTTGCTTTTTAGTATTTATTTTGCAACCTGCCAGGCCCCATGGCAAGCTTCTCAGCTCCCCACCCCAACATGGAAACTTCATCAGAGGGTTTGTCCGCACTGCAGACTGCAGAGCTTTGCAGAAATACCTAATTCAGACACTGGAAGCAATCTATGACCACCTCTGCTACCCAAAGTGACTCGTTTAAAGCTAGTGCAGGTGGCTCTCTGCAACACTGCAGACTGTTTGTCAACATGCCCTGTAGCCCTAGGCCCTCCATAGCCTCTCTTTCTCTACAACTTCATGCTCTCTATTTTCCTCCCTTTATGTAAACCTTAACATTCCTCATCAGTCTGACATTGAGGCTTGGAAACTTTCACCATCCTTCAGCCACTTGTTCTTGTTGTAATCGGCACAGCTACTACCACCAGTCCTCACCCACCCAGTATTGCAACCAGTTTTCACCAGTCACTAGAGGTGCAGACAGAAGTTACGTTTGTTGTGTGATCAGCAGGAATCCTGGTTTTCCGTAATAAAAAATCACTAATTCTGATAAAAAAATGCAAATTCTCTGATAAAAATCCCAAAATCCGTGGTTAAAATTAAATGCCCTCACATTCACCCACAGCCCTGCTGGTGTCCCTCACTCCCCCCCCCACAGCCCCCAGGCCTACTTGTGCCCCTTGCCCCCACACCCACAGCCTCTTCTGCCCAGCCCTGCTGGAGGGAGCCCCCAGCTGCCAGGGCTATGGAGCTGGGGACCCAGGTCTGTAGCCCCCCTGCCTCATGCCCCCCAGATCTGTGGGGGGGGTGGGGGCAGGGTGGATGTGCGCTGCCCCCATGTACACAGAGGAAGTGTGGCCAGGGCAGCACGGAGCTTGCAGCAGCAGGCAGCTTTCATGCGTGGCCCTGCAGTGCCCTGCCACGCCAGTCGCACACACGCGCTCTGGAGGGCATGGCGGAGGGTGGCAGGGTGTGGAGCACAGCGTTTGCAACCCAGGGTTTGCAGCTGGCCGGGCACTCTGGCTGGGGGGGGGCAGGGGGGGTTGCAGTCTCCCTGCTCCTGGATGGAGTGCCTGGCTGGCTGCAAACCCCCGCTCCTGGCCAGACAGTGCCCAAGCTGACTGGAGGCTCAGGGAGTGGGGGAGGCTGCAAACCCCCCCACCCCCTCTTCCTGGCCAGAGTACCCAGCCATCTGCAAACCTCCCCACTCCCTCAGCCCCGAGCCATCTTGGGCACTCCTCGGCTGGGCACTCCAACCAGGAGGAGGGGTTTGCAGCTGGCCAGGAGCAGTGGGGGGGTTGCAGCTGGCCAAGCACTCTGGCCGAGAGCGGGCAGGCTGCAAACCCTCTCCTGGCCAGAATGCCCAGCCGGCTGCAAACCTCCCCACTCCCTCAGCCCCTAGCCAGTTTCCACCCCCCAGCCGTGCCCCGCAACCCCCAAGCCCCACTCATCTCCAGCAAGAAGAGTAAGCCTGAAGTAACTTCCAGTAAGTACAAGTGTTGGACCCCACCCTTCCCCCTCTCCCCTCTGAGCAGAGTTGGGGCTTTCCCGCCCCTTTTGCAAACAGCTCTTGTAGGCTGGAACCCTGCCAGCCTGCAGAGCTCTTTGCAAAAGAGGGAAATCCACATGTTTCTCTTCTAAAAGGGAAAAATCCATGTTTTCTCTGATAAAAATTAGAAATCCATGGTTTTCTCTGTTTTTCTGTGGGAAATGCAAAACCTGGATCCCTGTGATCGGCCCCCTGAAAGTGCTCTACACCCATGCCATGACACACGTGCATGGCTGCAGAGCGCTTCAAAAGTGGCTGATTACATGACAAATTAACTCTTATCAAATGAGGAATCAGTCAAAGGCGCTCCACTTTGGAGCACCTTAAGGAACTTCTGTTCCCTAGGGTCAATTTGCCATGCAACTGGGGCTAGGCTGATGGAATCCAGCCCTACCCCCAGTGCTATCTGCAGGAAGGAAGAGATCAGAGGGGCAGGGGAGTGAGCCTGGGTTTGCCCAGCCTGAGCTGGAGAGTGGGGCATGTGGATTGGAGACCCCTCCAGCTCAGGCTGGGCAAACCCCAGTCTGTAGCTCATTCCTCCTCCCCTCTCCTCCCTCCCCTCTTCATTGCTGGAAATGCAGACAGCTGGGAGGAGGTGAGGCAGGGCAGGGCTGGGGGAGAGAAGCGGCCCCTCTGCTGCAGGCAGGTTCAATCCCACCTCTGACTCAACAGGTGAATGCCTGTGGCGGGGCACTCTAACTCATGGCACTTTATGTAAAGCACCATGAATTAGAGCAGGAGCCTGTATGTCTGTCAGCATCCTAAGGGGTACGTGCAAACATTACATTTAAATTGACCTAACTAGGGTTAAGTCAATCTAAATGCAGATCTGTGCAGGCATTCAAGGAGATTAAATTGGGCAAAAAAATGGCAGGCTTGGCCTAAATTAGTTTACCTGAGAAAGTGAACTAACTTAGATCAGGAACAGGTTCAACTGGACTAGTGAACATGTGCACATATTTGGAGCCCAACTGTTCACCCCAGCCCCAGGATAATGCTCTTCCTACCCCCACAACCCTGGCTGGGCTATTTTTAGTCCCCTCCAACCCTTCCCCCACCCTACATAGCCCTTCCAGCCCCACTTTGCCCCCCTGACCTGCCAACCCTCCCCCCATGGACCTGCTAGCGCCCCCCCATCCCACTTTCCCTACCCCTCTTCCCCAACTTAAAGCAAACTGTGTGCTTGTAGACAAGGTGTGGTGAATGTCTGCACCTACCCTAAGAAGTTATTTTTAAGCTACTTCAAAATATCCTTAACTGATCTGTATAGCCTTGCTTCTGTCTAGGAATGTAGACATGTTTACCTGGAATTACCTATATATTTATTCACAATTGTTTCTTTTCCACTAAACAACATCAGCCCTGAGGCTGTGATAGTCCGGACACTGATATATAATCAAAGGCTACAGGGGCAAAGGATGGGTATACATAATGAAGTGCTTTACAAATATTGACTTTAGTCAGCCCTACAACACCCCTCTGAAGGAAGTATGTTTATCTGCATTTTCTAGATGAGGAAAGAGCTGCAGAGAGCTTAATGCCTGAGTCAAAGCCCACATGGAGTCAGAAGCAGACACGAAGTTTCTGATTTTCTGGCTGGTGATGAGACCAGCAAACTACACCTTCATCTCAAAATAATGTGAAAACCTTATGGGAGTTACCCATGCCCTTTCTCTTCTTCAAAGACTGCTGCTTTGTCACGTCACTCATGCCAGTAAACCCAGAACAAAATCCTGAAGTCAATAGGAGTTTTGCCATTACCTTTCATAGAGCCTGGATTTCACTCCTGGCCTCTATTTTCATTTCCAAAGAATATGAACAAGGACATGCTTCTGTGGTGACTAAAACTCAACTGTCAATATAGGTGGTGTTTCAAGGATTTTTTTAAAAGAAGTGTTATCTCCTTATAGAAAATAAAGGGCTCTTTTCAAAGGTGCATTCCCCATGCATGCAACTCCCAGACGACGCCTGGAAGCAGAGGGATTGTGAATGCAGATCCTGGACCTTGTAAGACAGGCCACAGGCTGAACTGCACCTTTCAAAATCTGGCCAAATGAACTTCCTTACATGCAGGTTTCAAAGGGGAATTAGAAGAATGAGCCTTACAAGTAAGTTTTACGTCACAAGTTGTTAGCAGGAACAAACAGTGCAGCTGATGAAAAGCCGCCTTGACGCAAGTACAGTAGCTGCATTCCTTACTAAGCACAAGGCAGCACTGCCTATGATCTCATCAAAAGAAGAACGGTTTAGCCACTGGGATGCAGGGAGACACAGTTGTCACAAACATTCACACCCTTTTTTCACTGGGCGCAAGGCCCCTGAGCACAGTGGCAGATGCAAGAAGATGCAAGCACCTGAAAGAAGCGCTCAGTGAAGATTAAACTGGACAAACAGGCAAGACAAAAATGTTACAAGAATAAGCAAGATACCCCCCAAAACCAAACCAGACCATGAATCTTGGGACTGTGTCCATCTCTCTGTAAGAGATGATGGGCTCTTTCCTTTTCACAGGTCCTCCTGGTTTCCAGACAAAGAACAAGCCACACGTGCTGGGAGACAAGCAGGTCTAGAAGTAACTCCAGCCCATAGACGCATCGGAAATCTCATGGGAGCTACTCCTTGTGAGACTGCCTGCCCAGTCGTACAGGTTTAAGAAATCTGATCTGTTCAGAAATGTGTCTACAATTTGGGGTGGCTACCCAGATCCACAATCTGCACTGTAGCCCAGTGGTTTTCTACCTTTTAGACTCACAGCACCCCTTGGAAAATGCTAGTTCTTAGTTTTCACTCTTTATTCACTATGGAATCATCATCGTCATTTTTCTATTGCAAAGAACTAAAAAAGGCCACAACGGGTCAGAATTGTTTTTAACACTATGGCTTCTTATTTGAAATCTTCAGATTTATCTTGTGAATCATGTTTGTGCACACAGCGGTGCTAACACTGTGTGGCATGCTGCAGCACCCCCGAAAGGATCTCAAGGACCCCCCCAGAGTACCACGGCATCCTAGTTGAGAATCACTGCGGTAGCCAACGCGAACAGGAACCTGTACCACGCCTTCCCAACCAAATGGGAAATCCTGTCATTTTGCCTGATCAGAGTGCTTTAGTCACCACAGACAAGAATGTAATCTAAATATATTTCCTGTCCCACTCCCCAGAGCCGGCCAGAGAGCTGGGTTTCATAGTTCCTTCTACTGCCCATTTTTTTGTCTTGACAGATTAAAGAAAAGCTTATTCTCATTGTGGCATTTCTTCTCTGCACACATGTTCTCACAGAACACAATCATATCACACACAGCCTCCAACACCAGCTTCCTCTGAATCAGGGCAAAGAATCAGACCATTATATTTTATACATAAAGGGGAAGTTGAGGAGGAGAGAAGCTTGCTGGTGTACCCTGAACTGAATGGCTCCAGCAAGTGTGTTGCCCTCCCCAGTATTCCTGTGGCCTCGGACTAGTGTTAAACATTTCTGAGGGCAAATTCGATGTGCCCTTGGAACCAGGAGATTTTGGACTCCATTGGCCATGACACACACTACGTGGAGAGCTCACCTGTCTACTGCCCAGGGCTCAAACGCCCCGTGCTGTGTGCACATAGATAACACATCTGCGTACCACATTCCTGAAAGCCTGAGCCACGTGGGAAATGCCCTTGAAGTGAATGTATATTCAAATACTTTTCTAACAATCATGTACGCTAAAGAGTAAGCTCAACTGAGATATCTGTGAGCACTTCTTTTTACCAAGTTATGAAGTGACACAAAGGAGCTGGCTGTAATCATGTTGACTAGCTTTTTTGATCATAAGCAAAACCAAAAATCAAATCAAAATGTTCTATTTAGAAAATGTCCCATTTTTAAAGGTTTTTTTCAGTTAAAACCACTGAAATTGATTTTGAGTTGAATTCATGAATAGCTTCCCTCTGCCACAAAAGCAATTTTGGGGTGACTCTACTATTAGCTGAAAGTAAAATTGTCCAGCTCTAAGGGGGTACTTCCATCCCCTCCATTTCAAAGAGACTTCTCCCCACAACTTCCAGAGAAGCTCATTGTCCATATGTATATTGTTCTGAAACCTGCTCAAAAATACTTCGCTGAAGCCTGAGGACCAGATTCGATGCCACTCACACCAGTGATGTACAATATCTTTTCTAGCCTTCCTTTAAAGTTGACTGTATCACATCACAGCGAGGTACAAATCGGGTCCTGCATGCTCAGCAAAAGTTCCCTTCTCTTTCTGATAGTTTCTTCAGCAGAAGAAATGACATCCTTGCAGCAATGGCGCAGGCTTTATAGCAGCAATTCAAGACACCTACTGCTAAGGCAACCCTCTGGAAATTAGGGCAAATACTCTGAACACCCACAACTTGACCACCCTAGATGATTCCTGGCTTTGGTCCCCAAAGGCATCCAGTCTTAAGAATTGCCCGGGCTAAGAAAAGCACATTGAACATGTAGTCTACGTGCCAGTGCACTGACTGGCTGTATTTAGAAGCTCTTTCATTCAGGCTGCCATTTTCTCCTCTCCCTTTTTCCCCCTCAGCTGTCCTTTCATTAGCTCCTGAATAGTAGCACCTAATTTCTGGCCAAGAAATGCACACAAGGAGTTCCCTTTGGAGCTGACACCCTTGCTATTCAGCCTATCTGTCAGCGCAGGCGGTCTCCATCCGATTCTAATGGCATCCTCCACCACCCCGGGGGCTGCCTGCACTGCATTCCCCACATGCCCCTTCTCTACCAGCCCACAGAACAAACTTCTGAACGTGCCGCCAAACCCCAGGTCTCCTACTGCTCTCCAAGGCCAAGGCAAATAGCTTATTTAACACTTCACCCACCAAGTTTATGTACTGGATTGAATTTAGCTTTTGCAAGAGTCCTAACCGCATCTGTGAATTCAGCTGAGTGCCAGTCACGGAGGGCTCACATAGAGCAGGGCTTTTATTTGTAATAAAATATTTAGAGTGGAAAAATACCCCAGAATTTAATAAAAGCAACAGTCTCAAGTTGCTGGTGACTTGTGGTGCATCCATTGAGATGCTCGGAATTCCCTACATAAATAAGACTGGATTTTCAAGTCCTGCCAGTTAAATAAATGCCAGCTTTAAAACGGTGTTGTGTATTAAAACAGTAACCAATTTTAATTGAAAAAGAAGAACTAACTTTTAAGTGTGAGGTACTGCTTTGTAAGAAATAGATTCTACTTTTGTGGGTGTATTTGCAGAGCTATTGTGGCTAAGTAGTTGACTGTTCACAAAAAGTCCAATTTGTGTGTCCACCCATGGTAACTGCGAAGGCTAATATAAGGGCAAAAACGTACATGCAAAAATGCATGCAGGCTTCAGGCTTCTGGTTATGAAAACCAAAGTGCGGTTTCCCCACTGCATCTTTTTTGAAAATGCCTTATCAAACATGCGATGGATGAAAACAACAGGGTTTTATGAAAATAAGAATTACTCTTAAAAACCTACAGAAATGAATAGGTGACATCGTTACTGTACTTTTCTTTGGACCATTTTGTATGGTGAGAGAGCAGAAACAGGATTCTGGACGTGCTCTGTGCCAGCTGTACTGACAAGACCCCTTGAATCAAACAGGACTTTGCCATAATGCCAGGAATGCAGGAAGCACACCAAACAGATTAGACAGAGTCCTCTGGGTATGTGTCTGCATAACACCTAGCACAATGGTTTCCTCTTTTTACATCCAATCCCACCCCCCCACACACACACTCCCAGTCGCACCACAATACAAATAGTTAGGCTAGGGAAATAATTTTCAAAGCAACCATTCCAAAGACAAGGTAGACTAGAAATGGAAGTTGTACAGTAAGGACGCGTGCCTGTTCCACATTTCTGCAGCCAACACCAATTATAATATCCATGCTCCACACAATGTGATATGGGATGCAACTAAATGAGCAGAGCAGAGGGGAAGTTTTAGCAGAGAAGGGCGTATGAGCCATTTTTAAGTTCTTCAATTATGCCCACAGGGAAACAAAGACACTACTTCTCGTTTTCAGCCATTGACTAGGCTCAGTGCTTAGCATACCCAGAGTCTAGCAGCAAGGCAACATCTGGCTCAGCAGGCAGTTTATTAATCAGATCACTCATAACCAACCTCAAATGGGGTTTCCGTGGACTACTGAACAAGAGATTTTTTCCTTGCTTGGTTCACGCCCAAAGGAGTTTTGCCTGGAGGCCAGAAAACAGACTGTGGAGACACTGCACTCTAGTGAATGTCACACCAAAGGGATACCAAAGGCTGTTTCCAGATCTGTGAGAGCGTTTAGAAAGACATTTCTAGCACTAGATTAATATAAACTGTCCTCACTTCTTTCTTTTTTTCTGGACAAGGTGCTAAGAACTTTAAAGCCCTTTCTACATTAAGCCATAAGTACCAAGTTAAGCAACTGTGTTTCAATGCAATTTTTGCATAACTAGATGGAGATCAAAGCAAAAAGGAGTGAATGCTGGCTACAGCTCTCTCTCTTCTGCTAAAAGCAGCAACAGTTCCCCTTTCCTCTTCTCAACCTCCCTCTCCCTGTTGTCTGGCAGGGTAAGAGCCCTCTCTCCTATTTCAACCTACTTCAAGCAATGTAGCATCCAGGCACAGATCTAAGGCACTGTCAATTTAAAGGAAGTGAAGTTAGATGGGATTAGTTCTTCTTAGGCCGTCTAACACCCTAGTCCAGACAACGCAATTCAAATGTAAAACATGTTCAACTAGTTATTCTGAAGCCTGGGGGTGGGAGGGAAGTCTTAACTAAAGTCTTAGAAGGTGTTAATTAGACAACATCACACCTTTAAATCCTAGCATAGATAAGGTTAAATGATTTGGCCAACCAGTAAAGGGAAGGGCTGCTGGGATGCAGGAATGAGGGTTTCCTGTGCTAGCTTACTGTCCTGAGGACTCACCTTTAGGCTGTGGTGTAAATAGAGAGGCTTAGTGAAAATCCTGTGGCTAAAACCCACTGCTGGCGTGTGGATAAAAAAAAAGTGTTAATTGTGTGGCATAAGTATAGAGCATGGAGGGGAGCTTGGGGAGTTTGTTATGCTTACAAAATCACTCAGGAAACTTGCTTGAAAACAGCCTTCTGTGCACAACCTTCCCTATTCACTACAACACAGCATGAGTTTCCTTCAGTTCAGCTCTGCACGGACTGCTGTGCAAGGGGGCAGCCTCTTTGTTTTTTAAATAATTTTTTTAAAGCGCAGTTCAGGGGTTTCACAAACAAGGTGAGAATTTATGACCGATTCTCTTAGTTACTGGGGGCTTTCTCCCTACGTATACAAGAGAGTTCCTGGCTTCTTCCTTATTCTCTCCCACAGCCAATTTTCACTGTGTGTTTATGATATAGAATGGCCTTTTGGAATTTGGAAAGAGTCCCATTTTATCCCTGTGTGAGCTGTGTGCCAGTATGCAAAGGGTCAAAAATTCCTGTCTCTCTCATTTAACTATAGAGAAGGTTTGGAGGTATAATTAAAGCTTTATCTACAGTGGTATTGCCTTCTGTTATAACCACAAGTGGCATCAGCTTGGTTCCACCCGAGTATACTAGCGGTAGTAAGCCTCAGTCTGGGCTGGTGCTCTTCCCTTGCTTTTGTAAGCTGTACAGTTACAAATGGTAGCTTTGGTTGCCTAGTCTAAAAATATACACAGGTTTGGCTTTACCAATGGTTGGTCAACAACAGCCATCTCTAGAATAAATCCCTGATGTACGCTGCTCCTTAGTTTCTCTTTAAAGGCCATGGGCATGGGCTCAACTAGATATAGGTTATCCAGTCAGGGTGTTTGGTAAAGAAGCTGTGGATCCCTCAGAGAAGAGAAAAGAAGTACAAAACCTAGAAAGCTAACTGAAGCCCTGAAGATGCTGAACCAATCCTTGAAAAAACGATCTGGGCACACCTACACAAGATGCGTTAATGCGCATTAGCCTAATTTAATGAGCATTACAGGCACATCCCTCAGCACACATGCCCTTAACGCACACTGAAAATGGTTAAATTAGCCTAATTGCACCTAAATTTGATACCTTCAAATGCAGATACCAAATTTAGTCATGATTAGTTAAAGTGCATTAATGCATGGCACTAACTTCAGTGCCAGGTCTGCCAAGCCACTAGGGGCACATGGCAGGGCTGTAGGGACTTGGCACTAACTTTAGTGCCAAGTCCCTGCTCATGTAAACACCTGCCAAAAGCTTCTTAATGTGCATTAATTTTAGTCATGCTTAAGTGCACGTGTAGACATGCCCTCTATAGCCCAGTGAGGGAAAAAAGGTCAAAACCAATGGCAAACAAGACCTTTATAGGCCTCTACACATAGCGCTCTGATAGCAGACCCCTGTTCAAAGTTATACATGTAAACAGGCAAATACTTATCTGTTACACTATCAGTAACCACACACTAGAAATATAAAACAGGAGAAATTAAGCACAAAGAGAGTAAAAAACCAAGAACAGAAATGAAATGCTATGAAAAATGAGCCAGTAATAGTACAATAGGGAAGGGTTTTTGTGATACAAATACCAGCTGCATAGCTGAGAGAGGTGTCGGAAAGGCTTTCAAGCACAAAGCACCCTTCTTCAGGTTATTAAAAAGATATCACAACAAAACCTTGCCCCTCATACAATTTCTGGACCACCATGGCTACAGCACTCAGTAACAGTAAACATTAACTCCCCCCAAAAAACATTGATGCTTGGTACCTGAAAACCTGTCTATACCTCCCCCACAACTATACAGTTGGTCCAGTAAAAAGTATCACCCACAAAAATCCATGCCTCTTGTACTTTGAGAGACTGTGACACACACACACACTGGAACCATCACCTTGCTATATTCTCACACCTAAAATTTACTTAGAAGTTTCTCAATGCAGAAAACATCTTCTTTTCCTATTACTTCTGAAAAGTATTGACCACACTTCGGTGCACCGAAAAAATAATAGCTAATAACTAATGTGACAAATGAAAGACTGAAGCTGAAAGAAGACTGTCAACTGGATAACCAGTGTGGGAGAGAGACACTTGTATCAAAGTCCAAAATACAAATTAGAAAAAAGGAAGGGTATGATAAAGAAATTCCCATTAAAAAGCAGAGAGGAAAAATGCAAGGAAGAGAAGGAGAACACAGAAACTGTAATAAGCCACATAATGAACAACCCACGACCGAACCAGCAGCTAACACAATAAACACACACAGGGCTGAATATGCCAAAATGTCTTGCTAATCCAAGGACCTAAGATGACTCACCTGTTTCATACATTTGGGTCTAATTCAGAAAAGCACTTAGGCACATGCTTGAATTCTACTGAATTCAGAGGGACTTAAATGACCCCAATTCAGCACATGCTTAGCTTGTAGCACATCTTATACGCATCACCATAAAATGCAAGTGCCAGTGTATAATGCTAATTCTGATAAACCATGTAGAGTTTATCATACCAGTAAAATGCACCTGAACTCATTTGAATTCATAAGAGACCAACACTAGAAACCAATATAACAGCCTGACAAGATGGCTGGGCTTCCCCCTCTCCTTCCCAACAAACATATGTGCTTTAAAACCTCTTTTGGTTTTCACTAGTACTTAAACCCTATAATACCATACTAAACAATGAGTTACTAGAAAGGTAATTCAGTCAATAATTTCTCTTTCAATTTACCAATTAATCCTGTGTCTCTTCTGCTAAGGCATCCAAAGAGTTTACTGGGTTACATTTATTACATTTGGAAGCAAAACATGGTAAAAATGTGACTGCACCCAGAAGTCCATGTGCAACCTCACCATGACTTTTGCCAACTGGAACAGAAAGAACAGTTGAAAAAGCAAAGCATTTTTCTACTGTTTGCCAGGTGCATAAACATCATATAGTGCTTCTTTATTTATTAAAGACATTTATTTGGGTTTGCAGAGCTATATACTACTGAACTATCAAAAAGTCAGTTTGGCAGGCTAGATCCTATTAGGTGTCAGCATATAGGGAGATGGACCAAGAAAAATAAATATACTCCTTTTAACTCTATTTAAAGCCATAGTGCTAGGTGATGGGTGCTAACTGCATGTCCCTGGCATACATACATATGTATAGCACCCTTTGAAGAGGGGGGATATCACAGAAGTCTACAGTAGCTATTACTTTGGAAAGCCCCAACTTTCTGGACTGGGTAAAGCAGGGATGCTCAACCCCAGGCCATGGGCCAAATCTGGCCCACAAAGCCATATCATCCAGCCTACAAGGCTACCCATGGGTCCAAAAATGTGGTGATGGGGAAGTGATGGCAGCTAATTTCCACCCCCTTCTGCCAAATTTCTGGACCCGTGGAGAGTCCTGCAGGCCAGGAAACATGGCCCTGCATGCTAGATAGAGTATGCAGGGCTCGGGGAGTAGGGAGGAGCGGGGTGTGGACATGGGACACATCGGACACATGGGATCCACCTGCAGACTGTCTCCATGTCACTCACCTGCCTGCAGGGCCGAAAGGTTGGGTACAACTGGAGTAAAGCATCAAAAATAGTAATAATCCAGCTGCACCATCCCAGCTAACTACCCCAACCTATATTTATTACAAAAGACCTACTCCCTATATTACCTCCAAAGTAATCCGTTGCTCTACACTTCTTTGTACTCTGCATCGTGCAATAAATGATCACTCCTTATTTAAATGCATATGTTGAACTAGAGTAGTTTTAAAGATTTGAAAAATGTTGACCTCAGTCCTGAAGGTGACAGCCTCGTACGTTTTGAGCATTAGTGTTAATTTACACAGCTTTCATCATGTTGCTTCTGTTGCCTTGTCAATTATTGAACATTAGGGCAGATTTCCTTCTTTCTATCTCTTACCACTCGAGCTGCCAACAATGCTTCTAATTACAAAGGAATTGTCACAAACCAAACTTCATCTTTAGAGCAGAATTTTAAAAAGACAATAAACAGGGAATCAAGGAATGTCAGCTTTCTGATGAGAAACAGTAATTACACATCCCCTGGTGCTATCTGCAAAAGCTAATGCAGGTGATTAATCTAATGCTGACCCCGGTGATTAATTACGAGTCCCTCTACCTGGAACCCTGACCTAGCACTGCATTTACTTTTATTAAACAAAATGTTTTTAATCTTTTTCTTAATTAAAAGAAAAGAGACCACATTTCATCTGACAATCTGTGGCACTAACAAATCACCATCTTATATGAAATGTCCTCCTTCCTCCGCGGGTGATGCTGCAATATTTCAGTGCCTTAAGTGCTTCATCTAATAATCATTTCCATTTAGTTCAGAGGATTCCTTTTTGAGATCTGACTGCTGAAGCCACAAAATAACCACATGGTTATTTCAATAAAACTAGTCTTAAGTGCTTGCTGGGTTTGTTATCTTTCCTGAAAACTCTGCATAAGTCACCCTTAGTGATTTGAAAGAAAAGTGAAAAAGTACTGCAAATGTGACAAGATTGAATTAATTTGAGCAAGCCACATAAACAATGCTAGAATATTTCCAATTTCTACAGTAAAACACATGAAGTACAATTAATGTCAAGTGGGCTGCAGCTAATCCAGTTCTGAACTGTAATTCTGAGAAAAACTTTTACAAGTCTTGACTAAAATGTATCTGTAATGTTTTAGCAAAATAGGTCATAAATTACTATACCAATGCCTGGAAGAACAAAAGATGCTATAATGGATGGTGAGGCCCACTGCCTCGATCAGAGACTACCCTACTTAAATTTTCTTTCTTTGGAGACAACCTCAAGATGCTCTGTCAACAGCTAAGTGTGGGTTAATGCTGCTTGCAGATGTTAAAACAAAACACCCGGCACTTTAAACTTCACGTGCCCCCATGCCGAGCCCAGAAAAAAGGCATCGTGTTATCGGACCCCGCTTGCCCAATGTCTGTATAGATTAAGTGGGCTGCAAGTGATGTGAGCTTTTTCCCTACTTTACAGTAAAGGAACGAGTTGTGAGCAACTCCAGTGTCTACTGATGTTAACAAGTCTCTTGATGCATGAGGAAGTCAGGAGGAAATTGCTCTCCTGCTGGGAGAGGCTCTCCTCAGGCTTCACACAGAGAGGATAGAAGCAAACCCCACTCTGGTTCCACGAAATCAGTTCAGGAAGGTCTTTTTGCAGCCAGAGGCAACATTTAATTGCTTTATTCCTTTGCCTTGCATCTCTCCAAGGTACACTCTGAACAACACTGAGCTTCCTCAGAAACCATTTGGAAAAGAAATCTTCATGTTGCATTGTTAAAGTGCCTGTGTTTCTTGTATTTGATGCTCCAGGTGTCTCTTCTCCCTATTGTCATTGCCTCTCAGCCAGAGTCTACTATAATAGTAATACAGGCACGCCTCGCACTTACGGCGGATTACGTTTCTGGAAAAGGTGCTGTAAGTCGAAACAATGCAAGTCGAATCTGATTTTCCCATAGAAACAATGTTATAATAGGGTGCTACTTTTCTGACCAAGGGCCTGATGCCCAACTTTTTATAGAAATGACCATAAACCCCCATATTTAAATCAACTATTTAATCAACTATAAATGAGATACACTGTACAGTACAAAGCTTTCTAAAGTGTACTGTATATAAATCGATTAATAAATCGATTTTATTAATCACATAAAATTTTATTTAATCAGAAGGTGAAGGAACACCTTCATCAGGGTCATGGGATTCAGAAGGGCTTCTTTGGGGAGACTTAGGGCCACTTGATGGGTTTTTGAGAAACTGATCCAGGGCCGTTTGTTTTGCTGCCCTCTTTTTTTCACTGTACATTTCCCTGTAGTGCTGTAAGTGCGAGGATCCAGCGCAGTGAGCAACAACATGGGTGTAAATGGCGGAGCGCCGCAAGTGCGAATCACCATAAGTCAAGTAATAGATTTTCTGGAGCCACAGGGGCAAGTTTAGGTAGGATCCCCTTGCACTCCCCTTTATCCTCAGCACCTCTGGCTCTCTGTTGCTCTTTCACAGCCCTCAGTTTCATATCAGCAAAGCAGGTTTCGATGTCGCTTGCTCTGGAGGCCACCTATGCAACTCCTGGAATGACCTAACATTAGTTCATGTGACCAGTGAACATCTGGCTTCTTCAGAAATAGCCACAGCCCAGCTTGGTTTGGTTCAGTTGAGTTTCTTTGTAGTTAACTGCTGGTAAGAGTTGGAGGAGGTGTGTTCGGAAAGAGCCCAGGAAGGCATACTCAGTGCAATCAACAGAAACTCAAAAAGCTGTCAGGGACCATTCTTGCCACATAAGCAAAGATACCTGTGGCTGATATCAAGTGGCATTTTGCACTGTAACATACACCCCAATAACACAGCTGCACACAAGCTCATACACAGATGCTTGTACAACATATACAGTAATTCTCCGCAGCATCCCACTTTCGTCAGCTGTTAAACAGTTCTGCTTTAGGAAAGGAATTGCACAGGAAATGTCAGGAGACCTCCCTCTCATTTGCCTCTCTCCAGAGTCCTGCTTATTTTTACACTGTGTCTTTTTTGTGTATTGTTTCTACAGACTGTCTCCTCCAGATGCTTAAAACAACATACCCAGCCCACCATAAGGGAATTAATCACCCCCTCTGAGAATGCACAGGATTGTTTAGGGGAAAATATTTTGAGTTGATTAGAAATGCATTGTCTTTTGATGTCAAGGGTTAGCTTGTATTGTTCCCTGATCAAAATCTACTTCTTGTTGCTTGACTTAAATAGGCAACCATGCGTTAGAACCTCCTCAGTTTTAACCCCACCATTATACTAGTGCCATTTGAAAGAAGAATAAAAAATTGTAAAAGTCCTCCTAGGTAGAAATGAAAATTCAAATTCAATTTTTCATTTCTACCTAGGAGAACTTTTACAATCTCTGCTCTCTCCTATGCCTGATGAAGGGTGAGCATGCCCAAAAGCTTGCATAGAAATAAAATAATTTGTTTGCAAATATCAGTTGGTCTAATAAAAGATATCACCTCTTTCATGAGTTTTGATTCTTTTTGCCTCTAGACCAACACGGCTACAACCTGACACATTTGAAATAAGATGCTTACTTCTCTGCCTGTTTCTCCATCTGTAAAATGGAAATAATAACACTGCTCTCTACTCATTTAGAGGGTGGATTCACTCATTTCAAGTGCTAAAAAGCAATACACATTGTGAGTGAAATCCTGACCCTGCTGATGTCTCGAGGGGTTTTGCCCCTGCCTTATATAGGACTCAAAGTTCACCTCTGAGAAAGTTTCTAGTGTTCAGACCCTACCATCTTTCTGCAATCAGCTGATATGTTTTATGTTTTTGCTGTCTCTGTGTCTGTGTGTGTGTGTGTGTGTGCACGCGTGTGTGCGCGCATGTGCATGTGTATGGGTATGAGTATGTGGGTGTAGGTGTATGTGGGAGTGTGTGTTTTTCTCTTAATGAATGCATCTGGTTTTAGAAAAAGCTGCCCATTCTGTAAGGAAACAACTAATAGAGAAAACAGAGGTGTTGTGTATAAGCAAAAGGTAATCTAATCTACCTATTTTTACATGAAAAAGATGGGATCAATGTTATAGGTCACGATGAAAGGGGGCTGACTCAAGGAAACTACTAGGGGAGAAAGGGTAGTAAGTCGACAGGCCAGTGAAACACAGAAATGGATCTGTCCCCTCGCTGCCAAATGACAGCTGATGAAAACACCCTCGAGCCCGAGGGTCCTGGGCAAGCATGGAATTCACTACACATTTTAAACAGAGTAATGTGATTAGCCCTTCTGAAAGCAGATGCCTTCTGAAGAAAACTTCTTATTTGTGACATGAAGAGCAGGCTCCTCCCTCCAAAGCTATTCTGCCACCGACGCAGGATAAAATTCAGAAAGAGTATTATGTTGCTTTTCCTTTTTTCCACCTGTGAATCAAACTGAGGGGACCAAAAATAATATAAAGAATTAATCATAAATATTAATTTGAATTTCCCTACAACCTAACACCTAAAGGAAACCTAAGTACTGCATAATCCATATGTATATCAAATCCCTTTAAGATAGGGGAAGCGTTATGCCCCATCAGCCCACTCCCCTGCTTCCACATCCCACAGACACAGAGTAAATTGCATGGAAGTCTGCTTTGGAGAGAGGATGGGCTGTGTTTATTCGGTGGTTGCAGGGTATAGTATTGTTGTTTTTATTATGTTCAATTACAGTAGCCTCAGGCTGGGAAGCAAAGTTCATAGGAAGAAAAAGAAACTTGGCAGATTGGCTCAAAAATCAGAACAAAGCACCAATTTGCTCGTAGCTTGGAACATGCAGGGAAATGCCCTCTTCTTAAACAGGAACAACTGCTGACTTCTCTGGTTCCCAGACCTAAAGTAACACTTGTGATGCGTTCCCCGTTTGCCACTTCTTGCCGGGACCAGAACTATTTACATTCCAGTAGGGGAAGAAAAGATACCCAGACCCACCCACTGACTTCAGTTTAAAACACTTCAAGACAAAAGATTAAACAGACTCACCAATTCTTTTGCATAGCATAAAGGACATAATAATTCATTTTGTCCAGCCTCCTCCATCAGACAGGCCATAGAAAAAAATAGTCCCAAGCTATTAATGCCCTTTGTCCTAAAACTAGCTATGTTGACAGTGAGGATAAGCATATTTATGCCAGGCAGTGCCAATCCATTCCTGCCTGGGGCACTTCAGATACTCAGGCTCCCGTTGCACAAATCTTTGACCATTTTGGACTGTTTTACCCTGACTTTCCCTAAACAACGCTCCATGTGGCTGGCTGCAGGGTATGACAAACCAGGCATTTTACCACTGCCCCTAATCTGAGAGTCAATCTCCCTAATGCTTTTAGTAGGCACTGCTTGGCAACTAGCACTTATGAATCACCCCCCAACAGGGAAAGCTAGAGCCTTATTTCTGAGCTGGCTGCACTGACAGGGACTTGGCAAGCGGCTCTGCATTCCAGGAATAGGAAAAAAAATATCTAGACAATGCCACTGAAGATGGCAGAAATGTATGGCTCTTCTCGCCATGTGAAGCAGACGCTCCTAAAATCACTGGTTTCTTATTTACCCTCTAGTCCACCAAATAGATTAGAAAGCTCAGCATCTTGGCTGTCAGAGCAAGCCAACTGCTGCTTCTCCTGCTCACAGGTCATCAGTAGGAAGATAATCTCCTACCAAATTCATTTCACATCCCATTACACCGTAACAAAGATGAAAATATCTTCTCTACAGTCTAGATGGACAGTGGGGTAGATAAAAGTAGGTATTATGACTCACGCTGTGTTCCCCAAGCTGATACTTCTGGAATGGGCTGTAAATTCAGTGGGAGTGCAAAGAATAACTAACTAAATCGATAAAAGCTGTGCTTGTATCTTTTACCGTAAGATTTCAAAGATCTCTGCTTTTACAAAAAATGTAATTAAATCTCCCCACACCTCTGTGTTTTTACAGTTCCCAGCCCTTGTCTGTCACTCCTAGGCACTAATAATATAATCCTATTGAATTTAGGCACAGAAAGCTTAAGCAATGTGCCCAAATGTACACCCTAAAGTTATTAGCAGAGATAACCACTGAATCCTCATGTGCTGATCCCTCCCTGTTAAAGAGGACTCCCTGTAACACATCCTACAAATACTGGGCAGGCTGTGATAATATGGATGATTCCAAAAATCTTTGAAATCCTGGGCTCAAACCTCCTAGCCCGCACAGCTGCAAAGCACAGCTGTTCAGCATCTCAGTGTTGTCTAAGTTATTGACTATTCTGAGAGCCGACGAACACTTATTCTACCTGGTGATGGGGGATAGCCACAGGCAACCATGAGCTAAATCAGGTCTGTAATAGATACATGGGGACTTTATTCCACTGTGGAAATTCTCCCTTTTATAACATCTTGGGAGGCAGGATGTATGAGCCACTGTGCTATTCTGAGTGAGGAGGGGGCTTTCGACAAGAAACAGGCTTTCTGCTGCTTGATAAACTCACAACACCCATTCTGAAGTTGGGCTGCTCATATGATATTCTGGTTTCTTATCTGTTCACTTCCCTGTTTCTGGGCTCTCGCTAAAAAAAGATATGTATTTCTTTTCAAAAGTGGAAAAAACTGAGGAAATAGGGATGGAGTCAACCACTGAAATGTGTTTCTCTTCCATTATCGAGTGTGACAGGGAAGGGTGGATGTGTGTGCGTGAGCCTCCACATTTCCCTTGATTTCATTTATAGCGTGAACGCTCACACGGTGCTGTCAGCTGTCAGCTTCCAAAACTGACAGCTGCCCAGCCAGTTAGTCACCCTATAATCCACAAGGAGCTGCTTACTTGGACTGTCAAGCAACCGTTAAAGCAGCAGCAAAAGTGCAACTGAAAACTGCTCACTGATCTGCTTCGCAGATGAAAGGAATGATCGACTTACCTATAGGGCTGATATGAAGTCCAACGACCCACCTGGTCGGTTGATGGTCAAAATAGATCCCAGGAGTATTAAACTTTCCAAAAAGTGCCTGCTTTTGGCAACAACAAATATTTTACAGGCTTTATAAAGGATCTTTTTTCTTTCTAGTGCTTTTTTGGACCAGCTTAGTGAGAAACATTTGAAGATTTACAGTCCCTTTGATGAGTCCAGAAGAGTCTGATTTAATTTTAATAATCCCAAGAAGAGACCAGCATGCCAGGAAAGCAAACTTAGCTGACAACTGCACCTTTGCAAAATATTAGCCACAGCTACAGAACAGATTTCTCAAAAACAAAGCAGAGAAACAAGGGACTGATAAAATGAAAACCACCACCCCAATCCAAAGTCTTGGACAAAGTCTGAGCTGAAACTTTGTATGACTGGATAAAGCTTCGTGGGGGAGGGGATCTCCTTACTTTTTCATGGTCACACATCTCTCTACTCCAGGGTACAAAAAGGAAGTGAAGGGATGTGACGATACCACATGAAAAGACAGTTTCATGCAATTTCCAGCCAAACGAAGATGTTCAAAAAGCTTTCACTGAAGAACAGAACCCACAGGTTCCTATGCAATGGTTAGCTTCCTGAGTGTTATTAGGGGTCATCTAATAAAAAATGGGCACCGGGACAATTAAATTGGTGCAGACTTCTAGGTGGACACTTATTTTAAGAGTGTCCTGTTTCAGTTTTGGGTTAACAGACTCCTAACTGATTTAATGAACCCAGGTTAATCGGACAAGCAATGGCTCAATACACTCTGTTTTGGAATTGGTGTATCTAGGCAATTATTTAGGGGTCCAAATAATTATACCAGCCTGCCTGGTTTGGATGCAGTTACATTGACTTAAAGGTGCTTTATACCATTACAATATATTTATCTGCATTTCTAGGAAAAACAACATGGGTATGAATAAATTTATGCTGACATACCTGTGTTCACACTAGCTAGAGCAGGGGCGGGCAATTATTTTGGGCGGAGGGCTGCTTACTGAGTTTCAGCAAGCCATTGAGGGCTGCATGACAGGCAGTCTAGGGCAAATTAATATTCATTGTCTAAATTTTTTAGGGGTCCTGCAGGCTGGATAGAACGGCCTGGCGGGCCACATCTGGCCCCCGGGCCACATTTTGCCCACCCCTGAGCTAGAGTGTTGTATTGCTTCAAGTATGGTGTTTTGACCTTGAACATTACTAGGAGAAAGAGTCCAGTTTTTCAACTGTGAACAAAGAAATGGACAATGTTTGGCCTTCTCAATACAGAAAAGTTGTACTATTTCAGGCTGAAAGTGTACATTTAAATCGATTTAGTTAAACAGGTGGAAACTGCTATGGGGACAGTCTGATTTCAGCAAAATGTGTCTTATTTCATGTTACTTTAAACCCAATCTCAATTGAACTAAGCTGAACTCCAGTCAGCCACTCTCAAAGTTAACCAAAAGTTTTCGCAAGTTGGTTTACACTGGTGTTAATAAAGTCATTTTGAATCCACTTCCAAGGTTAAATCAACACATCTGGCTGTGTGGCAAGGATAAGTGACAGTGTGCAAGGAGGACAGCAGGGAGTCAAAGGTGATCTAGACACTTCGAGCAAGAAGAAGGCTGGAGAAACAACTGTAGAGGGAAGCTGATACAATTTTCATGCAGGGCTACATGAACGCATGTGCCTCCAGCTCATCCCGTCAGTCTCTGCTCCACGTCACAATCAGAGCGCCAGCTCCTCTGAACCTCTCTCAGGCTCCCTCATACTTGTATAACATTACCTACAGCTCTTTTGATTCAGGATCCTGCTTTAGGCCCAGTCTCAATGCTTGTGTTAACCTGTTCTCCTATGCTGATTGAACTGACGCTGGCTCCTGAAGGGCACTGACTCAAGACGCACTCGTTCTGTGCATGGCTTGAAATCTGGGAAGGTTTTCATGGGGTACGTTATTTTATTGCTCCGGTGTCACATCAATGTCAATGTAGCGTAGCAACACCGCGATGGATTAAAGCCTTCAATCTCGCCTAGCAACCACCATAATTGATGCTACCTATAAACCCTCTCATAGAAAACACAATGATGATCCCTCATTGTTCCAAAGCCCTTTTGTTATTCATTTAGGGCCACATTTTTAGTTGCTGCAGAAGGAGAAAGTAACACTTACTCCAGCTGAGGATCTATTCAGGAAAAATAAAGTGCAAGTCAGTTCAAGTCCCTCATTGGCAGCATACTCAGCGCTTTCTCGCCATTCATTTAACTAACAGAATGACAGTGTTAAGAGAAACAGGATTCAGCTCTGGGCTTTTATCTGGAATCAAGGTCTCCAAATATGTCTCAAGAGGGGGACTTGTCAGTGTGGATGTTCTTAAAAACTCTCTCTTCCTGTAGCCAGAGAAATGATGACATGACCGGCCTGTAACTGGGATTTCTGATAGCCTCCAAAGAAGTTGCTGCATTAAACAATACTATCAGACCTTACTTCCCCACTGCTCTCCTGGGAAGTATTCACCAGCAGTTGTAAGTCTCCTTCACAAAGAAAGAAAGGCTCTATTACCAAAGTGTCACATAGCAACATTAGCCTTCCCTGACCCAGAAGCATCAATTTTACATTACAGTAACGACAAACCGCCGAGGAAAAGCTCCTAGCACAGGAGCTATTCGTGGCAGGATGTCTCTTCTGCATACACTACGTTTCTCTTCTGATAGCTCACATTTCTCTCTTTATTCTTGAAGTCAGATCAACCAAAATTTACATGTGGATCAGCCCTCAATATAAAAGCTGCAGGAAGCCTGACAGTGAAATGCAAGCAACATTAGCAGCAGTTCAGGGCAGTCAAGAAAAGCAGAAGCGAGGATTATTCATATTTCATTTTAAATAGGACCAGAAGTTGAACACTGCAGATGTCACAAGGAACTGAACTCCACTTTCAAGAAGTATGGTTGTAACTGGGCCCACAAAATAACGTAGTGATTTTAATTGTAATACATGGGAAGGTACATCAGATGACAAGATGTCTGTCAGATGCATATGAGGCTCTTAAGCACTGCAGTGTAATTAAAAGAACCTTGAAATCAATATGAAATATTGCAGGCAGCTGAGGCAAAGATTGCAGAACTGGGATGACCAAGGCCTTCGTGTTCCTAAGGAAACCAGCCCCTCACCCCCTTCCTTTCATTAATGTCTCCCTTAGAAATGTCAGCCCTGCATCCTCCCCAGAGCATTCAGTAACACTCAGGCACTGGAAGCTTGCCTAGAAAGTTGTACCCTGACCTAGCAGGGAGGGACTCTTCTCCGGGGCATTCAAATTCCCTTGGCTATAAGAAACTCCATCACAATGCTAGCAGTTCAGAAGATATCAGGGGGTGAATCAAAGAAATTGTACCACCCCTTTTTACAATAGGCAAAAAAGCTGAGACCCTCTGACCCCAAAAGATGGTGTAATAAACACATACTTGATACATTCCCTTTTGCACTATTTCCAGTATTGCACATCCACTGTTTGTTTCTGCAATTTGGTTATCCTAGTTACTCGGTATGCATGAAAATGTATTCATATCATGCACTGATTACCTATAGTAAGAGATCCGGTTTTGCAAAAAAAACCCCAAAAACAAAAACATTATTTTAAAAAGTGACTATGCTCAAATACACCAACAGAGAATGACGGTGCAAAAAACACACTCAGAGCCAGTGTCCCAAAGAGTCCTGAATTTAGGGACTCCATCCTCCCACCGAGCAAGAAGGAATTCTGACTTGCTATAGCAATTCAGTGCCAAATTTCCCTGTTTCCCTTATGATCAGAGCTGGATGAACATTTCCTGGAAAATACTGACTCAATAAAAGAGAAGCATTTCACAGGAACATACTCATTTTGTCTAAATTTTCACTGAAAAAATATCAACTTTTTTGTTTCAATATGGCTAAGCTTTTCTTTTTAACTTTATCATATGTAACAGGGTACCAAAAATAATAAAAACAATAAAGTAGATGCAAGTCCTTCGACATTACTGAAATGAAATGATCTTGTATGGTCATTTTGATATTTTCTAAACATTTTTTTTTTAAAGAAATTTTATTTCATGGGAAATTCTGAATTTTTGCCAGTTTAGTTTAAGATGAAACATTGGAAATGTTTAGGGTGAAAAATTTAGGATGACATATCCTCACAACCTCAGTAGTAGACTACTGAGCAATACACAAAGTCACAGAGCTACAGCTTTCTCAGATTTGGTCATTTAGCTACAGAAACCTATGAAGCTGTTTAATACAGGGTTTGTCAAGACATGAAATCCTACCACTCGATAGCACAGCCTAATTGAGTTTACTATCCAAGTGATACAAATCTCTGCTAAAAATATACCTATAGAATGAAGCTCGCAGCAGCTCTTTGGATAAATTCCCACTGGCTACATATTACTGCTGCACTTGAAAAGAGATTTAGATTGATTTATAATTGTAATCAGGGGTTCTATTAAGGGCTATGTATTGATGCTAGCAATGACTGAGGTTCTTGTAATAAGCAAATGCAGCTGCCCTTGACACTGGCCGGACAGGTCTCTGTGGGAGAAGAGAGGATTGCATAATGAAGTTAATGAGGTTAGTCTAGAGTGAAACTTGAATTCTGTAAAACAAGCAAAGGAAGACACGCTGTCTTGTAGAGGCTCCGCGTGAATGCACATGCAGTCCATCTCTCATCTCACAATAAACGCCAGGAAGGCTTTCACAATGAAAGACACGTTGCCAGGTTCCTAAACCAGCAGAATCTTTTCCACGGTGTATTTTTAATTTCACTGAAAATATTTTTTTCTCTGCCAGTACCAGACTGGAAAGAAATGCAACCCCAGTGTGGAAATATTTATTTAGTTACAAAAAGCATGAGCAGCAGGAAGTTAAATCTCACCATTCAAAACCCCCAAAAACAAAAACAGAGGATTACAAAGTTGCAA
>NW_017729009.1:7730089-7730737 GCF_001723915.1 Gavialis gangeticus
AAGCATGAGCAGCAGGAAGTTAAATCTCACCATTCAAAACCTCACTTCCAAAATGAGGGAAATGCAAAAAACCAAACAAGCCATATGGATGATGAAAAGTATATTGTTATTGTTATTGTTGCTATTGTTACTGTTGTTGTTATTAAGTTTCCTTAAATTTTAAGGAGTTCTCAAACAATAACTGAGGAAATAATAACAAACCTCAGAGGGAAAGAAAATGAAGCCAAGGGCCGTGTCTAGATGTGTAGTGTGTACACTTGCAGCAGCATAAATAATGCGCTGCTACTTTGTGCCACTTTAGTGAGGAACAAACTGTCCCACTTCGAGCAAACTGCCCCTTCCTTATCCCTCCCGGCTCCTACTAGTAGAGGCACCCTCTGGCCAGCAGTATTTTGTCTCAGACAATTTTTGCTACCAAGAAATCCTGGTAGCAAACTTTGCCCTCGCACTGCAAATCTGTAGTGCAGGCATGTTTTAAGGTTCTGAGCATGCGGTTTGTGGCGCCACAAGCCACACATGCCTGCATGTCTGGACACAGCCAAGTGTTTAAAAAACAGAAAGACTAACCTTGAGGTTGCTAAGTCCGTATTTAGATACCTTCAGAAATGCTGAATGACCAGCATCTCAGTTAATTCGATAGTACCTGAC
>NW_017729009.1:7735737-7740758 GCF_001723915.1 Gavialis gangeticus
GGACACGGCCAAGTGTTTAAAAAACAGAAAGACTAACCTTGAGGTTGCTAAGTCCGTATTTAGATACCTTCAGAAATGCTGAATGCCCAGCATCTCAGTTAATTCGATAGTACCTGACAGATGCCAGGCACTTCCAAAAACCAAGCAAGTTACCTGATAATGGGTTTCTGCATCTTGGCTCCAGGCTCTCCGCAGACTCAGGAATGTAAGTTTAGCTCTCGGTAACAGTCTAGCCACGATGGGCTTTTATACGCATACTTATTTTCCTGTGACGCACCGGAGATCTGCCACTTCAGAGCAGGCTCAACTAATCAATTAACCGAGTCTGTTTCACACGTGAGCTGAGGCGAACTGCTCTGCGCCGTGCGCAGTTGTATAAGCGGCGAAATGCAGAAAAGGGTGGCGGTGCGCTTTTGAACTAAAGTACCTCCAAGGTGTTTTAGTTGAAAAGCACGCTGCTGCCATTTTTTCAGCGCTGACACACTTTTAACCGCTTATACAACTGCAAGCATCGCAGCACCGGACACTTTTCAAAGCGCCCTGCACTGCAGCGCTTACATGTGTAAGCACAGAGCTCAGCATGAGCTCACTTACCTTGCTTTTCAGCTCCACTGATGCTGCTGCATCAGTTACACTCGGCTCTTACGCTCAGAGGGTTCACTACTACCATAACGGTATGGGACTGACTTCTTTAAGAAAAAGTTGAAAGCTAAGATTCTGCAAAACAGGTCAGCGCGTGGCGAGTGTAACAGTGCACCGCAAGCGCTGGTGTCTGTTCCTGACATAGAGGGCTAAGTTCTGGGCTCCTGTACAGCCAGGAAATCCTCAGACTCCTATCAAATTTAACTTTAGGCAGAAATTGTTGATTTTGCTGCATATCTTTCCTGTTAGACTGAAATGTTCAGGTCACTATTCTGGCCCAAATGCAGGGGGTTACTGGAGTCCAGGTAATCTGCTTTGTGAATCCTGATTCAACCAACTTAAATTTGTGTTTTTTGTCATTAGTATAATGATTTTTTTCTGTATTTTTGCAACTGTTGTGGCCTCCAAAACACAATTCCAAGATCTCAATACAAAAAAACTAAGGCTCCAGGATCTGCAAGTAATTAAGAAAGTGAACTCTCCTTTGAAGAGCGAGAAAAGCGCATGTTAATTTATCATTTTGCTTTGTTCGTGTTGCGCATGTACAAAAGCCCCCATTCAAATCACTGCCTCTTGTAAACATTCTGCGTGAACAAAATGCAGCTCAGCTCATGGGAGCAGATTTCCAGAGGAAACCAGAGAGCATCAGAAACCCGCAGAGGATAAAATGCAGTTTCACGGGAAGGGCCCACCCTCATCCTATCTCGGGCATAATCACATTTGAAAGGCCCGTGCACAGAGAATTGCTCAGCTGTGCTTCACGCTCCCACAAACACATGCCTACCCTATCAGCCAGGAGGCACCGCTAGGTTACAAGGAGATAAGGGAGCGTACAGGAGGTGAGCCTCGTTTAGAAGCAGCATGCTGCAAATAAGCAGGCCAAAATGAATGCATGGAGAAGTAAAGAACAGTCTTTCTCTCAGATGAGCAAGCAAGAAGTCATATCCACTCCCATCCATAGTCCAAAAACCAAGGGGTCTGATCTCTGCCTGTGTCACTACAACTCACCCCTGTGCAGCTCCACTGATCCCGAGGAAACCGCATCCAGTGGTTCGTCACATCCACTGTGCGTGCACTCCCCACGCAGGCAGTGATTGCTGAGATCACTGATTTAGCATGGAAATAAATAAATGGCAGCTGTTGCTCTGTTAGAAATGGAGTGAGAGAAATTCCTTCCAGGTCATCCTCAGTACAGAGGCGGAAGGCCACCCGCAAAAACAAGACAACACCAGATTGGTTTTTTGAGCCAAAATCAAACAATTTTGCCTACGCTGGCGAGAAAATCTGAAGTAAGCAGAAAATCTGAATAAAGTCAGCAGAGCTCTTCTGGATTTTCAGTACGACAGCAGAGAAATGAAACGGCCTCTTTAAAGCTCACCCTCTAGTGCAGTGGCTCCCAAACTCCGATACACCAATTTAAAACGATACAACCTTAAGTACCAACAGCAAATTGTTTAAATATAAAGTAATTATAATAAATCTGTTAATGCATGCCACTGACAGGTTGTCTGCGTACCACCGGTGGTACCCGTACTACAGATTGGGAACCAGTGCTGTATTGCAAAAGAGTAAAGAGTTGGTTAACCCTCACACTTTTCAAATAGATCAGGCAGTTGTGCAGTCAGATCATCCTCCTGAATCACATCTTCCCTTAGTCCTCTCTTGAGGGGTTTACCTAGACTCAGGCCCACTCATCAAAGTCTTTTTAACATCCCTCCTCTCCTGAGGGTAAAGTTGACCAATGTCCCTTCCACTCGGTTCAATTTTTTTTTTTTAATTTGCATCCACGGCCAAATTAGCCAAAACTAATTCCAAATCCAAGTGTCCAGAACCATAAGTGGGCCTATTCCTAGCAAGCATCCTCCACCCGCAGCTTCAGATGTTTCCAAAACCTTTGGCGGGCATCCTACTTGCAAGCCCAAGCCCAGAGGTTCAGGGTTCAGATGCCCCCGAGTTTTGCTTGCCCTCAGCCATACGGCCCTCAGAGTAAGCACGGGAGGAGACTCCCATTTCCATAAACTGGGCTTAAAGTGGCTGCACCTCAGCAGGTACCGAACCACGCCAGAAGAGCAGTTCTCCTGCAAAGCGGTTCAGGAAAATTGCCTTTTTGGACACGGATACATGGTATTTCCCCTGCCAGATTAAGAAGCCATGATGCTTGTCCTGAGCCTTTTACTTAAGCACAACAGACTGCCCCAGCACTGCCAGGGTTAATCAATGAAGTATGTGCTATGGGACATCTCCCTTTCCCTCCTGTACTCTCTACCCATGGGAACAGCTATGCAGCCCTTAAGAACCGCACCCCTAAATTAGGGTTAGCTTCCTAGGATGTTCTGGCATCCAAACCTCTTCTATTTATACCGTGGCTTGTGATGTGGCATTACATACGTGCATCCAGAGTGCTGGCACTTGGAGGACAGCACCACCCTCAGCATCTGCTTTGGCAATTATGCCACTCTGGACTGCTTTACAGGGTGTAAAGCAAAAGGGGCAAAGGTGCTGTGTTTCATGGACAACCATGGGTATCCCCTCTGTCCCACTCCTGCCTCTACCCCCTCTTTAACTCTGAACTAGGAGGCTCAGTGGGAAGTCTGCCGTATCGTGAGGAGCCACGTATCTACTGCAGCCAGTTTCCAGGGACTTCAGGTTTATCAGCAGAGGTGAGATGAGGAGAGAAAAATCCTGTGGGAAGAGAGACTGCCAGACACTGCTGAGCAGACTCTAGTACAGAGACAACTCTGCCTCTTGTACATCACAATTAGACCCAGTTGTTCAACATTTTCAGGCCCAGGAGAGGCACAAAACCCATAGGACTACTGTGGGCTCAGTTGTATTTCAGGGCGATTTGTTTTCATTTGAACTTAACCGCTGGGTGCAAATAGACAAAAGAAGAGAATCTATCTCCCTGGCTCCAGCAGTGCAAAGAGGCCCCTGAGAAACTGATTTTTAACCCTTCTCTAGCTACAATGTTCACATTTTTTAACACAGCCTTACCAAAGGGATGAGAAGTGGAAGAAATGTGTGACCACAGCAAGGATCCAGTTAAGAGCCCTCTGTTTGAACAATTATGTCCTGGGTCAGTGGGGGCTAAGAACAGCCAAGAGGAGGCGGCGGCAGCAGCAACTCCTGATCAAAATGGAAGAGCCGAACACTGCTCAGTGCTCCAAGCCAATGGTGCCCAACCTTCTGGCTCCATGGGCTTGGATGAGCGATGCAGGGTCAGCCCATGGGTCCAATCCTGTTCAGGTTGGTCTCCGGGCTCGATACCATACTAACCCAGCCACGTGTCCAGATCTGACCACACGCCAGCCTGATCCTGCACACCCAAATCGGCAGTGTGCTAGTGTGATCTAGCACTCAAGGTCATGTTCTCCAGCCTGTGGGCCTCCCCATGGATCCCAAAATGTCGAAGCAGGACAGTGGCAATTAATACTGCCTCCAATCCCCCACTGCCAAATTTCTGGACCTGTGGGAAACCCTACAGGCCCAATGACACGGCTCTGCAGGCTGGATGTGGCCTTGCACGACAAAGGTTGAACACCCTTGGTAAGCCACATTTGGAGGCTTGTAAAGGAGTCAGAAAATCATCAGATAGTCAAACAGACACTCATCCAGTTCCCTTTAGCTAGAAGGAAGGGCTGGCTCAATGAAGGGAGGAATTAAAAATCAAAACAGGAGGAAACAAGCATTTAGCTAAAATGGGTTTAACACTGAGAGCTATAGTTTCATAGTTAGTAGGGCCGGAAGGGACCTGAGCAGATCATCAAGTCCGAGCCCCTGCCATGGCAGGAAAGAGTACTGGGGTCAAACGACCCCAGCAAGGTGATTGTCCAGCCTCCTCTTAAAGACCCCCAGGGTAGGAGCCAGCACCACTTGGCTTGGAAGTTGGTTCTAGATCCTAGCCGCCCTGACTGTGAAGTAGCGCTTCCTGATGTCTCATCTGAATTTACTCTCTGCCAGCTTGTGACCATTATTCCTGGTCACTCCTGGTAGTGCTTGGGGAAACAGGGCCTGCTGGTCCCCCCCGACCAGTTTGTTACAGGCCACTAGATCCCCCCTCAGCCTTCTCTTGTGGAGGCTGAACAGGTTCAGCTCCCACAGCCTGTCCTCGTAGGGCCTGCCCTGCTGCCCCCTGATCATGCGAGTGGCCCTTCTCTGGACCCTCTCCATGCTGTCCACATGCCTCCTGAAGTGCGGCACCCAGGACTGGACGCAGTACTCCGGCTGCGGCCTGACCAGTGCCGCATAGAGGGGGAGGATCACCTCCTTGGACCTGCCTGAGATGCATCTGTGGATGCATGACAAGGTGTGGTTGGCCTTCCTGACTGCATCCCCCCAGTGCCGGCCCATGTTCATCTTGGAGTCAATGATGACTCCAA
>NW_017729009.1:7741192-7743082 GCF_001723915.1 Gavialis gangeticus
ACTATTCTCCTTAGCTCATTGAAGTCTGCCCTCCTGAAATCTAGGGCAGCTGCCTCGCTGCAGGCCTTTGCCACCTTGCGCTGGATGGTGAATTCCAGCAGACGATGATCACTGTTGCCCAGGTGGTCGAGCACCCGCAGCCCCCTCACCAGGTCGTCACCTGTGGCCAGCCCCAGGTCCAACAAGGCGTCTCCCCTGGTGGGGCTGTGCACCTCCTGGGTTAGATGGAGGTCCTGCATTTGGGCTAGGAACCTACGTGAGCAGTCAGACCTGGCTGACTGCTCTTCCCAGCAGATGTCTGGAAAGTTCAGGTCACCCATGATGACCACGTCCTTTGACCTCACTACCTCCGTCAACTGACTTAAGAATTCCTGGTCTAGCTCTTCTCCTTGGTTGGGTGGTCTGTAGTAGACCCCCACCATTAAGTCTCTTTCCCCTCGACTGCCTTGTATTCTAACCCAGAGCACTTCCGTGTGCCCCTCCTCCCCCGCCCCTACCTAAGTTACATGGTAACCCCTTGGTAAAACTGAAAACAGAAGCCAAGAAGTCTATATCCCAGTGTTGCTACCAATGGGACTGGCCTATCCTTACCCATTTCCCACTCTCCCAGCCACTTCAACAGTAAGCTACTAAAGAATATGTCTGAATTATTTCTACTATCAGTAGAAAATAGCTAATGAAAGTGCTGATTAATGGATTAATAAATTGGATTAATGAACATAGACAAAACAAAGGGAGAAGACAGAAAAGGACTTTCCAGGTTATGTGGGTAGCTTCCCATTTACCAGGGCTTTCGTTTGACCCTACCCAAAAGAAAAGGATAGCTATATAAGTGATCTTCCATGATTTGAGGGGGTTGTGAGAAACAAAACTATGACTTCCCATTCTCTCAAACTGAAAGCAGTTTTCAAAATATAAAATCAAAGAGGATTCAGAAGGAAATTATAACAACCTGTTAGATTGGCTGTGTGTCCACCTGTCAGTTCATTCTCATTTGTTTATCATGTGCAGTGCCACTTCAGCCAAATACAGAAGTAATAAAACTCCTGACATATATGTGGAGTTAAAATTTCCCTATTGCTATGTATTCTTGATGAGTTTGCAACAAACCACCTTCCAGGGAAGAATCAGATTCTTTTAAAAACTCTCTACAATGGTCCCAGGTGAGGAGAACTTACTGTCAAACCCCTGCTACCTTCTGAAGTCTTGCCTTTTATTCCAGTGAATGTCTATGAAAGCATCTCCACTTGGCTGCCTCTGAATAACACATGACAACAGATGAGCAACACTGGGTGCCAGGGGAGCTCCATCTGACTGACTGAATGAGACTGCTTGTCTTGCTTTAGCTTTCAGAAATGGATTTGAGGTATTAGAACTGCACAGATAACATGAAAGGCTCAGATCATTTTAAAAAATGCATGTGCCATAAAAACACAGACCATCACGTGACTCAGTCAGGACTGGAACAGTACTCAGTGAACCAGCCAAATTCTGCTCTGAGCTTTCCCATTAGAAATTCAATGGAATATACTGCCTGCAGGATCTGGCCCAGTCCTTCTAAGTGACTCACCTGTCAGCACAACCACTCTGATCTCCCTCTAACTGCCTCAGTTACTTATTACCTTATAAAAACAGCTGCTAGATCAGGGACGGGCAAATCTTTTGGGCAGAGGGCTGCTAACTGAGTTTTGGCAAGCCATCAAGGTCCACATGACAGGCAGCCCAGGGCAGATTAATATTAATTTTCTAAATTTTTTAGGGGCCCCGCATGCTGGATAGAATGGCTTGGCAGCTCGCATCCGGCCCACGGGCCACATTTTGCCCACCCCTGTGCTAGATGGACAGTTACTTTTCAGCTCTGCAGAGTAAGTCTCCTGTTTGTCCATGTAT
>NW_017729009.1:7748082-7760651 GCF_001723915.1 Gavialis gangeticus
TGCTGGATAGAATGGCTTGGCGGCTCGCATCCGGCCCACGGGCCACATTTTGCCCACCCCTGTGCTAGATGGACAGTTACTTTTCAGCTCTGCAGAGTAAGTCTCCTGTTTGTCCATGTATAATCTGGGCAGTATCCACTACTTTGCATCTTCCCTGCATACGTATGCATGTGCACGTGCACACACCCCCTCCCCCGCCCCGCCAATACACAACAAACCTAATGGAAATTTGGGTTTTTCTATGGCTGCCTTCCTGATGCACTTATCAACATGTGAGTCAATTTTGTTTTTGGGGATGGAAGTGGAGTAAGGATATGCACCTCTTCACAGACACTGAACTAAGCCACAGAAGTTGCTAAGCAGGCCTCCTATTGTGACAATCTTCCACCACTACTGACCTGAGCTACTGTATTTCATTGCTGTATCTTGCTTATATGTGGTTTGATCTTGTTTCTAACCCAAATGGGTGAAAAAGAGAAAGCAAGTGAGATCTGCTGAGTAGAAAATGCATGAAACACAGACTTGTAAGTCCACTGAACCCCAAAAAATCCACATCTGAGCTATGTGCAAAGTCTAGTACACGACTCTTTCTGTCTCTGAGACACCCAGTCCCAGGGAGGTTAAAGTATACCTTATGCCATGTTCAATGAATAAGTAGCATGTCTTGCTGAATACCACTGACTCTGGCTACACAGGATACCCAATCCTTCGGCATCTTGGTGAGCCAGGTATCTCCATTCATATGCCACATGCTGTTTATGGTTTCCACTACATGACTACGCTCACTAGAACTTGTTTCCTCCTGACATCTGTGGGCCAGATAGTCATCTGTCTCCAATGAATCCAAGAGAGAAATGAGATGCCAACTTACACCAGCTGACGATCTGGCCCCGTACTAACTCATCCCTCTCAATGTGAAATCCTCCCCCCAACCTTCTCTACAATACTGGCCCATATTAATCAGTTTTCCTCTCCGTCTTGTCTCTCCCTTTTACAAACTGCACCCACTCACACACATTTGCTTTAATCTATTAGTACTTTCAACCGGGAGTGTTTTGTTTGGTGCTTGTGACGCTGCATTTATTTGAATTCTGTGCTATAAACTCCAATGCCCTTTGGCAAGGAGCTGCTAATACGCAGCAAGTTGTTATTGCGTAATTATTTTCATTGAATTCTTACCAGCTAAGTGTTCTAGAAGCACATCTACCAAAGCCAAAATACCCACCTCCACCTCCCTGTATTTCAAAACCTTAATAATATGTGAATAAGAGGGGGAAGGGGTATCTGGCTGCACTGCCGGGGGAAGAAGATGAGAGCCCGGTTGAAGGAAGGGACAGCTGGAGTATATCTGACATGTCCCTCCTCTTTGGTGTTACCATATGGCTGCTGGTGTGGGATAGCCACAAAGGTGGCCTTTGATGCATGTCAATTCCAGCTGTTAACATGCAATCAATCTTGCTAGGAACAAAACTGTGCATTTCCCCTGCTCCTGCTTCATTCCCACGTGACTCTAAAGCTTCATTCCTCCGGTTCCACATCAACACATTGCACATATCCCAAGTGGTTATCAGTTTATGCTATAGCGGAGCACAGTAAAGCACAACCTGGACACTGTCCCCATGACCAAGTAACTGAATATTCACCCTGTTTATTTCTTGTTTTCCAGTCATCTTTCAGGACCTGCAAAGGAGAGTTCCAAGGGCAGGGGCTGGAAGACTTGTCTTATTAAGCACCAATTGTTCCAACAGGATCTACAAACTAAACAAGATAATTACCACTTTGACTCAGAGCAGCCTTTGCCAGCAGGGGTAATGCTGCCATCACAGACTTCATCAACAGCAATTTCACCTAAGGTAGGATGATTCCTACCAGCTCACAGTCAAAGCCCTTTGAATACGGATGACTACTGGATCCAGAAGAATTTCCTAATTGCAAAAAACCTACTAATAAACACACAAACCACTAATCCATTAAACACATGAGTGATGCAAAGTCCAATTAGCAGTTTCTAAGCTAAAAACCACCAGCGAAGGTAACATGATAGCATCTTTGCTCCTGAAGTTTCACAGCCACCTGTCACCGTCTGGACACATTCAGCCAAATTCACCCCCGCTAAAACTCTGTCAGCTTCAAAGAAGTTGCACCAAGGTTGAATTTTGCCCAGGCTTAAAAAATTATTTTCAAAAGCTAGGAATAAAGAGTGCAAGTTATAGGTCGTAAAGGAAGAAGAGAAGATGGATTCACTGTATACCGTGAATTGGGGAAAAGAGACCTAGTTCTTCCCTGTGTGATCAAGGGACTGAGGAGGCATCTGGATACTTGGTTTCTGAGGGCAAAATGACAAGCTGTGAGAAACTGAATTTCAATTTAACATTAGCAAAGCATAACCTGTGAATAAGTAGGGACCAAATCCTGAACCTCTCCCCCACAATCCCTCTACAGCCACTGAGTGTTACCCTCAGGATATGTCTCTCACTTAAGATAAAAATCAACTCAGGTAACAGCCACAAAAAGCAGAAAAGCCATGTAAAGTTTTAAAAGGCCACCCAGTGAGAAATGGGAATTAAAGAAAACCAGGTCCTGGCAATGAACAGGATGTGGAGAGCCCCTCCCCTGATAGCAAGGAGGCTTAGGATGAGTTATAGCCAAGCCTTGTGGCCACTTAAAGGACTTCACCGTTCATAATTCCAGTTTAGGGCTCAACCGGCTATAATGTAGGTGTTTCCCCTAAAAAGCAAAGAGAACTCAGTTGGAGAGGGGAGCTACTAGGAAGAGACCGTCTCCCATGACTAGCCCTAAGGGAGAGGGAGGCAGGAGATTAGGTGTCTCCTATGGCAGACAGCAGCAAAGGCAGACAGCCTGGAGGTAGACAGGGAAGGGCTCTAGGAAGAAAGTGTGGACGGTCAGCACTTTGAGAGAACCAAGGAAGGATAGCCCCAGGAAGGGTGGAAGACCTTTCTGTTTTGTTTCCTCTGGGATGATCATCTAAGTTTATTTCAGGTACTTCAGCAGGTGGTAAGAGGAAAGGCTTCCTATCAGAGCCTCCCTGGAAGCAAGGCTGCCCTGAGACAGAAAGTCCTGATACAAGGGGAGCTAAAGTCCCTGGGGAAACTGGGAAAGAATGAGTAATACCATGACATGCCCCAAGAGGGTTGTGGAAAGGCCAACCCTGCCCACACTATCGCACTGAAAGAAAAGGGCAAGAAGTAAATGGAGCCATTGTTTGCAGAAATGATGTCTGAAACACTGGAGCAACTTCTAAAGGTGTTTACTGAGTACTGTTGGCCCAGAGGGAATACTGCACAGAGATACTGCTCTGTTACCGCCCATCGAAGAATGGAGCTGGGAACACGGGTGTTCACACAAAATTAGAGACAGAATCACTTGTGGGATGCATGATCCAGATGACCAGAGAAATCGTTCAGAGAAACATCTAATCCTATAAAAATGCCTCCGAATAGCAAAGGCTGCTAAGCAGTTCATGAAAAAGATCCAAATAATAACTGTAGTTACTGCAGGAGTACACAGGCTTGAGACGAAGGAACCCAGAACCCAGGACAAATGATGGAGAATTTGGGAACCGTGGTCCAGTGTATCAGTAGATATACAGAGGAATGCAGCGTAAAAGGTGGCCAGAAAAAATATCAGTTATAGGCAATGGCACAAGGGATGTTGGAAACAGAATAGCTGTGTGTCCCATTGCGGCAGTTATCTCCAGCGTTAAAAAGCAGCGGCACATGCAGTCACTGAGCGAACACAAGACTTCCAATGAAGGGAGGGATGCCTACTTGCAGTGAGACCACAGCAGATCCAAAGGCTTACGGTGCATGTGCAGTGGAGACGACGGCTGCCAGCCATTCTGCTGCCATGTTTGCAGCTGTGCTATTGAATCAACAATCAGTTTGATTCCAGTTAAATTGTTCAGCCAGCTGCAAAGTAACCTGATCAGCAATGATAACCAAGAAATTTACACTGGAGAAACGTGAGCAAGTGCTGGCGGTGTACAATAATACCGTTCTGTGGCCACTGGACAAATGCAGCCTGTTGGTAAGAAAACGACAAAACAGGAGATGACATCGTCTGCATGCAATGGTAGATGACCCACACAGGAAGACCACCTGCTCCAGGGCAACAGGGGAGAGCAAGCCCTGGATTTGATTGCAGTAGAATATCAAGAATATACTCAAGATGTAGGGCGAGGGAGAGTCATCATGAGTCTTGTCAGCTTTCTAACAGAATACAAGGGCATCTTTCTAATAGGGGGATATCTGTAGGTAGGGACCTACTTAAATTGCGGCGAGACTAAACAATTTTTGTGGGTTGATCGCAGCATAAAGAGCAAATTCTGTGGATATTTCCCGGATGTGCTCTGCTGGCCAGGCCCTCGGTGCTGACTGGCAGAGAGGCCCCGGTGGAGGAAGACAGACAAAAGGGTGGCCGCCGACTGGTATGCTACCTGCCCTTCATGTGGCCCCGCCCCTTGCTGCTGATTGGTGGAGAGGCCCCGGTAGGGAGAGGAGAGACAAGGAGGCAGCCGCCATCTTGTCTGCTGCCCTACATGTCACCCTGTGAAGGCAACTTAAAAATAGCTTTAAAAAAACGTTGATTTCACAGTCAATCTCAGCTGTGAAACTGCATAATCCACAAAATCGCAAATTGAGTAGACCCCTACCAATAGGGCAGCTGAACTTAGAAATATTCCACTCTACACGGCCAGTTAGACTACCTACACAGAGAATTACCCCTGGGGAACCATTGAAGAAGAAACTGGAAGGCCTCCAGAGTAGAGGTACTATTATACCTCCTGACATTTAGTGCAGAGTGAATCTGTACCCTGCTAGCAGCGAGAAAACCTTCAGGTAAACTGCATTGATCTAAAACCACTTAACAGAACACAGGAAAAGAAGCCAGTGCCCATTACCACTGGTACAAGACCTGCTATCTTGTCTGTCAAAGGCAAAAGTCTTCCCTGTGATGTTCAACAATGGGTTCTGGCGCACGGAGCTAGCTGAACCAGCCACTCGTCTTGCACCTTTTGGCGAGCACATACCAATACCCATGGGCTTCAGGCCAGCCTGGAAGGCCTTCTACGGTAAACTGAGCCTGGAGCTGTAACTAAAGGGACATTTAAACTGACACTGATGAAATTCTTGTTGTAGGAGGCAATCTAAACAGCAGCCACTCCTAAGCAGGTAATCAGAAGTGAGATACTAGGCTCAACATAGACAAGCTGCAAGAGGAGAACTGAGCTTCTCTCCACTGGACACGAGTGTTGGAAGTTTTGACCAGGTCCCAGAAGAAAAGAGAGCACTTCAAGACATAGAAAAAAATCGACCATTCCTATCAATTGCTGAATTGTTTTCATTTTTCTTTGAGTTTGTGCCCACTTAGGTGTTTAACATGTGACGCCACAAAAATAAGCATTTGAAACATTAAGCATACGCAAGACACCAGTCCTAATGTCTTGGGGAGAAACCAGAGCTAGCATGCGACGCCTCAGAAAGACGCTGAGCAGTAACAGTAATGCAAAATCAGGAGCTCATAGAATTTATTCATAGAGTCCTGACTGACATGGGGAGGTGGTACTTTTGGATAAAAACTGAGCTGCCGGCTGTGCCCTTTGGAATTAAATCAGTCCAGAAATGGACATAATGCAGATTCACAAGCCATTAGAAAATATCATAAGGAGGCTACTGCTGAGTGCGCCCAAGTAACTACAATCCATTATTGAGGGTGCAGTGCTGTAAAACACAGATAAGATGGTTGAGACAATGAGCAGGATACACCTTTGTGGGACAGGAGACAGGCTATCAACATCCTGCAATGCCTTTGCATTTCCAAGGGAAGGCTCCAGGCAATGCACCAAGCAGCAAACAGACTGGGATGCTATGGGCAGCTATATAATTCACAGTTCGGATGGCCAGATCACAAGGAGCAAGTTCCACAGGAGTTTGTCCCCTACTGTTACATAACTCCACTGGGATTACTGCACACACAGCACATTGCTTAAATGCAGATACAGTGGGTGGAATACAGGCTTCACATCTGGATATAATGGAAAGTCTAAGAGGTCAAGTCAAGGGGTGGGCTTACTAGTCGGCCAGGAATGCCTCACTGAGAGCATCCATGGAGCACAGCAAGGTGTATAAAAAACACAGCAACTGGCAACAGAATACACCTATAAATCCCAGCCTGATCCTGGTAAAAAGTCAAACTGACAAGCTCATTCTTGACAAGAACAGCATGGTTGCAGTAGATTACTGCTCCAGTGTCTAAGGCAAGAGACAGAAGTTATACATAAACCGGTTTAAGTGATCAGAAACTGGTTTAAACCTATAACAGAACAGACATTCAGTGCACATAAACCAGTGTCAAAATGGTGAAAACTAGTTTAAGTGGCCTTGCGGGCATGTGTCCGCATTTCTGGAATCAAAAATGAATTTCTATTCACTTGCTTCTTGTTTCAATCTATGCAGGTTAGACTAACCTGAAAAGACTGAATCAATCCAGGCTCCAGCTTTTTGAACATCTGTACTTAGCCCAGGAGATGGATGCACTGGAGCACACTCAGGAAAGGATGTAATCAGGTACCTGAAGGTGCATTTTGCAAGGCGCAGCATACCTGTTGCACTGTACTCAGACAACTGCCCACAGAGTGCACTGAAATGATTTAGCACTGAGTGGTAATTTGAGCACAGGATGCCTTCCCCTCGGCACTCACAAAGCAACAGGAAAGGCGAGCCAGCAATAAAGGCAGCCAAGAGAAGAATGGCAAGGGCAAACAGGGAAGGAAGGATCCTGACCTGGCAGTGTTGGACTATCATAATATACCCTCACAGCGATTAGACAGTAGCCTAGAAAGCAGACTGATGAGCTGGAGAACCAAAGGCAACAGCTCAAGAGGTGCCTCTCCTCCAGCCTTGCAGAGGAGTGACAGACAATGGATAAAAGCAATTCATAAAATGCCAAACTCAGAGGTAGCCTGCTACAACAAAAGAGCCAAGGACCTGAGGTTACCACACAGAGGAGAGCAAGTCTGGGTACAGTGAACAGGTAGGAGGACAAAGGAATGGCAAAGGCCATAGTTAAAGGCAATCATTGCAGAACAGAAAACACATGAGGCAGCTACAGTCTCAGGACAGTAGAGGGGCAATGCAGAATGATAGTACAAAGCACTGGTAGGTGACCAACACATCCAGACAGGCAGAAGAACCAAGAACAGGACAAGGAGAGCACTGAAAGCCTCAGCTCTTACCTGGTTTCGCATAAGAAAGTCAGAAGCCAAGGACACAAACAGTATAGAAGAGGAACAGGGCCCACCCAACAGAAGGAAGGCAACCACAGGGTGGGAAGGAGTCTTATATCAATTACAAACAGGGAGTAAACGACTGGTTCAAAGATCAGAATAACTGGAGGCCATAGAAGCCACAATGGGCTAATGATAAAGGTAATGTCTCTATGGCCAACTATGTACTGGAACAGTGGTCCCAGCGAGTCAGCAAATGTTCATACAAAAGGCGCAACAAAAGAAATATTAAATAAGAAATATTAAGTATTAAATGGAACCCCATTTGTGTGGGGTTTGGAGAGGAGTACGCAGGTTACAAGAGGTAAAAGTTTGGAGGAGATGCCAGGAATGAGTCTGGAAGCATGGGTTTGAATGCCGGTTGGCACTGTCCTATCTGTCTGTAATAGCTCTTAGTGGCAAAACGGTTCGGTTCTACAGGCAGAGTCCTTGGACATTTGTACGCAACATATAGTTCATGAACCACTGGGGAAGGGGGGTGCAGAGCCCTACCATGGCAGTGGAGCTGTGGGAAGCACCAAACCTCAAAAGTGCAGAGCCTAGTTGGAGTGGGGATAAAATGCTTCCTCCCCAACTCCTTTAAGGGGAACATGTGCTCCTTTTCCTGGCTAGATGGCCATTTCAGCCTTCATGTGACTTCCTCCTCATTCCAGTTAGGCTGGTAGCCTTGTGAAATCCTAGTTCATGGGCACTGCAAGGGCATTCAACCCGTCCACCCCCCCCACAGGAGGTGGAGTGCAAAGAGAGAAGTTCTTTGTGCCCTCTCATCACCACCAGCCCTCGCGTAGCCACGCAGAGGCCAGGCCCAGTCTGGTTCTAATCATGGCTCTGCTGTTTATCAGGGAAACTGCAAATGAGACCTGAGGTTGTTTAGCAAAGAATCAAGCTTGCCCTCCTACACACACAAAGCAACAGGTCTGGAGCCCTGATGCTCCTGCCTCTTAACACATGAGCACTGGGCCTGGGTGCTTAAAGAAACAAGGATCAAACAGCTGCATGCCACAGGGTACTAATCTATTCCAGCAGTTCATTTTAGGCTGCAAAGACAATTTGTGCTGCAGCCTGAAAGGCCTCACAAGATAAAAGGTTTACACAGGCAGATCACAACGCAGTCCCAGTATTTTGTGATTAAGTCATAAAGAAGCCTGCACACAGCAAACCTTATTGCACACTGTTTCCAGACAGATGGAACAAACTGTCCTCATAAACACAGAAGAAAGAAGTAACAAATATTACAAACAGAAAAGTTTTTTTTTTCTTTTGGTCAGCCTGCTTTACATGAAAGCAGATACTGGCCAGTGACAGCAGAGAAGCGGTCTGACCAGCAGCAAGGCGACCTGCTTTGGTTAAAATGCCTTTACACAATCGCTTCACTTTTGGAGGCTGTTTTATTTTCTAGTCCCACTGAGGTCCCTGATGTTGATTACAGGCAGCAAAATATCCTGAAATAAAGTCTTCCTAGGGCATTTCAGATGCGTCCTAGTCTCAAGAGACTGCCGGCCTGGGTTTTTTGGTTGGTTGTTTTTTTTTTGCAAACCTAAGTTCAGAGAAATACTTACCAAAGCAAACTTCCCAACCTCCTGACACTCACTCAGAATGAAATCCTAGCCCTTCCCAGCCAAATCTTGCCCCAACCTGCTGAAGCTGTACAAGGGATGGCACTAGAACTATGTAACCAGTACCGGCCACTTTCCCTCATGCAAACCCAGGGAACACAGAGCGGGATTAGGCCCTTATTCACGCAATAGCCGTCCACCCCACTGCAGAGATCAGTGACTAGGGCAACCAAATAGCCCAAGAGTGTTTAAAACCAAGCCAAGTCAGCACGGCTCCACCGTAACTGAGCCTTACTCCTCACATATCTCGTGGGTCAATTCCACCTTTGCAGTAGCATCACTGAGCCCCTAAAATGAACAATCAGGTATGAAGCTGCACTTCCAAAGGCCAGGATACCAATTCCCAAAGAGCCCCGTTGGTGTGCAAAGAGCCATGGTTCTGGTTAGACCCAACGGGTTAAAAAAAAATCATGGATCATCATCATGCCAAAACATGGCACTATTTTAAAGATGAAACCTGGGCTCTTTTTGTTCCTGAAAGCCAGCAAGACTGGCAGGTCAGCAAGGCAGAGAAAGCTGGCAGTTTATGGTGACTGTTCACCAGACAACAGTGTGCGCACATGGGATCTTCTCATTAAAGACCACGGTGGGCGCTGTCTGTTTCCCAGACTTTCAAGCAGTCCAGGATCAGTGATCAAAGAACAGCCTTCTGTTGACAGAGGTCAGATTTCCACCCAGCTTCTCCAAATGGCTGCAAAATTTACCGGTGCACCTGTTACTGTGGGCACAGTGGGCAAAGATGTGGTCTGATGGTTTGGGGTGCAAGGCTAGAGACCCATTTAAAAGCCAGCTTTCATGTCTTTTTCTAACCATTAGGAATGTTTGGTTTGATGGTGATTGCAGCAGTAAGTGAACCAGAACTTGTATAATTGACTTTGTTGTGAATCACAAATGCAGCTGAGAATTATTTAATAGCTACGTTTACATTGCGGAGATAACTTGCAGACAATTGCTATTAGGCAGCTAAATGTCTCCTTTACAATGATGACTAATCCATGCAGGGCTGTAACAACAAAAAACTATTGGCTTTGCATCAGTTCCTGGGTCTCCTCCCTGCCAAATGATAGCAGGAAAGGCTGTTTGTTGTCCCTGCCACAGCAGCAAAGCACAGCTCATTCCCTGAGCTCCAGCTCCATTTTACATACAGAAGAAATAAAGTAGTCTCTAAATTACAAAGAAACTAAGAAAGAAATCAGGTCAGGGAGATGACTAATGGGAACTGGGAGCATCTAATCAGTTTAACAGTAAAGAGGCTATGGGTTTAGTCCTCCTCTTCCCTTACTTCCATCAAAATTATTTCATATGTCACAGCAGCTGGATGTTGAACTGCAGGAATGTGGACAACCCTACACAACTCACTCACTTTTCACAGCATCCTTGGCACATACTAGCCCCTTTTATTAACGGATATGTTTCAGTTTACATAAATGTGCGCTTATTTGAAATCTCACTCTGCCCTAGCAGTCATAGCAAAAATTAAAAAGTGAATGCAACAATTTTAATGCACATGCATTTCACAGTGCGTCTCCAACTCACAAACGAGAGCCAGGCCCATAGTTTCTACACAGTCCTTCAGCTGATTTCAGCTGTCTACTAATTTCAATAAATATGCCTGTGTAAAGACTGGCAGTCTGGGAGTAAAGGTGCAGGGCTACAGAGAGACAGATTAAAGTGGCATCCAGGTCCAACTGCAATGCAGCGGTGATGATGTTTCAAACAGGACTCGAGGCCCCGCTCTAACCGACAGACCACAATGCTACTCTTGACCCACGCTTTCACCAAAACGGGGGCCCCATGGCTTGGGCAAAAACGTATGCATGACAGCGCCTCTAAGTTGTGCCTGCACTTGCAGCAGCATCCCATGCAAATGGTGGTCACTCCCCTTGCAAATGATCCCGGTTATCAGTCGCCATACCTAGATGAGTCATTCTCTGGTTTTCAGGAAAACTGAATGATCTGATACTTCTGTGGCAACTTTCACTCTAAAGAATTTCAAATGCTTCACAGGCTTTTAGCTGATGCTCACAGGCTGCCCGCCTGGCGGGCTTGGGTCAGGGTGGTGGGTGGGACAGAGAGGAGTGGGCGGGCATTTTCTTCTCACCAGGCAGCAGAGGTTACTATGGACACATGCAATTATGAGCAGACAGTCACTAGGAGAGAGGCTGAACTTTCACCCTGCAACCTGAACAAAAAGGATGACACTCCAGGAACCTTGTGGCAAACCCACAAAGCAGCAGCCTGATCCCTTCACAATGTCTCTGTCCTGGAAAACACATTCAGGGCAAAAACCTTGCTGGGAACATGCACGTTTCCAGAGCAGAATAGGAACCAACTGAGGGTTATCTAGGCAAAAGATCAAGAAAAATTCAAGCAGCAAACAACGTACTTCCAAGCCAAACAACAATCGAGGTTCACAGAGCCTCACTTGCAAAGCTCTCCGAGAGCCCGGCCTGGGGAAAAAACTCTTCTCCCGCCAGAAAGGGGCCTGTCGGCTCGGCACCGTGAAATCGAATAAAACCTCCCTTTGTGGCAGCGTCCAGCAGAGAGGGACAAAGGGCCCCTGCCACAGCGGCATTTCTGAATGACAGAGGCCTCCAACACCTCCTGCACCCCTCCCTCCCCCCAGCAGCAAATCCCGGGAAACTGAGTGCTTATTCATGACTTGGGCTCCATCCATTTTCTGAGTTTCTCCCTGCATCCTCCAACGCTGAGCGTCTAACAATATCTTCTTTTAGCCTGTCTCTTGTCTCCCACTTCCGCATTTAATTGCAAGTTCATGGGTATTAAGTGGCCTGCACAGCTGAACTAAGTCATCTTGATTTGAAGGCTCCCTTTCCTCAAAAAGGGAAACAGTCCTTCCTCTGTTCTCTCTCCTCCTTTCTCTTCTTCCCCTTGGTTCTCTTGCTCTGATCATTTCCCTTTCCCTCTCTCCCGTTCTTTCTCTCAGTCCCTATCCTTTCTCCCATTCTCCCCTTCTTCCTTTGCCTCTCTCTGTAACTCATGCTGCTGAAGCAGCAGCTGATTTTGCAAGTGATGTCTGCAGGAAAAGTAGTGAGGTGGCTCTCAGGACACCGACCACCTGTCTCCAAAATTGCTCGTTCCCCGGCTTCTGCTGGAATTCCCAGTATGTCAATGTTTGTAGCAAAACAAAACCCGACTTCTGCATAGGCTCAATCTGTGCGGAGAGGCTGGTTGAGTTTAATAGGTATGAATGGCTGGATGCAATGTAGCTGAGCCCAGCCAGAAGTATAACATCCCTTCATAAAAGTAGGCTAAATTCTACACTGCACAGCCCTCAAAGGAAGATGTGTGGGCTTGGATGTGATTTCCATGATGGTTTGCTGTAGCTGATCTTCAGAGAAGTAGCAACAGCAATAGAAGTAGCAAGGAAGATTTTCATACAGTTTCATAGTGCTTAGGGTCGGCAGGGATCTAAACAGGTCATCAGGTCCAACCCCCTGGCCTGGGCAGGAACGAGTGCTGGGATCATAACACCCCAGCCAAATACCTCCAGCCTCCTCTTGAAGACCCCCAAGGTAGTTTCATAGTTTCATAGTAGTTTCATGGTAGCTAGGGTCAGGAGGGACCTGACCAGATCATCTAGCCTGACCCCCTGCCACAGGCAGGAATGAATACTGGGTTCACAA
>NW_017729009.1:7765651-7774007 GCF_001723915.1 Gavialis gangeticus
TTAAAAATTGGGACCACATTAGCTAGTTTCCAATCCTTTGGCACCTGGCCAGATGACCACGAATGCTCATACAGCTGGGCCAAGGGCTCCGCGATGACCCCTGCCAGCTCCCTCAACACCCTTGGGTGGAGGGCATCTGGACCTGCAGATTTAAAAATGTCCAGCCCTTCCAGAAGATCCCTAACTACATTTGCACTGACTGAAGGCCTGACAGAGCTATCCCCGAGACTGTCCCTACCTCTGGTAGGAGAGATGTCCCAGTCCCTGTTCAAGAAAACAGAGGCAAAGAAACTGTTAAAAATAGCAGCTTTCTCATCTGGCATAGCCACAAGATTACCATTTGAGTCTTGCAGGGGCCCTACATTGCCTGGTGCCCTCTTCTTGCTCCCAATGTACTTGAAAAAGGACTTTTTGTTGTCCTTAATCCTGGACACCAGCCTGAGTGCCATCTCTGCCTTGGCCTTCCTAATAGCCCTCCTACACTCACGGGCTGAGGAGGAGTACTCCTCCTTGGTGAGAGCTCCTCCCTTCCACTGGTTGTACGCCCCCCTTTTAGTCCTCAGGCATTGCTGAATGCCCTTGCTGAGCCAAGGGGGTTTCTGAGCACCCTTACCCCCCCTTGCTTCTCTCAGGGACTGTTACCCTTTTGGCCTGGAGGATCGTCCCCTTAAGGTACGACCATCCCTCATGGACTCCCATCTCCTCTACCTTCTGGGCCCTCAGTTCCCCCATCCCCCCCAACTAATCTCCAAAGTTCATTGAAGTTGGCCCTTCTGAAGTCAAGGGCTTTAGTCTTGCTGTAAGCCCTTGACACCCTGCGCTGGATAGTGAATTCCAGCAGGTGATGATCGCTATTGCCCAGGTGGTCAAGGACCTGCAGTCCCCTCACCAGGTCATCCCCCGTGGCCAGGAGAGAGCACCAACTCCCTTGGGAGCCCAGTCCAGAGCCTGGCAGCCCTAATTGTAAAGTAATGTTTCCTGATGTCCAGCCTGAACCTTCTCTCTAACAATTTGTGGCCGTTATTCCTAGTAACCCCAGTGGTGCCAGGGGGACAGAGTCTACACATACACATACACACACACAAACACCGTCCAAATGATCTTAAGCATTCAAACCTACACCCCACTCAATTCCCCCAGCACAGCCCCAATTCTGACCACGGTAAACCAAAAGAACGAACACAGCAGAAGGTACTGGTTGGAAGGACCTTTGGGTGTGTGCTGCATTCAACATACATCAGCTACTTATCAAAAAAGATAAAGCAAAGAACTAATGCCAGAACCAAAAGCCACAGTAAAACTGAAGCCATAGCCTGGAGGAACTTGACACCTGGGTATAAAACCCCAAAGCTAATTGCAACATATGTTAACCCAAAACTTCACATCTATCTTCCTTTTTGCCCCTGTGCAGTCACCCATGGAGCCAGGATTATATGTTTTAGATCAAAACAGAAAAATGTGTTGCAAGAAAAAAAGAGTCTAAGCTCCCAGGCACGCATTCAATTTTAGACATAATATAAATGTGTCACAGAATTATATGTGGAATAACTGTGGCATTATCACACCTTAAATTGAGTTGCATGTGTGGCTGGTTACTATTTAAGGCATGAAAACCCGTTAATCGCATCTTAAATGTAATGTGTGTCAGCCTAACAAACTAAAAGGCTAACGTATCAAGTTACTGATATACTTACTCCCTGTTTGACTTGCGTTCTGTACCTGATGATTCCTGATCACTGTGTTCCTATGTTGCTTGCTAATGTGACTATCATGCTAACAGGACCTCTAGCAATTTCCAAGGATAGCAAAGTATTTTGCCAAGAAGAATGAATTACATTTCATTCCATCTGTGAAGACACAGAGAGGTAAACTGCCTTGTCCAAGTCCTACAATGACTCATTGAGAGGGTTGGGAACAGAACCTTACAGTGATACTCTCACCCTAATAAAATCAATGGCAAAACTCCCTTTAATTTCTATAGCATGAAGATTTCCCCTCATTTAGTCTGAAATTCCAGTTCCCCTCTCCAGCCAATTAACAATGCTACAGAGCTAGGTTAAGGAACAATAATAAACTCTCCTAAGTAATCCCCCTGCTATTGCCAGAGACAACGGCTCAAGGTATCACAGAAAAATGGATACAATTTTTGGACCAAATAATTTCACATTGGACAATATGGTTTTCTTGAAGTCAAAGCGTTCCACAAGAAAAATATTAATTTGAAGTATAGAAGTGTTTTTTTAAATTATTTCCTGACTGGAACTATGAAAATAATTATTTTGAAGCAAGTTTGAAGTTACGCCTATACAAAAACCTATACTTTGGAAGATGAATATTTTCATACAGGAGATTTTTCCTGCAAATTTTTTTGCAGGGAGATTCTGCATGTTCCAATCAACCTTTAAATGTCAGATGTTTCAGTGATGATAAACTTGATTTCAGCTGCTTTGCTCAAAGACACCAATATAAGAAGGCACTAGATGGAGGGATATTTGGAAAAGGCAAGTCTGTTTATTTAAAAGATAAGGAAATTAACACTATTTGTTTACCGTCTGATGCTACAACTGCAGGGAGGTTTCAAAAGCATTTATATTACTGGTTTTGGGTAGATTAAACCAGCTAAAGCATCAAGATTAAATAATATGCACCTTCTATTGATTCCCATTTGCAGACCCCTACCATTTAAACCAGTGGTTACCAACCAGTAGATCTCAATCCACCAGTAGATGTTGCAGCCTCTTGTAGTAGATCTCAGAGCCTCTTGGAGTCGATCCAGTGCTGGGGTGGGGGCTGAATGCCTGCATGCATGCACACGCGTGCCCCCACCCAGCAGGTCAGTCCGTGGGGGAGGGAAAAGGTAGGGGCTAAATCGAGACCCGCCCCCAGTGAGGGACAGTGCCACAGAGGCAAGAGTAGGGTTAAGCTGAGTGGGGCCCCAGCTGGGTGGGACTTACCTGCTGGGGAGGTGCGCCCCCAAATATTTTTTTCCCCTCTGCCATGATCTGCCCCCCACCCCCCTCACTCCCCACAGACTTACCTACTGGGTGGTGGGAGGTGGCAGCACATAGCAGATCTTGGGTTGCTTTTAAATGCCAAAGGTGATCTCCTACTTAAAAAGGCTGGAGACCACTGATTTAAACCAAAGCTTGGCCCTTCACTGTAATGGGCTAGCAGAGAGGGTATCTGTCACATTTGGAAATCACTGATGACTTCCACAATGACAACAGTGAAAAACCAAGAGAGCTGTAGTGAGCCTTAACTGTTTGGCCAATGAACTGAATTTGACATGTAAGGTGAAAAACAGTGTTTCTTAAATCACACTTACTTATTTAGATTATGAAAAATCAAATCACTGGCCTTATGTTGTGAGGGTAGATCTTTTTTGTTCAGGAGCCACAATTAATACGAAGTCAGGCAACTTTCACCAATTCTGGAAATCTAAAGTCTGAAGGCCTGGAACAATAATGTTCCTCTCAGAAGAGTTGCGCTAATGAATCAGCTGTGTTACATTGACATGCACTCACAAGAAGGAGCCCAGGGAAATATTCTGAACTTGCCCCCTTACCATTCCTCTAAACCAGAGGTGGCCAACCTGGCGCAAGTGCCACAAGTGACATGGGCAGCCTCTTTGTGTGGCATGCAGCACAGTGGCAGATAGCGGAGGGAGCAGAAAGCAGACCAGCAGATTGGGTAGAGCAGTGTTTTGCAACCAGTGGGTTGTGACTCAAATGTGGGTCACAAGAATATATGAAAGGGTCGCAAACAAACTTTAAAAATGGATTCTGCTTTAAAGAAGAAAAACTTGGGAAACCGTGGCTTTTCCCTTGCAGGCTGGCAGAGTTCCAGCCTGCGAGGGGCAGCTTGGGGCCCCCTTGCCCCAGACACGCACCCCCGGCCCCACACATCGAGGGCCTGGGGGTGGGGGGCAGCAGGTCAAGAGTGTAGGGCACTGGGTCAGGACTGGCCATTGATGTTTATAAATGGGTCCTGATACAAAAAAGGTGGAGACCCACTGGAATGGAGAACACAGGGCAGGGAACAGAAAGCAGAGCAGATCGGGCAGGGGATCAGAGTGGCACTCGGGGAGGATAGAGGGCTTAATGTGTGGCACACCTGTGAAAAACACTGGTCCCCAATGCACTAAACCATAAAATGCATCCAGAGCAATGATAGTGGATCACATACAGAACTACAGTCATAGGAAGAAAATCTAATCTGTCCTGCTGCTTTCTTCTGCAATTCTTCTGTATCTCTAGACTGGAAATACTCAGGATGTGCATTTGGTTCCTCACAGCTCAGCATGTAACTCAATTCTCTTACTTGAGTCAGTCCACACAAAGGCCATTTACCACAAATACAGACATGGGGATGCACACACAAAGGTATATATGGAGACAGAGGACAATAACTAAGCTAAACTCTTCTGGCAACAGTGTGAACTTCTTGTCTCATCCTGACTATGTTGTGATCTTTATTCCACTCCTTTGATAAGTGAATTCGCACCAACTTGTTAAACACATGGCTGCAGTCTAATCAGAGGTTGTGATTTACAGTAGGACTCTACGGCGCTGTCAGAGCCATGGCCCTACACTGACCTACTCAAGTAATTGATCTATGAGCTGTGATTCAAAAATGACAAGTGATTTTGATAAAAGGCAAGATATATTTGCACCTTACAGACTAACTAAATTAGAGATGTATAGCATAAGCTTTTGTAAGCCCACGCTCACTTCATTGGATGCTGTGTTATTTTGATGACTTGAGAAGACCGAGAAGATCTGTGTGAATCTTCAGCTTGGAGCAAATGAGTAAAGAGAAGTTATGCATGTGTTAGAAGTGTCTGAAGGATGCTGTTCTAGCAGAATGCAGTAGAACTTCTCTTGCTCTTTGCCTATGTTAATCAGCTCAGGCTCCTATCTGCCCACCCTCCTTCTTCCCAAGACACCTAACAAAGTACAAAGGTTTTGTAAGCACTGAAGCAAGGAAGCTGAATCGCCTAGATGGACAGCACATCAAAGCCTGTTTCTGTTCAGCAGATGTAAATAGCATCTAGGAGTTCCCTGGAAAAGCAGGACGTTCAGCAGCCTGTCATCCACTGTTTTGTGCAGCTTTTGCTGATGTCTCCACCCTGAATTTGGAAGACCAAGAAATATAAAAAAAGGGACATTATATTTTTCTGGGGGTTTTTTCTTTATAAAGAGCCTTGGAAATGTACCCAGTGCCAAGTGAACACTAGGAATAAAGGCCTCTCAGACATTTTTCCTGATGATCACTAGCTATTTATTCTCCTTGCAGCCACCCATGTCTAGACTTAAGGTCTGGGCAAACAATAGCTTGTCTTTGGAAAGACTTGGGAATACTTCAAGTTTCTGAGGGCAATGCCACCTGACTCAGTGTTGATGGCAGTGGGACACCTCACATTCTTCCTGCTGAGCAGCGAGCCTGACCTCTGGCAATACACTGGCATATGAAGGTCAGTGTAGTACAGTGGACTAAGCAAGGGGCTTGAGCATATTTCAAAGAAGTATCCGATGAAGCCACTCTAATATAAGAGCCTGACATGGCAATCCTGGTGGGTAGGGATCTTTGCAGGTGGAAGATAGGTGACAGATCTTTTTGCAAAAACACTTTACAGACACACCAAAAATCCTATGGCTGGGCCTTCTGTAGAGCTTTCATACTAGTGGATTAAAAAAACCCCAGCCATATATTTGAACCAGTTTTTTTGGCAGGGGTACTATTTTTTTTTTCTGGTTCCTGAGTCCTTAGGATAAGCTCCTTTCACAACAGATTACAGATCTAGGAAACAAGTATGAAAACCAACCCTGCAGATGTACTCGTCCAGTTCAGAGACTGGAAGGAATGGGAAGAAAGAAGGAAGCAGTGTGGAGAAAACAGAGGGTGAAAAGAGAAGGGATATGACAAGAGATTGTCATGGGAGCCCGAAATCAAAATGACGTGAGTTGAATGCAGGTATTGAGCACCATGAGCACAACTTCTCCAGCACCTGCATTGTTAAATAAATGTAACTTTTTTCTGTGGCTGGCACACTGATGGCCACAAATTCTGAGAAACCGCATCCCCCGTGTGTCTCTGGCCAGCACTAGAATCCACTGCTTCTTGATGCAAAGCTGGCTGTTATTATTAATGGATTTGCTAATTGTTATTTCATTATTTATCATTAAAAAAACATGTTATTCTTATTAAGATAAAAGACTTGAGAGTGGCCTGGAAATGATTATGTGTAGCATGTCATCAGCAGAGCACTTTCTAAAAAAAAAAAAACATTCGGATCTGGGCAGCTTTTGCACACTGTCTGACCTGCTGTGGCAAACAAAATGAATTCAATCCCATCAACTCTGGACATTTAAGGAAGGGTGATTTTAATACTGCACAATTAACCATGAAACCTGAAATGAGATCTCCTGAAAGCAGCCGATCAGGCATATGCTGAGGCAGATCGTATCTTGCAAACAGATTTCAGAAGCAGACTTTAGAAAACAGCACCATCTGGATCAAATTTGCAACTCTGTTCATAAATAAGGAGGGGTGGCTTATGGCATTGCTGCAAGTGTATTTATAAAGTGTGGGAATATCAGGCCAAGGAAGGACAGCATTCAAGAAAAAAGTGTGGTTTACAAGAGTTAAAAATGCAGCTGTACCACAGAGGAGACAGTGCCTGAAGCCACTTCTAAAGAGTAGTGACACCAATCAGGATAGGGAAGGCTGGAAATGCTGCAGAGACACCAAGAACACAGAGCAAAGACAAAGCCAGATTAGAATCATAAAATCATAGAAAATGAGGGTTGGAAGGGACCTCAGGAGGTCACATCTAGTCCAACCCCCTGCTCAAAAAAAGGATCACCCGCAAGTAGAACATCCTAGTCAAGGCTTTGTCTAGCCAGGTCTTAAAAACCTCCAAAGATGGAGAGTCCACAACCTGGGTAACTTGTTCTGGTGTTTTAGCGCCCTCTTAGTGAGAATTTTTTTCCCTTAAATCTAATCTAAACTTTCTGGACTAAAACAGAGATACTTACTAATGATGTGATACCTAATCTGCACAGCGAAGTCTACTCTAATATGTTGGCATCTTTACAAATTTGAGTGATCCAGGAAAGCTGGGAGAGCAGAATAATGGAGCCCAACACGACTGCGAGGATCTGCGAATGTTGAGGTACAACTGACAGTGCTCCAGCGATCTGGAGCGCCAAGAATCCAAGCAGACAAAACAGCCCGCTGCCTCTTTTGACTCCAGTGATTACCAAAAAATTCATGAGCTTGCAAATTATTCCAGTTAGGGGAAAACACTGATGATGGACTTCACTGTTTTCTTTGATAATCCCATTTCTTTTCAAATAATGTAGAGTTCTGCTTCCCCGAATACAGCAGGAATCAAACACGAGACAGTGCTCCTGCTCATTATTCCAAGCCTCTTTTCCAGTCAGCACTGAGCCCAAATACTCTCTACATTAGCTTTTGACGGGATCACATTGCTGGTGCTTGTTGTGACGGTGACCTTGGCTTTTCTACACCCATTCATAGGATTTTCTCTTGCTTATCTCTCTTCTTGTCTCTCTTTCACAGATAATCAAACATTCACAAAGCAACAGCCAGTGAAACTCCTCTGCCTACATATGACACACATGTGTCCTTGTCTTGAAAGATAATATGGGGTGGAGGCTCCTATTTTTTTAGCTGATGCCATAAAAAAACTTAACTTTTGTTATAAAAATCTTAAATGAAGTAGGAGAATAACCACACAAAGCAATACAGGATAGTGAATTAAACTGTGCAAAGTGCACTGGATTTTAACAAAGATTTTAACCTTGGCAAAAAGGCTGCTGAATGAATCGACCAAAAAATACCATGCAACTCAAGCATGTTTCCAACCTCAGAGGTAGACTTCATTGCCCAATTGATGTAAAAATCTCTGAGCAGTTGACTATTTACTAAATAACAGTTGCCACTTTTCTGAGATTGTCCCAATTCTGAGAGGACACTTCCACTATCTCTATGGGCCTAGTACAATGAAGTCATATCACTGTACAAAAACTTAAAAGTGGCAAATCCCCACCTCAAGGCATTTATAATCTAAAACACATTTTCATACTTGCTGAAAATTCTTTAGAATCACAGACAGTCAAGCCAGGACCTGCCTTGGATCTCACCTAGTCTGATCCTCATTAAATTCATGAGCTTGCAAATTATTCCACTTAGGGGAAAACACTTCGAGGCGGGCTTTGGCTTTCTCAGCCATGACCGGCACATCACCACGAGAGACATGCTGGGATGGGATGGGCTCCACCTTTCCCCTAAAGGTAAGCGTGTGTTCTCTTCTAGGTTGGCGGACCTCCTC
>NW_017729009.1:7774940-7776310 GCF_001723915.1 Gavialis gangeticus
GTCAGGGCGGCTAGGGTCTGGAACCAACTTCCAAGAGAAGTGGTGCAGGCTCCTACCCTGGGGGTTTTTAAGAGGAGGTTAGATGAACACCTTGCTGGGGTCGTTTGACCCCAGTACTCTTTCCTGCCATGGCAGGGGGTCGGACTAGATGATCTGCTCAGGTTCCTTCTGACCCTAGAAACTATGAAACTATGAAATTATGCCAGACTTTCACTTCCAGCAATCCCTTCAATAGTTATCTAATCTTCCCCTGACTCCTGTGATGGTGCTTCCCTCTCTGGAGCCCTGGTTCCAGATACTGCTTCACCCTTCAGCAGCAAATTGAATTGTTCTCAAATAGCATCTGATAACCTAGGGAAACTGTTGGAAAGGCTTTCTTCTATTGTTTTATCTCTACCAGGGTCTTCACCAGACCTAGATGTTGAAACTAACTGAATGATAAATACTCAAAAGAGTGGATGGGTGGAAGGATGAATGTCAGAGGCAAGCAGGAGTCGTTCGTTAACCTTCCTAGAACTCCAGTAAGAAGTAATGATAGTCAAAAACTGGCTTACAGCGATCTTCAGTTCCTTCTTTAAAACCATTTGTATTCTCTGCAAGAATGATTCTGCCACATTTGCTCACACCAAGTAGCCTCTTCCTCTGTAAGCAGTCTCATTTGCTGAGATTTCTTGCAAGGTGCATTGAGGCTTTGCATAACTGCAGCAGACTGGCTTCAGATTAGTGTAGTTTTCATGAAAGATCCAAGATTGGAGCAACTCCCCTGCTTGTGCATAATACAAGTAAAAAGTTGACAGGAGCAATGCAAATACCACTATGCACCAGGAGCCAGTTAGCACTAAGAATAATGGAGACCCTCTAGGTGCATCTACACATTAATTAATGTTCTTTTGTTACTATGCATTAAATTTAGTACCCCTGGACGCCGATACACAAGCAAGGAGGCTGCTCTGACATGCTCAAAATCCAGTGCGTCAAACCAGACTTTATTAAATGAGTCTGCTGGAGTGTGGCAATTACCACGCTCCAGCAGCCTCCCACATCTCATGTATCAAGAGTCCCCACACTTCAAAATGGTGGTACGGGTGCTTTATCTAAAGCTCACTTGAGTCTAGGGTTTTCCTGGATATGCCCTCTTTTTTGGCCCCCTGTCCTCCTGTCCAGCCAGGTTTTTAAAATGCAAGCAAATGTCTGGCTTTTTGCTCTCCCCTGCTTTTCCTGGGCAGTTCTAGTTTGGCTGCTTGGGGCTGGAAGCAGTGATGCAGAGTGACTGCCTGTCAGGGAATCACGTGCTCTGCATGTGGATCCTGGCAAGCTGCTTGCAGGTAAGAGAGACAGAGAGTGCGCGCATGCGAGCTGCATGGGCAGCA
>NW_017729009.1:7781310-7787159 GCF_001723915.1 Gavialis gangeticus
TGGGGCAGGGTATAGTGGGTCAGGAATGAGAGGCAGCAGCAGGGCTAGGGGGGCTGTGGCTTAGGCGTAAGGGGCAGAGGCAGGGCGTGGGCATATCACTCCCCCCACATCATACACCTCTTTCCCCTCTCCTCCTCCCCCTTCCCCTCCCCCACAGGTGTCCTCTTTTTTCACACTGGAAATCTGGTAACCCTACTGATTTGACAAGCTTTAGATAAAGCGCCCTTGCTGCCATTTGAAGTGCGGGGACACTGATATGCAAGACCCGTCAGGAGCCTTAATTAGAACGGCTCTTGGAGCTGCTCTAATTAAAGCGTCCCTCCCCCACTCCCAGAGTACATGTATAAGCACCCTCTAATGCAGGGGTGGGCAAAAAGCAGCCTGCCAGCCGGATGTGGCCCACCAGGCTGGTCTATCTGACCCGCGGGGCCCCTACAAAATGTAGAAAATTAATATTTATCTGCCCCTGGCTGCCTGTCACGCGGCTCTCGATGGCTTGCCAAAACTCAGTAAGCGGCCCTCCGCCCAAAATAATTGCCCGCCCCTGCTCTAATGTGAGGTACTAAGTAAATGCATATTAGGCTGCCCTAATGCGCAGTAGCAAAAGTGCATGCTTCTTCAGTGATGTTTAATGTGCAATAACCTAATTTTACATCATATTAGCATAGTTTTTACTGTGACGCTGTAATGCAAAGTAAAATAGGCTACTGCATGTTAAAGTGCACATGTAGAGGCACCCACTGTCAAATAATTAGACAGCACCAGAAACACCGCACAGTTTGGGACAATTTGAAAATTCATTGGCATCACTAGAAAACTCTTCTCCAGAAAAGTCACTGCTCTTGAGAAGTCTAGACCTACAGTAGCAAAGGAAATCAGAGGGGGTGAAAGTGGGCTAAATGCACTGCCTAAGCTAAGAGATGCAGGACCAGTAAGGGGGGAGCAACAGCTGAGGACTGACATACATTAGTTTAGCTATATGGGGGGGGCAGAATAGGTGTCCCAAAATTTTCTTAAATGTTCTCATTTAAAAAAATAAACATCCCAATAACAATTAGTGCTTGCTAAATTTGTCTAAGAAACAAAATTTACCAAGCCCCATTGGCTTCACATAGACATAACTAATGAATAATGAAGGCACAGTATTTGCAGGAAATACCTGTGGTCACTGCACCTTATCTACCTGGGTATCAGGACTGGTAAAAAGAATTTCCCTGGCAGAAAGCCCTCCCTTTTAAAGAAAGCTCTAAGCAATATATTGACCTAGTTAATCTTCTCAAGATGTAGAACTATCTATCCTTCCAATAGTGCAGCACGTGCCAAGCAAGTCTATTTTCACACCTGTGACTGCTGATATTTTTAAAACTGGTTTCCAGGATCTAACGCATACCCTAAGCAAGTCTCTGATTAAAAGATTGCCTTCATTTCACTTACTTTTCCCACAAAATATACTTTAAGTGTCTCTAAATTGGCTAGTTTATTCTGTATTTTCTTTTTCAGATTTCACCTTTGAAGAAGTCTGGGAAAACCTTCCAGAGTGACTCAAGAAGCTAAACTCTACTTTCAAAATTTAGAAATGTAGCATGCTAAGTCCCACTGGGTGCATCTACATGTGATGCTATGTCACCATAGCAACGTGCTATGGCAATGTAGCATCTGTGGACAAAAACTGTGACACCGCAGCTATGTCACCATAGCGACGCTCCCTCACTATAGTGCACCACTACAGCGACACAGCAGCTAAAAATAACCATGCGCTGCATGCATGCCACAGTACAGGTCATTACTGTGCCATCGTTTAGTACTTCCTCCAAAAGGAAGTACTAAATGGTGCCTCCCTCCCACACCGTTGTTACTGCACCATCATTTAGTACTTCCTTTTGGAGGAAGTGCTAAATTAGGGGGGGGCAATTATTTCAGGCAGAGGGCCGCTTTCCGAGTTTTGGCAAGCCATCAAGGGCCGCATGACAGGCAGCCAGGGGCAGATAAATATTAATTTTCTACATTTTTTAGGGGCCCCGCAGGCTGGATAGAATGGCCTGGCGGGCCACATCCAGCCCCTGGGCTGCATTTTGCCCACACCTGTGCTAAATGATGGTGCCCTAACAACAGTGCTGTAGGGGTACGTGTGGACGTGCCCACTGAATATTAATGAGACTGAGGGATGGAGAGATAAAAAATAAATTAAAGTAAAATAACCAGAAAGGGAAGTTGCCAGGAAATCAACTGACCTTTTTCTACTGTCCATACTGAATTAAATACATAAACCAAGAGCTTCAATGACGAAATGTAAATCAGGCATTAAGAATCCTTTCAGCTTTCAAAAATGTATGAGCTGCACGGTTAAGAGAATTTATTTTATTAATGGTATCTGATTTTAACCAGGTAGTGTCCCATTAACTCATAGGAGCTTTTATGATTAAATTATTCTTATTTTATAACCTAGAGGTCTTTTCCTCATGCCTCTATACTGTCTCTGCAGCCTTCTCTATCCACATTGTCTTCTTATGGGCTGTTTCTTAAAAAATAGACTGAGCTGGGATGATCTAGGTGGGGCTGGTCCTGCTTTCAGCAGGGGGTTGGACTAAATGGCCTCCTGAGGACCTTTCCAATCCTAAATTTCTATGATCCACCTGTTCACTCAACATAACATGGCACATACTTGGGAGTATCTCCTTTATGACTCCTCCAAGAAAACAGAGAATCACATTCACCTCCACACAGCCCCAAACAAAGCTGTTCAGACAAGAAGCCTAGAGGGAAGTCTGGGTTTGCCAGTGTTCGAGGCAGGGTCAGCAGTGGGGTGGAGCAGAGGAATAAATGTTTGCCAACTGGCATTTCTTATGCAGTTGCACAAGACGCAGGCTGCTCTGTGATTATTTGCCTTCTCTAAAAAAGTGAATCTCAATCCTTGCTTCCTCGGATTGAAAGCGTTAGTCTTTTTCTCTCTCTTTTTCACCCCTTATTCCCATTTTCTGTCAAGGCTAAGGGCTCTGCTGCAGGACACATGAGTTGGTTATTCAGAAATTATGAGAGGTTCTTATGTGTCCTTCTTCTGAACCCAGGCCCTGTCCTGCAGCCGTCTTCAAGTTATTTCTGCCTCCACAGTGTCACTGCCTCAGACTCCACCGCCGCACTTGTAACTTGAATTTTTCCTCCATAAAATACAAATAAGACTTCCTTACCAGCATTACCCCAGGTTAGTTTTAAATAGTAAGTAGGAAAAAGCTTAATTTGACTTCTTAGAGAGAAAAGGAGAACAGCAGCAATAATTTATGTCCTTCTGACATCTTATTAAGTGAAACAAAATAGTACTGTAAGTCTCAAATGTATTTTTGTCTAAAAATCAGCTCCTAAAAGCAAAAAGCCAGGAATGTAGGAAGCACAAAGGAACTGCTGGGCCAGGGCAGCATCATATAATATTTAACTTCCTGCGCTGTGTATGCATGAAAGCCCTTCATAGCACTCCCCAGACTCTGCCTAGATTTGCAGCTGATGCATGCCTTAACAGTTGGTGCCACACATCAATAGATTATGAATTTGGAGCTAGGAATGCTACGTAAACCCATCAGGGCTCTACATTAATCTTCAGTAACATCCAACTTTTTGCTGCCCAGAATGATGAATGCCAAATTCTCACTGCCTCAATCTTAAAGATAGAAAAAATATTCGGTTATATACTAAAATCTATTTAAAGAGAGAAAGCAGATCTATAAAAACTAGGAAGAGAAATGCAAAAGAAAATATATGATGCAGTGTGGCATGGAGAGTTTAACTGCATAAAAATTAAATGAATAAATCACACCCAACTCCCTCCTGGCTTCAGGGACATACCTATATTAGACCTGTTTGCTGATCCCCACACTGACTCAGCTCTGATGACTTAAGTGTTCAGGCGAAGAAGAAGAACCTAAAATCCACTCGGTCCTGGAAAGAGAGATTACCTTTCCAGGATACAGCACCCCTTACTCAAGTGTAGGTGGACCCAACATCAAGGTGGCCAGGCAGGAGTTGAAGGAGGATACATGCTCTTCTTTGCTGCTGCAGAGCACCCAAATCAAATTCTAGCCCCCAAAGTCTTTATCCCTCTTGTGCGTTCAACATTACACAACAGCCCCATTTCAGAAATGTACTGCCTCTACTTTTGCATCCTGTCTGCCTTGTTTTAGTTTGCACACACACATCCTCCACCTAAGCCAGAGCTGCAGCTTTGTAAAACCATTAGGAAATCATTCTTATTCAAATCTGCTCTCTCCCCAGGTCCTTAACAGTATGCCTGCACCAGGTCCCTGATGCTTTTGGGGAAAGGATGCTCTCAGGCACTCCCCATCCACATGTTTCTGCCTGCATGCTCAAAACCTAGAAGTGCAGCAGTGAAGCCAGCTCCAGAGGCATCCCCTAGGCCACTCTTGCAGCCTCTTTCTCTGGTGTACCGGAGAGCAGCTAAGCAGCTGTGCAGTCATGTACAGGTTGGACACGTGCAAGTGAGAGAGAGATCAGCAGAACTGGTCTCTAAATGGGCTGTTTTAGGGAGTGCAATGCAGATCTTTGAACAGTTTACTGGCATCAATCTCTGCCTCCATGAAAACTTCCCTGCTCCATAGAAGTGATGGCCTATGAGCTGCAATAGCTCCATGGCTTTTTATCTTATAGTAAAACCCTAAAACTCCCCTACAATGAGATATAAAACATGGAGAAGTGATGTTTTCCAACTTTCAAAGTCCTGAAATATGTTCTGCCTGAAACCAATGAGAACCTCTTTGGTGGGTTTGAAAGGGATGTAGGAAGTCACACACCTACTGTAGATCCCATTTCAGTGCTGATTAAAGAAAGATGTGGAGAGACAGCTTGCTATACAGTTTCACTCTGTGTCACAACTCAGGGCCCACATTTGAAATCAGCCTGAAACTGATACGCAGCTTTTCCTGCCTCACAAAGGAAAACAGCCCCGCAAACAGGGACAAGACCAGTGGAAAAACACTAATGATTCATCGTGCCAGAACAACAATTAGAACCACCATGTTTAGGGGGAAATTATGTTAAGAAAGTCTGTATATCATTGTCAACCTTTTTCTTCCAGGCCCCCTCAGTTCAGCCATCCATTTGCTGATGACCCCAACACTCCCGGCAGCTCCAGCAAGGCTTCAAATGAGCTGCAGTCTGACAATAGTATCGGGGCTCCCTGGGTTCTAGGTCAAGGGACGCTCTCGAATGTTATTGTGCAATCCACCCCAAAATCTCAAAGGGCATTGTCAGCTCTCCCACAGGGAAAAGACTGGATAACATCAAGAGAGATAACAGGATTAGGAGAAATGGAAAAGACTCAAGGCATTGATTGACAGGTAAAATGCTGGGAGAAAGGCCTCTTTCTATGTGCACAAGGCCTTTTCCTTAAAAACAAAGTAGAAATGCAAAAGACCACTTGAGACTAAAAGGAGTGTAGTTAGAAATAATTCATTGCACCAAATTTCACTTTAATGCATATTAAAATGGCTGAGTTGTAAATCCCTAAATAAGAAGCTTTGCACTGAAAAAACCAAGGGACTGCTATCTCTACTGCCGGCGCTTGTATGCCAGCAGGGTCATAAAAGGAATATGCCCACACCCAAATCCCCCTTCGCATTTAAACACCCTCCGGCTTTTGTTCCAGCTTCTTGTTAAAGCCTTAATCTTTCTGACCACACTCTGTCAGCTCAGCTGGGACTGCTGTTGACACAGCAAACATAACAAATGCCATCACAAGCCCAGAAAAAGTAGTAAACTGAGGCAGTCAGGGTTTCTCTCTCTCGTTCTTTTTTCTAACTTCACCTACTGTGAATTTTTCACTCAAATATCTTCTGTGCTTAACA
>NW_017729009.1:7792159-7803485 GCF_001723915.1 Gavialis gangeticus
ACACCCTCTGGCTTTTGTTCCAGCTTCTTGTTAAAGCCTTAATCTTTCTGACCACACTCTGTCAGCTCAGCTGGGACTGCTGTTGACACAGCAAACATAACAAATGCCATCACAAGCCCAGAAAAAGTAGTAAACTGAGGCAGTCAGGGTTTCTCTCTCTCGTTCTTTTTTCTAACTTCACCTACTGTGAATTTTTCACTCAAATATCTTCTGTGCTTAACATTAAAATAAAAATTAAAACCTAAAGGAGACTATTTCTTGGCTCCAGAAAGAAAGTCTGTATTTGGGATATGCCTTTACTGCAACAGCAACTTCTGCCCTGAATCTGAATATGTAGGTTAGGGCGAAGTGGGTGTGAACAACCACAGAGCACAGCCCTATATCCAAGGCAGCGTTCTCACCACTACTGCAAATACTAAGGCCTCCTGTGGGCTTCCCAGGGTTTTTTGTGCTGCAGTAAGCTGACCTGCTCTCCAGTGAATTCTAGAGGAACCTGTCTATCCTCCTGGGTAGAGGTGGGGAAAATGTAGGAAAGCACAGAAGAAATAACAATACTTGAACCTGTGTTCTGCAAAAGAGGCAGCCCAAGTGAAAGCAACACCCAAGCTCTAGCCTGAGCTACTAGTCCAGGGTTGAAGCACCCATAAACTCATGCAAGAGGATTTTGTTTGTGGACAGAAGTGGGGTTTGGGACCCCAAATAGTAGCCCATAGTAAACTCTGCAGTAAAGACATATGCTTGCAACACAGATGACAGAACTATAATAGAGTCCAAGGTTGAACTACATTTCCACTTCCCTTCCCAAATTTCACTCTGGATTGGAAATCTGTTAAGCAGCAGCTTCCTTTTTCCAGTATCTCCGTATTTCCATAACCAAGAAGTGCCGAAGAAACTGCACAAATGTAACAGTGAACACAGAAGTCAGCAGCAGAAGTCCAGACAGGTCAAGCCACAAGACATGTGCCCTTTGTCTGTTACAACCTCGTCACTGGCATTGCACAAGTCAGACTTGGTTCTGCACCTCAAGGCTGTGCTCACCTCCTGAGAAGTGTATTGTTCACTGGTGTTGATGAGTCTGCTTCAGTAGCTCACACACATGCACAGTATGCAAACAGGCAGACCACCAGAAATCTGGGTGTGCATTTGATGAGCTGCATTATACTGCAGATCATCAAATGTTGCATGACTGCCGATAAGCAACACTGCACTTCTTACTTCCACTTGTATCGTTCATACAAGACGGGAAAGATTCTGGCTAAAGAATGAAGGAACCCAGTGAGTACCACAGGGCTGCAGCAGAGAAAGCTTTTGCAACACGCACTGTTCTAGCAGTGAGCTTCACATGTGACCAGAAGAGCCTCTTCCTAGGAGTGAGAAAGTAGTTAATCTCCCTGACCCCCTCAATTCTTAGCCTGTCTGCTGAGAATGTCAATAAGGCTACCAGTTAAGGCCAACTGTGTTGTGGACACTTGTCCTCTGGGAACTGGGCTGAAACCACCAACTCATTGTGCCTGGGCTGCCAAAGACCTATCAGCTGGCTGTCAGAAGGGTGAATTAAAGAACTAGAGCTCCTTTTGCACCCATTTTCACTAAAGGGGTTTATAGTTTGTGTGCTGCCATTTTTCTGCATATTCTCCTATAAAGGAGCAAAGGATGGGAATCAGGAGACTTGACTTCTGTTCCCAGCTCTGTTAGTGGCATCCTGTGATCCTTGGGCAACTCACTTCACCTCTCAGTGCCTCAGTTTCTCCATTTGCCAAACACAGCTGCCCTACCAGAAAGCACAGGTTGAAAAATGCTGCATAAATGCAAAGCAGTGTTATTTCATCTTTATTTTTAATCCACTTCAAAGCAAACTTTGTTTCTTCTCTGAGTAAAATGACTTTTCCAGGATTTTCTTCCATTGAGTTAAGCTGTTTCCTGATACCACGCTGCCCCGGCAGCTCACCCAGAACCACATTAAAGGAGAACTAACATCACAAAGCGCTGCCTCCAAACACACACCACCTGGACGCAGCAACTGTTGCCACTGCAGTATAATTCCTGCTGCCTGGTTGCAAATTTCAGTTCCTCTGGTTATGTGCAATAACATTTTGATTCATACTTACTTTCCAAATACTGTGGCTGCTCTTAGGCAATTGGTTGGGAAAGATGCAGCCGCCTCTGTTGTGCAAAAAGAGCCAGTGACACATACTTCTACAATGTAACAGGCAAAGTCAGTCCAATGGCTGTTCCTTCTGGTCTTGTTTTATGTCAAAATGCTTATTAAGCTGTTTTCAAATGAGGAAGGTAAAAGATGTCATGGCAAAACGCTCTGGATGTCTTGCAGATCATGCTGCTTATATTCAACACACATCCTAATCTTGCAAGTGGCTTGGCAGCTGCTGCAAGGGTGCCTTGAAGCCACTGATTCCAGCACCATGAAGGATTAAAACCACTGGGAGCACAGTGTATTGGACTTAAGCCCCCGCTCGGCAGAATTCAGGGGAGAATTGTGGCCTATATATTGTTCCCTTTTTTTTTCTTGCTCTCAACATGACCTCTGAAATTTGCTGAGAACCTTCATTCCAAATGGTTTTGCCCACAAGGCAAAGCTTTCTCAGCCTGAACTGCTCATCAGGTCAGAAACAAGACACAACGGATTACATTAATTATTTAAAGAGGGACAGTCTTAAAAAGAACAGCAAAAATTTTCTTTCTTCAGGGAATATTTTCTTCACTGAGTAAATACACAGGGATTTTTAGTTTTTTTGGCTAAAATAAAATAATATAAAAGAACCGTGTGCAACTTCTAGCATTACAACAACTGCAGTCTCTCACATCCAAAGTTTTAGAGAATAGTAACACATTTTTTAAATCCTTCTATACCCTCCATGGACTCAGTCCAGCCAATCTTATGGATCTCTTCTCTTCCCCTCCTGCTCCTATTATTCACCCACAACGAACCCTCTCTCTGGCTACTTCTCCTAAACTGCATCTTTTCATCAGTTATTCATGTTCCTCTTGATCTCTCTCTCTCTCTCTCAAAGATGGTCCCTTAGGCAAATCCTGCTTCAATGAGAAATGCATGATGGTGAACTTCCAGAGCTCATGCAAGGACTTAACAGAAGTCATGGGCCAGCCCAGAGTTTGGGGCTGACAAAGCCAGTTGCATTTCAAAACCAGATGCAGAGGACACTAAAATATGAATTGGGTTTTGTCTCATGTAATGTGGTATCAGCACAGTTTGCAGTGACCAACCCACACTCGTTGCTTGCTTTCTCACTTTCATTTAATCAAAACATGCTGGCACAGAAAGAGAACCACCGGTGGCGGATTAAGATTTACTGGGGCCCTGGGCAAACAGAAAATAGGAGGCCCCCCCACCAGGCGAGCACAGGTTCCCTCCACGCCTGCCAGGAGGCTGTGGCTGGACCCGCCTGGCCTTCTCAGTGTGTCCAGGGTGAGCCAAGCAGTGTGAGCGCTACTGAGTTGAAGGTGCCCCTGGCCCCTCTGCCCAGTGGGTGTTGCACAGCTGGGGATGCAATCCCCCAGCGGTGTGGGATGGGCTGCAGCCGGCTTGTGGGGGAGGAAAGTGGGGCATGAGCGCTGCCCCCAGCTACCTGCCTGCCCCTCTTCTAGCTTGGGTGGGGTGGGCCGGGGCTGCCCCGTCCTGTCCTAGCAAGTCGCCTGCAGACAGCAGGGAGTGGGAGTGGGAGCAGGGCCTCCTGGCATCAGATGGCCCCAGGAAGCTACTGCTGCCTGCAGGGAGCCCCCTGCCCGCCCCTGGCCCTGGCCCTGGCCCAGCTAGAGGGGAGGAGGCACACATTGCCCACCCCGGATGCCCACAGCCAGGATGCCTGCCTGGGCTGTACTGCCCCTAGCACCCCAGGAGGCCCCTGACTGGCAGAGGCCCCTGGGCCTGGGCCCATGCATTAATCCACCCCTGGAGCCACGCACATGCAACAGGAATATTTGCACATGCAGAGCCTGTCTGGAGCCAGCAGAAGGGCCAAGTTCTCTCCAATCCTCTGCTCTTTTCTTCTTTAAGGAATCAAGCCCCCATCAACAGAATGGTTACAGCAAATTCAGCGCTGCAGCTTCCTTTTCCCTACCTGTCCTTCCCTTTTTGTTTTTGTCTTGTCAACACCCACAGTTGTACCTAATCTGACCCTCCCTATTTCTGAGCACAGAAGGCTGGTGAGGTGACAGAGAACAGGGTAAATTTGTATCTTATAGACTAACTAAATAACAGAGAGAGACAGCATACACAGGCTTTCATAAACTCAGGTCCACTTCATCAGATGTACCCCATTCCAGCATCCAGCAAGATGCCATAGAGACAACATGTGAATGCCTATTCATAGGCCTTGATCGTCCTCGATGAAAAGGGGAGTAACACAGAAATAGCCAGGCAGAATTCAGTCTAAAGGACCCCCACGTACTGCCTGGATTATCCTGGCTCGCAATAGTAATGGCACTTAGAATTAGCCAACCCTGTGTGATGCTGGAGTCTGTCTGTACTCTCTGGTGGCCTCTTTCTCAGTTCTGATCTAGTCCTAACCATATTACCCATATTCCCTTCCATCTACTCTCATCAAGACACATAGAGAAGAGGCATGAAATTCAGATGAAGAACAAGGGGAGAGAGAGAAGAGGTATGAGATTCAAAGGAAAAACTGGGGGCGGGGGTAGAAATTGGCTAGGGAAGGCTGGCAAAACCTACATAAAACTTCCTTGTCTGGAGCCAGCCTTTCCATGTGACAACTCTGCCATGGAAATAATCCCAGCCCTGCTAGCCCCTACACAGGAAGAGGCTAGGACTAGTGATGGAAATTAAGTGTCTGACACAGCAATCCCAGTTCTGCTAGTCACATGTAAGCAAGGCACCCTGGGGTGGGGAATGGAACTCAAGTCTCTCACCCAGCGATACAGAGCATTAACCACTAATATACAACACAAGATCAGAGCAACAATTCTCTTTCTGCCTTCATGGATCATAATCCTTCTCCTCTGTGACCTAGAGATTAAATGGTAAGGGCCCATTGATTACTATCTACACAGGGCTTGTTCATTGTGTCCACAGTGACCAGGACTCTATTTAAGAATCAGGTTTCAGTAAGGCCAGATTTGTACTAGGTCAAAAGTTTTATAACCTTCTGTTACTGCACCTTCAAAGGAAAGGAGGGGAGCTTCCTCCACCACCCACAACAATCTTAGGAGCAAATGGCTCCTGTGAGGTGATGAATTCAACACAATTGTCAGATTAGGGAGCAAATCTCCCAGGGACCAGGGGCTCTGTGGCTAAAACCAAAGGACCTAACCTAAGATAAGAACCCAGTAAAATACAGACCCCTTGTTATCACTCCATTCTCAAGTCTCTGTGCTCTACCTATTACTTAGCTGACTTCTAGTATCAGAGAAAGCCTCACATTATCAGTGGTATAGGTCTAAGGACATAGGCAGGCAAGGTTCTTTGGGTAAATCTGATATTTTTCATTAGACCAACTCAAATAATTGGAAAAATTCTTCTCTGCAAGCTTTCGGGTACAAATATCCTTCCTCAGGCATCTGCCACAAAGGAAGACTTAGACTGGTTTATTGCGGACAATTTAATATCTTAGAAGAGTTAGTGTCTCTCCCCTCTATATCAAATCCAGCCCTATTCCACAGTGTCCAAAAGTGGGCCCCTATTGAAAAAGAGTTTTGCAAGTCCCAGACGGCTTCAAAACGTATAACAGCCCACATCCCAAAAAAACATTATCACTTGGTGGCCATTTAACTAGCAGCCTCAGCAGTAAGGCTCCATGGACTTTAAGACTGTAAAAGACTGCAGAAATGGTCCCTCCAGGGCATGGCTACAACATACTGGCAGAGCGATCAGTAACAGCACTCATGACAGACACGTGTAGAATATAACATCAGGAAGCAGGTCGGCCAGTATTACCGAATCTTTGTAGCCCGGCCACATCAGACATTTCCTCCAACACTCTGACTGGCGTGAGCGAAATACTGACACATGAACTTAACTGCACACACAAATCAGACAGTTGAACCCCTGACGTGGGCTTTAGAGAGCCTAGGAAAACTTGGTTCTAAATGTTAGAACTAAAAGCTATACAACAGACGCCTACCAGAAAATGGTCCAATTGTCTGGATGTCAAGAGTATTTGCACCTCTATTCACTGAATGCAAATTTTATGGGCCCGCTGAACACCAACTAGCCTCTGATTTTATATACACGATAGTGCCTGCCAAAAGGGGCATGCAATTATTTTACACAGGCAAACTAAATGATTACAGAAAAAAAACAGCCCAACCTGTCTGCGCAAAATTGGGATCTGCAATTGCTAAACTAAGAGTGCAAAACCAGAGACTAGCATAAGACTGGCTGAAAACTGACCTCACAGACCAGTGAAATCAGTGGAGTCGCAGCAGAGATGAATTAGACTCCTTTGTCTCACTGATGCGGTCCCATAATAATGACCTTCTGGAGGAAGTTGATAAGGTCCAGTAATCAGTCAAAGGCCTTAGATGAACCAAATGGCTCTACAGACCAGCTCTGTGTGTCCTCTCCATTACTTTGGGAAACCCAGCCTTGTTCTAAAATAACTGAGGAGCAGAAACCTTTCCCTCTTTCAAAATCATAAACCCTCTGCTGTTTTTTGGGGGACCAGGCTATCAATCAATCCAAGATAAATCTGTGAACTGCAATTGGGTTAAATGGAAGGAAGGTTAGGATTTTATCCACAGGTTATATGAAGCCCAGAATCATCAGGCCCTATCTATCTTCTGTCATCAAGCTTCCAGTGACCCATCAAAGCTGCCATTCAGCTGCAGGCATTCACTATCGCCAGGCCTGACATCTATCTCCTGGCCTGCTATCGGCTGTTTAAGCAGGAGGGTATCTTCTAATGAGTGGGATTCTGCATCCCCCAGTGGAATAGCCCCCATAGGACTGGTTTTCTTCTCTGGCCTCGGGATCTGCCATTCCAAGGGCCTCAATAAGCTTTTACCTAGAGGGAGGAGGAGGAAATGATGAACACTGCAGCGTTTTAGACAACGTAACCACCCGGGGATTCTCCCCCCATTCAGTTCTGCCACCATTTGTCCTGTCCACTGCATCATGACTTGCTCACACAGGCAAGAGACACCACTTAGGGAGCAATTAGGCCTTTGATCTGCAACTAGCTGCAAGTTCAGGATTCTGCTCAGGTCTTTACCGCAAAGATGGATGCAGACTGAAAACCGGGCCTCAACTTATGGTCCAGCCAACAACAGGAGTGCTGAAGAGGCAGTGCCTACACATAAAGGCATTGCTTTGTGACTAAGAATCGACACTTTAATGTTCTTAGGGAGGGGCTGAGAACGCTACACTTGCCCCAAGTGTGCTTCAGACACTAAATTGCAGCCTTTCCAAATTAGTCAGAAGTTAATAAGGGAACCCAAGGTGGGAATCCTACTCTCATTCCATCCTCTGTGAACGCAAGGATGCTAGCCTCTGCGAGGGCTAGACCATGTGATGTGAAATACCGCTATAAATTACTTGAGAGCGGTAATTAGCTTGGTGGATGGTTAGATACCCTAACCTCAGGGGAAGAAAGCAAAAGCCAAAAAATTGAGATGCCTCCGTTCCTCACCTTTTGGCTTTTTAATTCAACTGGCCTTCACGCAGCATGGAGGGCTAACTCCTTGCTGATTGTATATTAATATAAAGGGATCACCCTTCAATTTAGGGCTTGTAGCAGAAATGCCACAATGTAAACATGGATTAAGTGTCCCACCACAATACAAAAAGGATGGGAATAAGCTGCAGCACTAATGAACTGCTCATTCCTTCCTGTCATCCAAAGTACAAAATAAAAGGTTCTGGCTTTTCCACAGCTGAAAAGCGGCTGCAGAGGAACCTTATCATATAGTCAGAGGCAGGAAAAGACAAAACCGTTTATGAAGATTACAGAGATCTCAGGGACAAGACAGATTTTTCCTGTCAAGGGAACTGCTACTAGCAGAACTATCCCCAAAATAGCTAAGTCCATGGGTACTTATTCTCTAAAGGGCTCTCAAACAGGGAGCTAAAAGGATTTTACAAGTGAAATGCCATAGCAAAGGGCTTGGGCAGACAAGAACTCAGAGTCAAATCAGGTCTTTCCAAAAGACTGCTGCCAAGGAAAGACCGTGCTCAGGCACAATATCTGGCTCATGGGATGAAGCAATAAAACCCAAGAGACCAGGAATTCTAGGCCTGGAAGGAGCATGGAACAAACAATCCAGGGTTTTATTTTTCCCTTCTTTTTTCTTGCAACTGTCTGAACAGAAATAACAGGCAAGCAACAGAAAATGATTAATTTCTAGCTGCTACTCTCATGGGCTTCTCCTGTCACTCAGACATAATGGCTCAATGCAGACACTTGGGAGCACTCTGTTCAAAGCTTCAGATACCGCCTCGGAATTGGACACATTTGATTCTGAATACAGTAATGTGAACCACATGTAATAAAGGCAAGTGCAGAGCTAGGGCCAGATTCTGAAAAGGAGACCCAGTTTTTACAGGTGTGATTTCCCAGCCACATAACTCCCTGCCCGCTCTGGGCCCTTGATATCGCACAAAGGATTGGAATGACATAAATAGGCCCTAAAAGTGAAAGATTTCTCCAAGTGCTACAGAGGACAGCCATGCCATCTGAGGACACACTTGCAAAATCTGGTGCAGAGGGCCACCCTAGGTTTTGGCTGGAAGAGCCACGGTACTGCAGAGGTTGCTGGTGGGGAGGCAGCTTATAAGGCAGCCCCAGGAAGCTACTGCAATTCAGACTGGACACTAAGGCTCTCCAATTTACAACACCGGTCTCAGGCTTCAGGATAAAGGGGAAACCAAGGTGACTTAATGAAAGTCCCCATAGGTCCTTCCTACTGGGCTGTGTGTTTCATGCTGTATCGCAGAGACACGGCAGGGAATCTCACCCTAGGTATCTACGTGCTAGGACACTCCTGAAAACCATCCATTCCTATGTCTAAAGGTTAGCACTGGCACAAAACACAAACGGGCTTAAAATTATTGGAACAAATCCAGCGTCCTTCTTTTAAGGCATGAATTACAGAATCATTTAACCTACCCGTGAAATACAGCCATTTGTGCTCACGCCATGCAGCAATAATAATTTAGAAGCGATGAGAAACAAATGGATCTCTCTCTTTAAAATATTCTCAGTGGATAACAACTAGTTCCTCTTCATACACAGCTTGGAGTTGGGTGTCCCCTGCCTTCAAGTCACGCAGGGGAATGTTCTCTCTATTAATCTTCCATAGGTGGGAGCCAGAGACACCCTCACTTTTAGTGATAGCTGTTTTGTTTTTCTTTCTGTGAGTCCGTAATGTCAGAGCCAAGGGTCTCTGCCCCTCCTCTGCACGCACCCAGCTGCTGATCTGTTTCTGCAAGGGAGATTAGCTACAGAGGCACCAGAGTGGCTGGGGAAAATCACTCAGCAGCCACCAGCCTCCTGCCCCCCTTACAGATAATGACACATGGTCAGACAACTGGCACCCTTGAAGTGGTGGAGGGAAGGGCCAAATGGCAAATGGGCAGACTGGTGCTATTACTGCCACTAAATTCTGGTCTTCACAGGAGGCAGCAGAACTGTATTTCAGGTTAGAGGCCTTGACCTGGGGGAAGCGGCAAGTACAAAAGACAGTAAATGAAAAAGAGTGGCCACTAAAGTACTGGGCTGGAATTAACCAAAGAGAAGAAGAGAAAAGACAAATTACACCCCTTCTTTCTGGTAGTGGCTGGTGAAATTGGGCATGAGACCAAGTACAATTAGTTCAGGGCTGTTTTTAAATGAACAGGCAATGAGCTAAATGGAGTTGAGCTATCCTAGGGCTTCCACTTCTCATCTTCTAAATTCTCTTAGTACAGGAGTAGGCAGCGCCTTAAAACAAGTGTGCGCATCCCCTTGTAAAATGTCATCCCAACTGTCCGGCCTGCTGTGGTTGGTCACACAGATTATCTTCACAGGTGCTTTTTTCACCTTGAGTAAAGTGGATTTCTGAATGCTCCAAACCAGACCTGAGAAAAATGTGGTTCTTTATAAAAAACGTAAGAGCTTTGCAAGCTACATTCTCTAAGCCACACGCAAAAAAAAAAAGCCACAGTTTAAATCTTTTTTTCTGGCTTTGTGGTTCCTTACGGGACTTAATGTGGGGTTTCCAGCCCCACGGTAAGCAGCCTGAGATCAATTTCTGACCAGACTTTTGTGAGACACGTGGGATATGTTATCTGGCCAAACTATGCACTGTTTTATTTTCTGAGGCAAGCAGGGCTATCCTGTACTATTACGGCTATGCAGTTATGAAGACTTTATTCAACAACAGCAATAACACATGGTAACTATGCAGTTCATGCAAGAAACCCGCAGTACTTCTTTGCACCTTAATTAAAAACCTCTCAACACCGTAAGGGATAGTTATTTTTCACACCTCATTTTTCAAATGAAGAAACCCTTGCTAAAGTCTCAAAACAAATTAGTCAGAGTTAAGCATATAACTTTGTAATCCTGATTCTCAAATCCTAGCTCTAGCCCCTTAGCTAGGTCCCTGTTGGCTTCCGATTTATTCTGTTGGGGGAGGGTGAGAGATTGCCAGCTACAGAACATCAAAACCTGTAGGTCACCATTCATGTGGAGGTCACTGTCATCAACACCAAGAGTCAACCCTGCGGCACTCTGAGCTACAAAAGGTGAGTTCCATAGGAGGCATCAGAAACATCAGAAACAAGCATGAAGTTACCCTGGGAAGAAGGCAATCCATTCTGCGTTCTTCCACCACTATTTTAGAATTAAACTTACAAAGGTTTTCAACTTTTTTCATTTGCAAATTCCTAAAAAATTTCAAACAAAGGTGCAGACCCCTTTGAAAATTTTGAATGGAGGTGCAGACCCCTTCAAATTGTAAGTGCTGGGTATTCATAGGTATCCAGGTCATAGACATATTGGTCTAGAGGTAAAGGCAATCAGGACTCATAGTAGAGATGATATCTTTTATTAGACCAACAAGGTTTTGCAAAAAAATTAAAGAAGAAATTAAAGAATTTTTTTTGCAAAAATCTTGGTCTAATAAAAGATATCATCTCTGCTATGAGTCCTGATTGGGTATTCATATTCTTTTGACTCATCACAGTCATATTTCACAACCCCTTAGACCAATGCTTCCCAAACTTTTCCCCAGCATGACCCCATTTCCTCACTTCCCCCCACCCCACCCCAGGTGCCCCTCACTCCTGACCCACAACCCACAACCCCCGGCCCTGCTGGTGCCACTCATTCCTGATGCACAGCCCTGTCATTCCTTG
>NW_017729009.1:7808485-7813513 GCF_001723915.1 Gavialis gangeticus
AGCAGCTGCTGTGATACAGAGCCCAGCTTCCTCCCCCACCACCCACCCCATCCTCCCCCTGCATGCAGCACAGTGGGAGCAGAGCCCGTGGTGGGAAGGGGAGGGATGCAGGCTGCCTGCTGCAGGCTCGGGGCTCCCTGCCCTGCTGCCCTCCCCCCGGGGCCCCTGCAACCCAGCAAGCAGGATCTGGCATGGGAGGGAGTGCTACACTACCGTGGCCACCAAGCTGAGGCACACCCAGCCTGCCTGGGCACAGCTCTGCACCACCTTCACGGTAATGGCGGGTGCAGCGCTCCCTCCTGCGCTGGGTCCTGCCTACTGGGCTGCAGAGGTGGCTCCTGCCTAGAGCTGGTCCAGCCCAGCTGCAGCCTTGTGACCCCATTTGGGGTCATGACCCACAGTTTGGGAATCACTGCTTTAGACATAGTCTGTGGACCGCCAGGGGTCCATGGACCACAAGTTGAAAACCACTGCTTTAGAAGAACACCTCTTTTTTTTCTCATAGAGTATCTCTGCGTGTAGGTGAGAGAGAGAAATATTTTATTGTATCCATTTCTTTTAATAATCCTTGTATTTCTGACAGAATACTATCCACTGACTACTCAACTGCAGAAAACTGATGTAGCCCCACTGGCTTCGGTGGAGCTGCGCTGATTTACACCAGTTGCAGTTCTAGCCATTCTAATTTACCAAAGGATACACAGATATATCCAATATATATTTTTTCTTTTTTTAATTGCCTGCTTGATTCAGTTCCTAAATTCTGGGGATTATCTGCAGTAGAAAACATGAGCTGCCTTCCACCAGTCCCTTTTACCAAAAACTTGTGACAAGTGTACCCAAATCATACAGGCCTTCTTCCAGGAGGCAAAGGTTATCTGTGGTTATTGAGCCTGAACTAGGGGAGGAAAGGAAACCGTGCCACACCTCTGAGATAGCTATCTGAACATCCAATTTTGAATGCAAACAAGACTGTGAAATACTTTTTAAAAACCCAAAACCTAATAACTGCTACCTATCATATTTCAAGACGGGTGGAGTACAGCATTCAGAGATCAGATTGACTATAACTACAAAGCAAGCAACAGAAAACGCAGTAGGGTTCAGAACAAAAATATTTTGAGTCTATAGGATGTGGTCTAGTTTATTGGCTGGCACACATCCTAACATCATAGTTAAAAAAATGGTAAGATGAAGGAAAACTTCTAGGGTCCATTAAAAAAGGATTACATCATGTTCTAATTAATGGTTTGGCAACCTATGGCCCATGGGCCAGGTCTGGCTTGCAAAACCCATGGACATGGGGCTCTGGTGGTTTTCGGAGGTAGGGGGTTTCAATAACTGCTGCAAGGAGAAGACATAGCTGCCAGAGCTTCCTTCATGCTGCCGTGGAGAGAAGAAGCAGCAGAAGCAACAGGCAGCTCAGCCCATTTATTCTGGCTTTGACCTGAACTGGGTCATTCTGGTCCAAAGCCTGAAAAGTTGCCAACTGCTACTCTGACCTAAAAATAGGCAGCATGTAATTACTTCTCCTGTATGATACCTGCGTTTGATATGGACAGTCTACGGTGAAAAAATGTGCATATCTGCATGCACAGTGGTTGCTCACACTGACAAATTTATACTGTCATTTTGATATTAAAATGGCATAAGTTGGTGACTTGATTTTGGAAAGGTGTAACCTATCGTACAAGTAGAACACAATTTGGCCATATGTGTTTGCAATGATGTGATTTTATAGCATGATTATGGCACTAAATTATACATGCAGCTGCCACAAGTTCAGTGAGGTCAAGGGTCTGCCCAAAATGCATAGCTAGTACAGTATCCACATCTGCAATGGTATATCCAGTAAATGAAGTCATCCATGTGTACATCAGATGATTACAGATGCAAATGGTTTAGACATATACCTCTATATAATTATGTCTAACTAGTGTATACCAGTATTTAATCTACTTGTGTTGCCACAATAAATGAATGCATCAAATGCATAGTAAACAATATATAGTAGCTTTCATATCTCCTTTACTGGAAATCTAGCCCCTAATCGCTACCATAACAAAAACTACAGCTTTGATTGGGGTACTTTGAAATGAGTATGCAGATCTCTGACAAATCATGAGCTTCTCTTCTTTGAATTTTAAAGTAAATGTTAGTACCGCTGAAGGGTCACAGATGGACCAGACAGGAGACTGTATCTCAGAACAGGTACTGCATGAGTGGTAGCCAGGCAGGCCTCCCTGCACTATGCCAGTGCGGTTCAGTCCTCAATAATCTATTCCTAGTGACCTGTTTGGTCCTTGGCCTTTCCAGAGGCATCCGCTGGGCATGCCAGCAAGGCTGCCATGATGCCAGAAGAGATGGTGGTTTTGGAATGCACGCAGCCAGCCCATGCACTGGGATTATCACGTCATCTCATTTCAAGCTGAACACAGCTTCTCATTTTGTCACACTGAGCAAAGAGGCTAGGGAAATTGTTTAAAATCCCAGTAAAATGTAAAAAGTTCTGCAAACTGATATAATGAAGAGAGTTAATGTAAGCAGCAGTGAAGCAAAGAATTCACTGAATCTTGAGGTTCTTGAGATACTGAAGGTCCTTTTATGGTCTATGATCTCACCAGAAACCCACGACAGAATTACCTCCTTTGTCTCTAAAGCTTTATTTCATCAGAAATTTTCAGTAAAGTTCCACTAGTCTTTGACATGTTTTCCACCGTATTTCCTGCTTGATCAATATCCCTATAACTATGGCAACAACATATTTCCACCATCTCGCTCTAATTCCTCACTGATTGCTTAAAGAGCTGCTGATGTGTAATGGAAAATTTTGGTTATATTCACACCAGGAACGGCTTCAATGGAGCTATAATTGTATGAGTAAAGTTACTCCCATGCATAACTATTTGCACGGCTGGGACTTCACCTCTTAAGTCTTTACACTTATACAGCGTTTCTCCAGCAGGATTCTTGTATAATTGCAAGAATAGCACTGGCTGGCAAGTAAAAGGTGGAACAACATGTGTGTCCACACTCATGATGAAATCAACAGCCACAGCTGTGAAATCATAGCTGTAGTGATGAATTGCCCGTACTTTGCCATCTTACAGTGTGGCAGGCCTTAAATTCAAGGAAATTATAGATTTCCCATGCTTAATAGAAAACAAAAAATCAACTTGATGCATCAAGTTAATATAAAATCTAGACTTTGTTTAAAAATGTACACTGTTAACTGAAATGAAGGTGAATGGGAGAATTTGTGTACACTTTTGGAAAAAATGCAATGAAAAGCTGCTGTTTTTGTGGAGTGTTTCTACAATATGGTGCTACAATGTAGCATAATGCAGTTCCAGAAACAAAACAAGACGGGAATAAAATGAGCTAGCAATTCCTTTCATTGTTCGACACACAATGAAATGCAGAAAGTTAAACAGCATAAATGGAGAAAAGTTAATTGTACTTATTAAATTCAGAGTGAATACTCTGAAGTATTAATAGTAGTACGGTACACCGACACTAAATAAATATATGATTATCTCGGTTGGAGTTCCTTTCAAAACAAAATATGGTATTTTATTTAGAAAGGCAAACAGTTGGGACTTGACAGCTTTGATCAAATGCCTTTTCCATTTGTGTTTCTTATTTCTCAGGAGGGAAAAAACAGTTTTTCATGGTGATTGTCACAGTTTTTGTTAGGATCCTAGAGTACGCTCTGTTCTGTAACTTCCATGATGTCCACTTTACTGAGCCATGGAAGCAAAATAAAAGCCATGGAATCTTTTATGCAGAGCAAATAAAAGCTGGGCCTCTGTGTGTATAGGGACCCCCACCTAGCTTAGGCGAGTGAGGTCTCTAAGGAGAAAGAAAAAAAAGCTTTCCTTAACTGCTACATGACCACGACATATTAGCTTTTCTACAAGAGATAAAAACGCTCTTAGTTACTTTGATTTATTGGCATCCTTGCGACATCAAATACTTAGGAGATTCCTTTACGTTACTGGAGAAGACAAGGAGGTTGCTGGTAGAAGGTTGCTTCAATGCTATGAACAAACCCATAGGATTTTGTCATTTGTTTTTTTAAATGTTTATTGAGAAATGAGAATACTAAATGAGGACTAGGGCTTGAATGGCAGCTGCTTAGCAAGGGGCATGCACTCCCTCCCTTGCCTCATGCCAAATCATGCCATCCTTGTTTAGGCAAAAAACTTTCCCTGAGGATTGTGCTGGGTAAAGACAGCCGCATTTAATCTTCTTGCATTTTATTAAACTGATATTTAAGTTTTATAACCAAGGAAATCTTCATTCCTCATCAGGCCTGTAAATCTCATCTGAGGATGGGAACAAATTTGCCCATGAGCTGGAAATCAGCTTCTGAGGTCTTGCACAGTGAGATACTGCAAATATGTTTTCCTGTGATTAGGCCAATGATTCTATTACATCCAGAAATCCAGTCAATGCCAGTAAAATTCACACTATAAAGTGAAGGTGAACATAGTCCACAACAGTGCTTGAATTTTACACTGACTTTTCATGGAGTTAAATAACTTGTTGGACAAGGTATAAGAATCAGGACTATGGATGGCAAGTAGCAGTTTTTAGGCAATAGCATCACAGCATCAAGAAAACCAAAATAAATAAGTGTCTTTGACCGAGGCATTCACAAGATCCAGACAGATTTTTCATTTTAGGAACACAGTGCCAGCTCTTATTTTTATTACTGTCATAGATCACTATCCTTGCCCTACACCTACTGCAAGACCACTCACTCCATTGATCAACTTGTCCTATAAAGATGGAAAATACCTATTACATCACCAGCCATCCCTTGAGAACCGCTGCAGAACCACTACCTGCAGTACACTTCCTAGCGCTTCTGGGCAGTCTAGTTTAAAGACAAAATCTGGAACCAAATACACATTCAAAAAATAACGATCTAGTTTGTGTAGAAGCAGGAGACTAGCCCAATTGTTGCACACACACAGCCAATCTGGAGGCTGGCCAAATCCTGCTCAGTGAAGAACTGATAGG
>NW_017729009.1:7818513-7820056 GCF_001723915.1 Gavialis gangeticus
CAAAATCATGGGACTTCCACAACTTTCCTGGTGAGGATATTCCACAGGCTAATAAAACTCCTTCCTATATTCATCCTAAATTTTACCTTTCTAAATTTTACCCCATTAGTCCTAGTTTTATCATCATTATGCCACACTAAATCATTCTTTTCCTTTCAAAACACCTACACCACTCAGCTGGTAAGGGATGAAGAAAGTCCTGCCACAATTTGGCTCAGAGTAACTGGGATCATTATTCAGGACTGCACATTAGCACTTCAGCACTTGCTTAAAGTTAAGTACATATTAAGTGGTGTCCGGCCTAAAGATAGATGCTTGGTCATCTTGTCTATTCCTCAATCGTGTATTCAAATATAATTACTGAACTCTTCAGTGGGGTAAGATTACAAAGTAATAACCAGACCTCTCGGAGTAATAGCGGAACCAATCAACACCTAGTGCCAAAGTGACTGAAAGACTTAAACTGCACGCAAATTGAATTAGGTGCCTTGTGTCAGGATTCCCTGCCATTACCTAAGGCATATTAATCAATATGACTCTCTTGAAAACTGTCAGCTTAACCAACATAAATATATGAAAAGAAAGATTTATTTGTAAAAAAAATGAAAATCCCATGCATGATATGGATATACATTTAATTGTAGAAGACAAAGCTAAAATATGCCTGGCTTGATCCTGGCAGTGACTGGCATTTCATCCTGCAGAGGCAAAATTGCAAATTCAGTACTTAGGACAGAGGAGTTTTTCTTTTGAGTTTTTTGTTTTGCTTTGTTTTGCCCATAGGGCGGGGGTGAGTTTTTTTTTGCAATGTGTAGCTTTTTAAAGAGGCTGGTCACCCAGAAATAGATTTTTGTTTTCAAATGAAGTGAACTGACACTTTAATTGGAAGCCTTCTAAAATTACAGACTCTCGTTTCTGTGTTCCACCAGTTAAGAAAGAAAAGGAGGATTTAAGGAGATACTTGCTCATAAAGCAACTGCATACTTTTCTCTTCCCTCTTAGACTTGGGTAAGTCTGAAAACCCCTAATGACAAACTCATTTTAAAAAAAGAAAAGAAAAAAAAAAAACCCAGCAGAAAGGATGGCTCAGAAACTGTCCTAGGTCTCAGCCATTTGCACAAATCTAGAGTTTAATCCGGAGCTAGGAAAACACCAGAAAGACTTTCAGCCTTGTCCAGTCCCTCACGAGGCTCTGCAAAGATTTCCCCTGCTTTGCATCTCCATCTGCGGGCGATCGGTTCCTTTATTCTCTTGTTCTTGCTGATGACAGATCTGTTCTCTAGTAACTTTTCTCGCAGGCTGCTCTGCTGATTTAGCTGAAGGCTTAGGGGGATCGGAGAAAACGAGGGCTGGAAGGGACCTCCGGGGGCATCTAGTGCAACCCGCCTGCTCAAAGCAGGACCGGCCCCAACTATCTCCTCCCCGGCCCGCTTTGTCCGAGGACGGAGATGCCACATCCTCGCCAGGTGGCCTGGTCCACCCCCCGCATCCCGCCGCACCTTCCCCTGCTGCGCCCGGAGCCCGGGAGACCCCTGGGGCGGGG
>NW_017729009.1:7820695-7821598 GCF_001723915.1 Gavialis gangeticus
CCCGCGGGCTCCAGGCGCCGCAGGAGCCACCGCTCCGCACCGCACCCGCACCCTCACCGGGACCTCTCCACGTGCAGAGGCTGAGCGACAGAGCGCGGGCGTGTGCGCGCGCAAAGACGTGCGTGCACGCAGCCAGAGAGAGACGTGCGTGCAAACATCCCGAGAGCGCACACGAAAGCAACCCGTGTGTGCGTGTACACAGAGATGTACGGATATGCACACACATCGGAGTGCAAACACACAGGGATTGGTTTGTGTGTGTGATTTCTGAATACGCGGGTCCACTTGGATGTCTGTATTGATACCTGTTTTCATCTCTGCGCTTTTAAATACAGATGTCTACATATGTGTGTGTGTGTGCATATCTATATAGATATAGATATAGATATAGACATCTTTGGACGTATATCTTTGGATCAACATATATAATATATAGAGATTCAAAGACATGTATCTTTGGACATATATTTTTGGATCTACATAAAGATATATGTCCAAAGATATATATATACGCACACATACATACATATGTATATATATGTATGTATGTCCACACATTATTATACAATGCGTGTATATGCGCATGTATAGCATGCATAAATATGTATGTATGTATGCATGTCTTTGATGTACACATGGAGAAAACCAGCTTTTTTTTTGCCTGTCTGTGAGTGTTTAGTTCTGCATGTATCAGTAGAGGTTCTACGGTGTGTGTGTGTTTATGTCTATGTTTGTGTGTGCACATATATATGTGTGTGTGTGTGCGCGCGCACATACATAGGCATAAACACACACGCACGCACGTACACATAGCTCTACATATATCATCCTCATCAGCTATTGCTGGATAGGAGGATGATGCGGAGGGAGGGAATACTAGCGAGTTTTAAGGTGTCTGAGTCC
>NW_017729009.1:7826598-7829832 GCF_001723915.1 Gavialis gangeticus
GTACACATAGCTCTACATATATCATCCTCATCAGCTATTGCTGGATAGGAGGATGATGCGGAGGGAGGGAATACTAGCGAGTTTTAAGGTGTCTGAGTCCAATCCATGTTCTGCAATTTTTTTTACAGATATGACGGGGGGTGCACAACTGTTGGCCAGGATGTTGTGGGCTTTCCTTCCTCCTCTGCTGTTTCTCAGCTTCCTGAGCAAGACAGTTGGTTCTCTTTGAAGTGGGCTGTAGCTTGATGCATGGTGCAGCGCCATTGAGACCTGTTACCAGCCAGCACTTTCCAGTTTGTAGGGCTGATGCCACCCATCCGAAAGTATGCTTTCAGGGTGTCCTTGTTGTGCTTCCTCTGTTCTCTGTGAGTCCTCTTACCATGACTAAGTTGAGAGACGAGGACGTGCTTCGGGAGACGGCTGTCAGCCACTTGCACACAGTGGCCAGCCCAGCAGAGTTGATGTTTCACGATCTTTGCCTCAGTGCTGTTAGCTGCAGAAAGGATGCTGGCTTTTGTGCAGTGGTCTTCCCAACTAATGCGAAGACTCTTCCTGAGGCATCGCTGATGAAAACATTCAAGATGCTTAAGATGGCTTCGATGTCACCCATGTCTCACACCCGTAGAGGAGCGTGGGGATAATCACTGCGTTGTAGACCAGGATCTTGATTTCCATCTGCAGATCTCAGTCAGCAAAGACACGGCGAAGCAGCTTTTGGCAGGTTACGCTGGCACAGGGAATCCAATGTTCCATATATAGATTCATAGATATACATATATATACAGACACAGATACATACATACATATTTCTATGTCCAGAAAATGTTATTGGTTCTATATGTAATATATACTGAAAAAAACAAACCCCAATACATCCAGTGATATACAGGTTTCCCTCGCTTTATGCTGTACATGCGCTCCCAGAAAACAGCACACAACTGGAATTCGCATAAATGAAACCCACTTTACAATGTAACAAATAAGGAGATGTTCCAAGACCTGGACTATACTGACCTCCAGACCCATTTCTACCACTTTTAAAAGACAACATTGGTACTCACCAACAGCAGACAGTGCACACAAGCACAATGCACTATCATAATGGGGATGACAACTACAGAAACCACAGGAGCGAGGAGCACAGATCCACATAGGAGACTATATTTTGGTGCGCGCCTCTCTGACTGCAGGCTTCCACCGCACCGATCTCGTAAGAGTGAATTTACCTTGTGTATAACAAATGTTTGGCATAAAAAGGGTCATTGGATAAGAGCAAATTTGCACATACAGAACCCGCATAAAATGTGGGAAACCTTTATGCACAGAGATAAATACACTTGCACCTACACAAAGGCAAAGCGGTATGCATACAGCAAAATACACTTTAGCATAGAAACACAGGCACAGACAAACCAGCCTGTCAACAGATGTGCCCAACAAGGAATAAATACCAGTAAACAGATGCAAACAAATCAGCACTTACACATATGCATACAAACACCCACAAACAAATATGGACACACAACTCAGTTTATCCACAGATCTATGCAAAGATAAACACAAACCAATATCTACGTAAAGAAAGGTACACAGACATATTCAGAGCACACATAGACACCAGCTGGTATGATGGGCATAGTGGTACACAGAGATAAACACACACAAATGTATGTGCACTAAGAAATACACACAAAAATATATACAGGGAAAATACAAAGAAACAGAGATACACAAATATGAACAGAGAAAGTGCAACATATGTGCATATGGATTACAATTAAAATATGAACAAGTTAAGCAATACATTCACAAAAACAAAGTAAAGCACCCTATATATATGCATTTTCATGAAGGTACACGTACATATGCAGAAACGATCCAAGCAGGGTGCAGGGCCCGGGGCAAATCAGCATGTGCAGGGCCCTGCCCTCATATGCAAGGAAGCTGGCAGTAGATCTGGTGGTGGAGCGGGTGGGGTGTGCTGACCGGACATGCCAGATTCAGCGACAGATTGAGAGGCAGTGGGTGAGGGGGCCGAGCAGCCGGACACGAAGCAAGTGGCAGCACAGAGTTGCCATGCCGCTCCACACAGCTCCACGGGGCCCCCCAAAGCGCGGGGCCTGGGGCAGTTGCCCCAATTCACCCCCACTCTCCCCAGGAGGACCCTGCACATATGCTTGCAGAGGGATAACGCTGACACAGTTTCACAGGCATATACAACCAATCACACATAAAAACACATATGCAACAAAACCATACATTTAAAGCTTTGACGTCCAACACGTGAGAGCGTCACCCATTTTTACCATGGCAAAGCACAGAACAAAGAAGAAATACAAACACAAATAGTTTCCTAATGTAAGCATAAGTTGCTGCCTGATTTGTTTTTGAAAATAGTTCTCATGTAGTTGTATGTGCAAAATATGTGCGAAGAGTGTTGTGGGCTGGGAAACAGTGAACACAACTGGGCTAACCCGCAGCTGGTAGAAATCAACATAACTCATTGACTTCAAGAAAGCGAAGTCTGTTTACATTCGCTGAGAATCCATCCACAATGACTTCACTGAGCTATAGGAATGCAGCATAAACAGATGTGCATTCTTCAGACTACCAGTACTGAAACATATTTATTCCACTTTTAAGTAAGGAAATCATATTTTAAAATCTCAAGACAAAAGGATTCAATACAATGAAGAAATGCTAACAGTGCAAACTTTTATGTGACACCAGATCAGAGAAAAATATATATATCTAACATTATCTAGCTTATTTAATATTGCAACATAAATACGGAATAAAACAAATGATCCCTTTCCTCAGGCCAAAATAAAATGGTCCTTACTTCCCAGGACTTCTTAGTTTACCATACACCTTCCTGCCAGATCTCCTTAATCTGGAGTTCCTGCCAGATCTCCTTAATTCTAAGCATTAGGAAAGTTTTCTGTTTAAGAGCAAAAGATGATGCCACTGTAAGATACACCACTGTCATCCTGCCGTCTGATTTAAGCTCCATCTCATATTACATGAAATAAAAACTCTCTCTTCAATCAGGATACAGTTTTGCCTGACTGCAGATTTGTGGTTTAACCAAGGGATCTAAGCCATGTTCTGCCTTGGCTGTAAAACAGTGTCCATGATAATGGTGTGAGGATTGTCTAGATTCATAGATACCAGGGTTGGAAGGGACCTCAACGGATCATTGAGTCCGACCCCCTGCCTAGACAGGAAAGAGTG
>NW_017729009.1:7831299-7832042 GCF_001723915.1 Gavialis gangeticus
TGGGCTGGTGTCCCTCTGATGCCCATCTAAGAACCCATTCAGATGCTTATCTTGAGCCCTGTTGAGGAACACCAAGGCAAAAAACTCATTGAATAGCTCAGCCTTGTCACCTGTGTCTGTCACTAATTGCTCTAGCAGGGTTATGTGTTGATTTGAGAAGTTGCGTTAACAGCATGAAAACATGTTTCATTTAATATTACACCCACATATACGTGTATTATACAGCACAGGGCTATAGCTCTCCAGCTGTAAGTTCCACTTGTGTCATCTGGGTGGCACAAAGGGAAATTAAAATTGTCCAAAAGGACCAAGTGAGGATATCCCTTGCATTGGGGAATGCCCAGGAAATGTAAAATCAGCATTACTGGATCAAAACCACCTGCTCTCAGATCCCCAGGTGAAGGGTCACCACCACGGCTGGAAGAAATGCAGAGTATAGTTGTATTTTGGTAGGACGAGGCAGTTATAATGGCTCCTAAAGTGGCCATCACTTCTTGTTTAGGTTAAATCAGCCTCAAGATTTCTCTAGCATGTACTGGGGCCCAAAGTGGTACATAGCTGTCCTCAGCACTGGGACAGGGAGAGCAACAGAAGTCTCACTTGTCTTATCTTTTTGTCTCAGATGAAAGTTGAGTGTAGACAGTCTGTTCCAGGGGTGGCCAGAGTTACTCACCCCAAGAGCCACGTCCAATCCTCCACTGAAGTTAAAGAGTTGGAGAGTGGGGGGAGGGGAGTGCAGGGCA
>NW_017729009.1:7837042-7850679 GCF_001723915.1 Gavialis gangeticus
CAGTTATAATGGCTCCTAAAGTGGCCATCACTTCTTGTTTAGGTTAAATCAGCCTCAAGATTTCTCTAGCATGTACTGGGGCCCAAAGTGGTACATAGCTGTCCTCAGCACTGGGACAGGGAGAGCAACAGAAGTCTCACTTGTCTTATCTTTTTGTCTCAGATGAAAGTTGAGTGTAGACAGTCTGTTCCAGGGGTGGCCAGAGTTACTCACCCCAAGAGCCACGTCCAATCCTCCACTGAAGTTAAAGAGTTGGAGAGTGGGGGGAGGGGGGTGCAGGGCATGCTGAATGACCCGGGGAGAGAGCGGGAGAGGGGTGCTGAGTGGCCCGGAGTGGTGTTGAGTGACCCCCCTCCCGCCGCCACAGCATTGAACCACCCTGGCTTTCCCTGCAGGGAGCACGCCCTGGGGTAAGCAGTGCAGCTGCAGCCCCTGCTCCAGCAGCCCAGCACCTGACCTATCAGTCCCGGGAGAAGCAGGCAAGGCTTCAGGAATTGGGACGAGAGCTGCAAGTACCATGCCAGCGAGGTACATGCAGCTAGTGAGCCACGGTTCACTATTGCTGTGTTCACACACACCCCCACCCTCCCCACACACACACACAAACTTTATCTTCTACACTTCAACACCATAGACAAACTCTGTACTAGTAATATTAACAACTGTGGCTTCTCCTGGAGTATGTCAGCCTCAGACATCTCTGCTCAAAGTGTGAAGAAAATTGTAACAGTAGAGGCAGGTGGTCTGCACTGCAGGAAGAACAGTGAGAGAGATCGGAAAGCAAAGAAAATCCTGTGACACTAAGGCCACATCTACACAAGACACTGATTGCCATTTACAAGTACTAAATGACCAGTATTACTGTCCAGTAGCGTCACTGAAACAGCTTTTTGGTGACACTGGCTCCGCTGTAGCTCGTTACTACTGTGCAGTAGCATCACATCATGCTTCATAACACGTGACGCTACTGAGCAAATAGTAATGAGCTACTGCACAGTTAGTGTCTTGTGTAGACATTGGCCTAAGCGCAGTGCAGATCTGATCTGTTTTAAAGACGAGAATCATGGGGGATGTGGGAACAGCTGCAGTGCAGGCCTGCAGAGATGTAGGATCGAGTGCTGCAAAACAGGTCTGATTAGGCCCTCTCACATTGTCAGGATCATAGGAAATCAGGGCTGGAAGGGACCTTATGAAGTCATCTAGTCCTGTCCCTCGTTTAAGGCAGGATTGTCCGTGACTAAACCATCCCAGCCAAGTGTTGCTCTAAGCTGCTGTTGAAAACCGCCAAAAATAACACAGTTTCTCTAGGTAGCTTGTTCCAATGCCTGACCACCTTCACAGTCTGACAGTTCCTCCCCATCTCCAGCCAAAATTTCCCCTGCTGAAGCTTGAGGCCATTGCTCCTAATCCAGTCCCCTATAGGCACAGGAAAAAGCTCATCTCCATCCTCTCTATAATCACTCTTCAGGTATTTGAAGACTTATCAAATGCTCCCTCGGTCTTGATAAGTCCCTCAGACTTATCAAATGCTCCCTCAAATGCTCCTCTCCAGACAAAACGGCCCTAACTCTTTCAGCCTTTCCTCAGGAGTCTTGTCTCCCAGGTCCCCCATCATTTTTGTTACCCTGAGCTGGACTGTCTTCAACCTGTCCACATCCCTCTTGAAGCACAGGGCACAAAACAGGAGACAAGCCTGCAAGTGAGGCCTTACCGGTGACTGTTCAGCTGAATTTAACCTTCTCTTTACTTCTAAAGTCATTGCTACAGCTTATTTATTAAGTGCTGTGTGTCTGGGCAAGGTCTAGAACTCAAATTTTGAGAGATCCTGACATCATTTCAGTTGCTACCTTTTCCTCCTCTTTCTTTGCCTGGAGAGCAACAGCAACATCCCCAAAGCTATGCCCCCACCCTGTGGCTGACTCAGAAAGTTGGTAACTTTTGAAACTTGGTAGGTTGCCAGCCGCTTTGTGTCACCTTAAAAGTCCCTTAAGAACTTCATTTCCCTTTAGCAAATGCTGATACAGGAGAAATCCACACAATCAATGTGACATTACAACTTAATGGGGATACCTTTCTGTTGATGCTGCTGGTGAACGCCCCAGCTTCCTGACTGTAACGTTGTGAGCTCTCCTGAGAGCGGGTTCGGCTGTTGTCTTAGGATGCCATTCCATAATGACTAAAGACATGTTACCTGTGTCTGATAAGCTCCACAAGCGAATAAAATGCTTTAATTCTGGAACTGCTATTCATGCCTTAAGGATTTCTTATAAGATGTTCAAGTTCAAGTTTTGGGAAAGAGTTACATGTCACATATACTAGCTTCACTGTAAGGGCTGAATGGGCTCACAGGGAGGGAATATGATTGAGCAGTGACACCAGAGTGCTGGATTCAGAAATATCTGGGGTGCATTTCAGGGTCTCCCACTTTCCCCTTGGCCTTGCCTATGCTAAAAGTTAATGCCCATTTTTCAGTACTGGTCCAGCTGTAATGGTGAAAGCATTGGCATAGCTCCATTTTTTTACTGCAATATGCTTGCACATGTTGCCAGTGGTACCAAACCAGATAGTGTGGTTACTGTAGTTGACTGAACTCATCACGCCAGTGTATATTGTCCATAATGGCATGTGATCCATTTATTGATACTTTACACAACTGTTTCCAATGACTAGTAGAGAAGCCATAATAATTTCAAATGACCCCAAAAACTTACATAGGGAAAGTGCATCTTGATCAACTGAGGGGCATAACTAATGGACATCTGTAAATAAGAGAAGATCTGAGTTATTTCATTCAAGTAGTGATGAGTTTGGAGCTGAAAACGCAGGGCTGTCCTGGATAGTAACACCAATGTCTCTTTGCATATGGCCATGAGTTCTTTAGGACCCGGGCTCATTTGACCTCCCTTTCACCCTAACTGCTAATCTGATTAGCAGCACTCCAAGTCTGGGAGATGAGAAGCAAAAAGTAAAGTAAGATTTTGTTCTGAGAATATTCTTTCACTTAAAAAAAATACCGTGATTAAAATGTTGGTGTGGGGGGTACATTTCTTAAAAAGGCTTTACTTTGTAGGGAATTTGCTCAAGTGACAGGTTGTTTTATTTATTTTTATTTCTAATTCCTCCTAGCAAGTCAACCGTCCTTTATAAACATGTCTTTGCTTTTTAAAAATGCATTTACCTTAGATACTCACATGGTCTTCACTTTAGACTGGGAATTTTATAACTTTCCAGTATAGTTTTTCAGTTTAAAAGGGGAAATTTGTAGACTGCCAGCCAGGGGTTTTCATCCTTAAAGAGAGATTGCATGTTACTAGAACGGTGCTTGTATTCAAATGTTTGTTTCTATCCTTTTTTCTGTTTGTTTTTTTTTGTCTGTTTCAAAAAGGAAATATTTTACTACAATAACTACTTAATTTTAAAGGGAACATGGGTTGCCTTTTTTTTTCAGCTGACACTGATAAAAATAAACTGAAGCAACTGACTGGTTTGTTAAATAAACAGGGCATCAAAGATTATAACTGATGTGAAGTGTCAGATGCTGTGGGTTGCCCTTATTTTCATAAAGATGTAACTTGTATGTATGATTGTAAATTATTTGGGGTTGTACAGTGTCTACCATAAAGGGCCTAAGACCTCCAAGCAGGTACTACTACAGTACCAATAATACTGTATTTGTACGTTGGCTCTATGCCACTTCCCATGGTCAAATTCTATGTTGGTTTGTGTAGATGCTACAAAGTGAGCACTCAGGTATAGTGTGGGGAACTTGCTGTGCTTACCTTGCCTGAATATAGTCTTTAGCATTATTGAAGTTACCTTAGGAGCCAAATAGAGCCTGTAGCCTGCCTATTTCTTTTTCTCTCTTTCAACAACCATGGATTATCCCATTCTGAGACGATGCTTATTCAGCACTTCCTTGCCTGTCTTCCCATAGCTGTGTTATTCTGTAGCAGTGCCTGCTGTTCTAGGGACTCATCCAAAGCCAATTGAAGTCAATGAGATGCTTTCTGCTGAATTTACTGGACTCCAAATCAGGCCCCTGCTCCTGGCTGAGCAGAACTTGCCACTCATGCTTAGTTTGGCAATGGTTTGGTTAGAAGGGCAGATGTTCACTACTTTACATATCTTTCATGACCCTTTATCCAAACGCATATTGTGTATATGATTTATATGAACCAGTCCCATACATTTATTTATTTTCTGTGGTACTAAATAAACTCTAGCCTCGCATGCCTTGATTTGTGAAAATGTTTATACAGCTTTTCAGTGGAATTTACTGCACCACAGTTTTGCAGTTTATTGAACCTCTCTGTGGTCAAAAGTATCTGGACAAGAGTAGAGAGTGTAGGAAGGAGACTGTGAGAATATTGAAGGCAATAAAAGGTGTGTTACATTCTATCAAGGATTTCCCATTTTTTAAGACTATGTCAGAAGAACAACCTACTTGTGGCTACTTGTATTTTACCATGCATTGCAGATTCTCATTGTCAATATAGGCCACCAAAAGTGGTCAGATATATACAGTTAACATGCATTTGCCTACAACAGTGGTTTTCAACCTTTTTTCATTTGCAGATGCCTAAAAACATTTTAATGGAGGTATGGGCCCTTTTGGAAATTATGAAGGGAGGCACAGGCCCCTCTGAACTGTAAATGTGGGTATTCACTTACTTTTAACTGATCATAGTCATTTTTAAAGTAGCCCTTATACATAGTCTGCGGACCTCCAGGGATCCATGGACTACAGGTTGAAAACCACTGGCCTAAAGACATCCCATGTGCCAATGTAACTCAGTGCTGAATTCAGGTTCACAGTAGTTGTATACTCATTGTATTAGTAGATTTGGCAGCAACCCATGGCATTTCCAGGGGCCTGTATCAGCTAGTGAGGCCCACTCCACAGACAATGGCCAAGGCACCACCTACCCAATGAGGCATTACTTTCTTAGCAGGCTTTAGAAGCCCTAAGTGACTTACAGGCACTGTTCCATGGGTACTCACTTATACAGTCTGTTATTAGAAGCCTTTTAACAGAGCCATATTTAATGGTTCTTTCTGGATGAACCAGTATCTATTTTGGTGGACATGTAAGAGAAATAGAGTGCTAAAATCTAAACCCACATCAATACAGATCAAAACTATTTTCTCTGAAGTCAATAAAGTTTCACTAGTATGAAGTCAGTAAAAGTGATATCAGGATTCAGCTCATGGACTTTTAGCTAGTGAAGTATTAAGAACGTTAATACGTTCTGACTCACTTCACAATGTGAAACATCTGTAGTACATCCCAGCTCAGCCAAAGAAATGCAAACTATGGGCAGCAACAACCTTTAAATATCTGCATTAGGCTTATACATGGTAGCAGTTGTAAGATACGCATTTTTCAAAGATAGTTGAACAGGGCACGGTCAAGGTATCTCACTAACTTGACAAAGTGATGCCTTCATGATACATTGAGTTGCTCTTTTGAATTGGTATCAACATACTATTACTGTATTGCCCCCTCTACAATACACGTGATGGTGGTTCCTCTTCTTCATACAACTAGGGATATTTTATCTTAATCTAAATATTTTAACTATTTTAAATCTTTTCTTTAAACCTTTGTCTCTTCTTTAGCATAGTCTTGTTGGCAATCGGGTGCATGCTGCCTGATACATCAAATACTTGCTTTTAAATTAAACTTTTGCATTCAGTTGATCAATACAAGATTTTGAATATGTAATTAAATATATATATTTTTCCTTATTTTGTAGGATGTAATAAGAAAGCCCTATATATTTTTAAAAGCATATTACATTTCTACCAGTCCCTACACACACAACCCCTTAGCTGACTGACAACTTGTGCACAAGCCTATTAGAACTTGAAACAGCTGAGTTTATAATTAAACAGTTTATAATGAAATCTATGATATTATAATAACAACAACAACCACCTAATGGAGCATACATAATTATATCATCTGTAATACACTCTGGGGTAACATATGCCCCTGTACAGTTCCTTCTATGTACAGGAACTGTGAAATAAAAACAGTTACTCAGAACACAATTTCCAATAGGCCAGTACAAAGGGCCAAATTTGGTCTTTGTAATGTTGCACAAATCCAGAATAAATCCTCTGAAATTACTGGATTTACTCTAGGTCCTTTTAAAGGGGGATTCTTGGTAGGATGAGAACTGGTGGGCTACACAGTGAAATAAAACACAAGCAGTGATGTAGAGGAGCCCCTGCCTGTGGTTAAGTTAAGGGACGGCTGGGGTCATGGACAATGAAAAGATACACCATCTAGATGTCAGGAGACAACCCATAAAATAGTTGTTCCAGATGCTGAAAGAAGAATGGAGAAGGTTGACATCAGCTCTGAGGATGCCCTCAACAGGACCAGATGGAGAAAAAGAACAAGAGTTGCTCACTTCAACAAAGGGACAAAGTGAAGGTAAAGATAAAGAAAATATTTTATTCTTTACTTACCTATGAATACAACTTTGTTCATGACAGAGCATTACATTTAGCATGCACAGGGTAAAAAAGAGCCCTGTCCAAAATCTAATGGGCGCATTAACCAACTCAAAGTGCCCAGTTTCTGTTTTTAGTTGGGCTGAAGTAAATTGAGTTGCCTCTGGGGTCACTGAGATCAGAATCTGGACCACATCAATCTGAATCTTTGCTCATCATGATTCACTGACTTTTGTAGAAACACTGCTGGCTTATTCCACAGAACCAGGCTCTTTATTTCGTACAAATGAAATATCTGAAAGTAAGATAAATTGTGTTACTTTTTGGTGAGCTTTGCAGAAATAATTTCTCAAGATCTCACTTTCCGGGAACCTTAGTGACAGTAGAGCATTTGCATTTTCTTTTCCAGCATCAGCATAAAAATACTTTAAAAAGAAAACTCCTCAGGTTGCTCGACTAGAAAATGAACTTGAATGAACACAAAGGGTAAAGAAACAGACTTGTTAGGCAGGACTGGAATAAATTCTCTCAGCCTGATAACAGGATAACTGTATCTTGCTCCTCTCATAAGATTTAAGTACTTAATTAAAGCTTACAATACTTCAAGGGAGATGAATGTAATCATGCCCATTTAAAGCTAGGGAAACTGAGGTAAAGAGTGCTGAAGTGATTTGCTCAGGGACACACCAGAAGTCAATTCACACTAGCAGTAGCATTCAGAAGCTCTGATTCTCAGTTCCCTCCTTCAGTCCCATTTATGAGGGATCTACACAGGCTTTGGGTGGCAGGGCATTTTTTCCCTAAAGGCTCTCTCACTGTTGCTACCTCCAGTTCCCTTCCACCAGGGTAGAGCTACCCATACTGGGAGTCCTAACAAATTCAGCACTCCAGCTGGTGCTACCACCAATTAGTGGAAAAATCCTATTGGAGGTACAGCTGTATGGCATAGAGGACTCAGTCAAATCAGGATTTGAGAGAAAAGGTGGGGGCACTTCCACATCTCTCTTATACACTTTACAGAACACAATGAAAAATGACGAATTAGAAGGAATGATACAGCAAACAAAATCACACATTGACAACTTCTTTTTCCACTGAACCAGGTGAGATCATAAGCCTCGGGACCAAAGCTTCCTTGATACATTCGTGAATTTGGAATCCCAAAATAGAACTATGAGATCAATAAGCTTTGGATCAGTTCCTAAAAAAATATTTTAGGGAAAAGAGGTGCATTATTTCATACATCATAGATGTAAAAAACAGTTTCTAAAAAAACCCTGTCTCTTGGTACCTCTCTCTCTCATTACCCATCTTTGACATCTCCTGTCCTTCCTACAACTGATTCACTCCATTTGTTGTATGGATGTTTCCCTCCTTTTGCTCTTCCTTGTTCAACAGCTTCTCATTTAAAGCTAATCACATAAAAAGTGCATAATTGGATTTTTATGAGTCCCTTTCCTGATATCATGATTTTTAATTATTTAATGAAGAGCTCTTGAACTTAGAACTAAGTTTCTGGTTTAATTAATCAAAAGGTCTTGCTCAGTTCAAGGTGTTTTGGTTTCATGGCAGTTTACTTTGTTAGTTTAATGCAAAAGCTTTTTCATATACAAGTATTTCCATAAAAAATATCGTTAATCATCTGTAACCTGGGTGGTACACCAAGAGGTACCCCCTCTCCAATTGAAGGGATCAAAGCAGGTGCACAAGTGCTGTGGGAGGTCTAGGGACTCTCCTCCTCCTATAGAGCAGAGCCAGACTTTGTTTGGGAACTTAACCATATACCTTTTAATACTAGGAACATACCAGGCGTAAATCAGAGGGTATAGTGGACACTACAATGCCCCAAGGGGGCAGGATTCAACAAAGGTTAGACACTTACAATCATTGACAAAAGACAGGGTTAATAAAATATAAAACACAAACAGCAGAACAAACAATACGGGTTGGTGAAATATAAAAAAAAAAAAGCACAAAATACAAAATGTCAAATGAAATATAGGGCCTAGGTACCTGGAGGGGGAGAAAGGGGGGGAACACAATGGCCCCTTTCCACTGCAAGGGTGAGTTAGCTCACTCACCCCAAGTCACCCCAGCTGGGACTATGAACCCAGATCTCCCACATGGGCGGCAGAAACATCACCACACAGCCACCAGTGGTGGCACTGCTCCAGTCTGCTCGGGGTCTTGACCTTCCAGGAGCCCTGGCCTCACATTGAGCTGCCTGGCCTCTGATTGGAGGAGCTGGGAACCTCTCAGGTCGCTGCTCAGATCCTTGCTGGAGCGGGGGAGCCTCTCCTGCTGGCTGTAGCCTCTCCTAGGGGATCCTGGAGCCCAGTGGGAAGCCTCTCCTGCCGGCTACACACCACGCTGCTGAGGATCCAACTGCTGTCTACAGGTCCTCCTCTTTCAGGCTGTTCTGGGGCAACTACTCCTGCCCCACTGGCTCAGCTCTTGCCAGCTCTGTGAAGCTCCTTCCTTGTTGTCCCTTGCTAGTATCTCTTGAGTCAGCCCACGCTGCCCTTTTTATCCCCCTCCAGGTGACCCAAGGGGCCAATCAGGGGACACGGGGGGTGAGTTTCTGGGGCCTGATTGGTATGGAAAGGGAATCCCAAGTCCTCCAATCATCTTTTACCCCTTCAAAACCCCTGGACCAAATCATTACCAGATTGGTGCAGAAAGGGAATCCCAAGTCCTCCAATCATCTTTTGCCCTTTCAAAACCCCTGGGCTAGGTCAATGCCAGCCAACCCATCACACATCATTATATAATCATGCTGTAAGTTTGAGTCTCCGCCTGTTACAGTCAATGGTAACCGCTTCTTTTGGCTTGAATTAAATCAGGGTCAGGTCCATACTACCCAAAGCAAAATAACTACAGCTAGAAACATATTGGCAATACAAATTCAAAATGCTTAAATTATTTCTATATTGTTGAAGAATTGAAACAGGTCTGATTTTTCTGAAACACTCCTGCTAACATAGGTCTTCCAATTTAAACTCTTTCCCCCTATGTAATTATTTACAATTCTAAAATCCCATGTACTTTTAGCTACCAAATTATTATTTTTTTATTTCATTAAGTTGGGGGGGAGGGGAAGAAGGAGTAAAGCGATGCTGAACAGAACTACAGAAAATACTGCGAATACCATGCTGTTGCAAAAAGAATCACCCAGACATAGAACAACTAAGCAAAAATCTATTCTTTCATTTTTAACTCTGTAAGTAAAATTAAGCAATAAAGGATACAAAAAATCATGATTAGTTTTCTTTGTAAATGACTTCCTTCTAGCTGCAGGCTCCTCTCATTATTTAGCACTGGTTGATTCATTTTACAAGACACCCTATTGCATTCATATCAGCATGACTAACATATAAAAGAAAGTAATGAAAAGGTAAAGTCTATAATTATGAAGCTAGTTCTAAACTTCTGTGAGGGTTTTTTTTTTAAATAGAACCAGAAAATAAAACCCATCTTGATCATGGAGAAGAGAACGGGCAAGCAAAGAAGCATTATTTTAATAGACAGATGATATATATGCTATCTGTCCTCCCAATCATCCCATGTGTTCTTTCTCATGTTTTTTCTCATCTGCAGTACCATAGAAAAGGTGCACTTGCACTGGGAATCTTTGCACTGCCTAGGCACCAACTTGGGGAAGAGTGGGGAAGCAATAAAAAGTGGTAACTGCAAACACAAATCACCACTGGCCCTGTGTGACAAGTGCCAGGCTGTGTCCACATGCTGCTGCTCATCTGCCACAGTGGCTCAGGGGTGTAGGTTGTAGCCATGTTGGTCTACGGACATAGGCAGACAAAGTTACTTGGGTAAAATGTGATATCTTTTATTAGACAAACTGATGCATTGGAAAAACTGTTCTTTGCAAGCTTTTGGTCACAGGCACCCTTGTTCAGGCATAGCCAACTCTCCCTATGCCTGAGGAAGGGTGCCTGTGCCCGAAAGCTTGCAAAGAACAATTTTTCCAGCTATTCAGTTGGCCTAATAGTGGCTCAGGGAATGCTGATGCCAGAATCTTTGTTTCCAAAGGTCTCGGCTTCAACACGTGCTCAAGCGCTCTGCTGGCTGGGGGGAAGGGTGGGGTGAAACACGTGTTTAAGTTCTGATCACTCGTAAATGATTTGTTAAACTCATTCCCCATCAGTTAGGATGGACCCTGGGGTAAGGTGGAGGAGGGAAACCTCATACAAACAATTGTTGCAGTATCAGACATCTTCTGCCTTGACACCCATTTATTCATTGTCTATGCTCATTGGAATACATTGTAATGTACTCTGTCTTTAATTATTTCCATCTCTCCCTTAGCCAAGATTCTTTTAACTCCTCCTGCAGCTTTTAATATGAGAACTGAATAACTTTATGTGCCTTTGTGACCCTCTTTCCTTTACATTGTAAGTATACAGGAGCTCCATAGAGTCATACAACATTGATGTGATATCAGGGTATTATAGTGTTTGCTCTGTGCCATTGGGTTCAGAGATGGGGCACTCACTCAGACCTCCATACCTCTGGGGTTCTGTCCTCAAGTCACCATCCAGCAGAGACTGGTGGGGTGGTACACAGCTTTATCTTTATTAGGAGCAGGATTCAGCAACTCACATGCTCACAGCTTGCAGGGAGACCTGCAACTACAAACCACCACAAACTGCACCCACAGGGCATCAGGTGGAGAGACTGGGTCATCCCACAGCTGGCCCCTTAAAGGTACATACTATGTACCATATTCCCCTTCTTTACTCTGGGAGCTCCCTCTTAAATAGTTGGATATTCATCAGGTGCTACTATAACACGGAATGTTTCAGGATGGTGTAGCCAGAGGTTGCTAGCACTTGTCTTACTTGTGGGATATGGCATTTACCACTATCCCATGATATAGTCCTTGTACTTCACAGGCAATCTCACCACACATCCACTCTTAGCTTGCAACATGTCAGCAGGTTCCTCTGTGCGTACTGGTGGATTCTCTGCAATGTGATGAAACTCTTGCTCGTGGTGGTCTGGATCTTCTTCTCAAGTTTGTACTGCTGCCATCTCCTGGGGTACATCAACATGTTCTGCTGGTCCCGACGAGTAATCCTTTCTTAAGTGTCTTCTGTTCCTCCTGTAGACATTACCACTGTGGGTTTTACAACATAGGAGCACGGTTCATCCCTTTTTGCTGTGACGGACACTGTTGTCCAACCTGTACTCATTTGCATCCTTACTTTCTTCCCCTCTCGTAGAGGTACCAAGAATGCAGCCGTGCGGTTGTAGGGCTCCTTTTGGCGCCTTTGAAGGTTCCGCAACTTGTGGGAGGCATTCGACGGTCGTGTAGGCATCAGCACCGCTGTTGTAGCAGGGAGGATACTGCGCAAAAGTCTCCCCATCAGAAGCTCCGTGGGTGCATACTCAAGACCGGTAATGGGCACGTTCCTCAGATCAAGTAAAGCCAGACATAGATTAGAGCCATCCTGCAAAGTCTTCTTAAACATTCATTTGATGGTCTGAACTGTGCGTTCAGCCTGCCCATTGGATTGTGGGTAACCTGGGCTCGAATAGGTGATGGTTACGCACCAGTCAGTAGCAAATTGTTTCATCGTGTGACTTGCAAATGGCGTGTGATCACAGACAATTTCTTGAGGTACGCCATGGCGAGCAAACACAGACTTTATTTTGGCTACTACCATGCCAGTTGTTTTGTCTGGCAGGTGCAAAACATCAGGGTACTTGGAGTAATAGTGGACTATGATCAAATAAGACTGTCCCCGTAGGTCAAAAATGTCTACTGCCAGTTTTAGCCAAGGCAGGTCTAGGATCTCATGTGAGATCATGGGGTCTTTCTGATTGCTGGGTTGGAGCTCTTGACAAGGTGCACAGAGGTCATAATCCATTGCTCAGTTTGGGCATTCGTTTTAGGCCAATACATGGTTTGTCGAGCTTGCGCTTTTGACCTTTGTAGGCCTTGATGGGGTGCGTGAAGCAATGTCAACATGTTGGTCCTCACACCACGTGGAATGGTTATTTTTGGCTCATGCATAAGCAAATCATCCTGAATCTGGATCTGGTCTCTGAGAGGCCAGTAGGGCTTTAGTTCAGGTTTGACTTGTTTTTGCCTGCTCGGCCATCCATTAAGATGCTGCGCTGTAAGGACCTGTAGGTCCTTGTCAGACTGTGTGTGCTCCTATAACTGCTGGAGCAACTGCTCACTGAGTGTCTCCATTTCTGTCAGGTGGTGAATCACCTTTTCTGAGCGGAAAAGATCAGGTTCAGGAGGAGGAGTGAGTGTTGTGGTTCTAGAAAGTGTGTCATCCATTAATATGTCTTTGCCTTTGTTAGATTGATTGCCCACCAACTTCACTGATGGCTTGCTTTGCTTTTTCAGTACTCTGGGAGCTTTGCTTTTCCTTGTCTGTATGCAAACTTGCTTCTGCAGACATAACTCAGGCCTGAGCACTTGTGAAAAGAGCCTTTGGTCTGCAGATATCCACAGGCTGTGCTAGGGTGAGGGAGGGATTTTCCAGAAGCCTTTCTTGAGTATGCAGTCGGTTATGCAGAAGACAATTTTGTCCCTTAACATAACATCCTCAACAAGTCCAAATTCACAATGCTGTGCTCTGCACCTGAGCTCTTTAACAAAATCATCTATGCCTGCAGCCTCATAGTATCTAAATTGCCAGAACTGATACCTTTCAAAGATGGGTTTTTCTGGGCTCATAGTAGTTCTTGAATGCTGCAAGCACCTCTGCAAGGGTGTTGTTATTAGGGTCTGCAATCACCCCTTGCATGTTATAAATTTCTAGAGCTTTATCCCCAGTGCAGTGAAGCGTGACTGTAATTTTATAATCCTTTGCCTCTTCCTTAGCCTTTATGATGGCAAGATATAATCGAAGCTTCAGTTCCCATCTCCTCCAATTCTCCCCAAGATTCCCAGTAAAGGACAATGCTGGTGGAGGTTTGAAATGCTCCATTTTTTTCTTTGAATGAAAGCTGTAACCCCACTTAATCAGGATGCTGGTGACTCCACCAAGAGACAGGCCACTACTGACCCCATTATAGTGTTTGCTCTGTGCCACTGGGTTCAGAGATGGGGCACTCACTCAGATCTCCATACCTTTGGGGTTCTGTCCTCAAGTCACCATCCAGCAGAGACCGGTGGGGTGGTACACAGCTGTATCTTT
>NW_017729009.1:7850690-7852417 GCF_001723915.1 Gavialis gangeticus
ACAGGATTCAGCAACTCACATGCTCACAGCTTGCAGGGAGACCTACAACTACAAACCACCACAAACCATACCCATGGGGCATCAGGGGGGAGAGACTGGGTCATCCCACTGCTGGCCCCTTAAAAGTACATTCCATATACCACAGGTATGACTTCCTGTCTAAAAATGTAATAATGTAATTAAATACTAAATTAGCCTACTTAAACTACCTAACCAGTTACAAAATCCCTGACTGTTAGAGCCAGGGCAATTCTGTTTTATAAGCTACCACGGTGCAAATCCTTTCACAAGTATAGGGTTGCAGTGACGTAACTGAGAGGAGAATTCAAACTGGAACTCCCATACATATCACTGCTGAATGTATCCCATAGGAGCTGCAGCCCCTTGCACCAGTTCAGAGTCTTTGCTCTCATCTCACTGTAGAGGGTAGAGTTGTTTTTGGAGAAAATATCATCCACCTCCAATAAAATCCCAGTGCTAATTGATTAAAACCATCACAACCAGAGAAACAGGAGATAGGGAATGACACAATTCTTTCTTCCTCTGGTAGATTTCCCACAGAAAGGTTACAAGTAGGCGTGGTATTAAAAACACTGTTTAGCTGATAGTATCACCCATGAAATTGCAAAACACTTTCATTCAGATCATGCTGCAAACACTGTACTAGTCATCACAGAAAGCCAGCAACAGCAGATGGAGCACTTGGGAGGAGGCTGCCAGGCTCTGCTATGGGAGATGGGACTGCATGTAAATACGAGTGGAGACACACAAGAGATGGGCATGGAGCTGGACATGACAGCAAACAGAGCAGATACGGGCTTTTTTTACAGGTTTAGTCAGCAATTCAAGTTGCAGCAAAGTCTGTAAATGTGACAATTATTTTAGAAGCTCATAATTTTGGGGAGTATTTCCTTTTTGGGACAAAATATTCCATGCCTGGTCTCCAGTCCAAAGGTGGAAAATCTGAAGACATTTTGAACAGGCATGTTTGAATTTGGCACAAGTGAGAAAAACCACTTTCCATTTCCTGGTCTAAGAAAAATATCACCATGTAGATTTACCATTGCATTAACATCCCTTTCTGCATGTAAGAATCAACTGGATATAGCAAAGGTGCCAGGAGAAGCTTTGTTTAAACATAAAAGCCTCTCTGAAGTTCAAGTGGTTTCCTTTTAGCATGTGGTTTGTATTTTATAACCCTGAGGCACACCCCATTGTTAAAACAGGTGTGACATGAAGCAAATATAACTAGCTAAGAAATACTGTTTTCTTTCTCGTCTTAGGCTAGACTGTGCAGCCCTTGCACGTGCTGGTTGAACACTTGTTCATAAGACTTGCATGATTCAGCCTTCTCTGGAGTTTCACATATAATGAAACAGCAGGTCTTGGCTGGACTTCCTCTTGCAGCTATTATCCCACTGTAGGGGGAAGGGACCACATAATCTCGGCAAGAGCTAGCAAGGAAGCAGCACTTCCTACAGCTTCCCAGACCACATGGGGAAGCATGCAGTGAGACCTGTCACCTGGGTCGGTGTGGGGATGGAAAGAGCTTCTTGATCTTGTTTCTGCCCTGCCTTTTTGGCATAGTTAGCACCAGGGAACCTTGTTTTCTCTGTTTAAAAATCTTACGTTCTCTGATAAAAACCCAATATTCTCTGACTAAAACTCCCCAAATCTGTGTTTTTCCACAATTAAAATGAAATGCTTCTATATATATATATATATAT
>NW_017729009.1:7852428-7862535 GCF_001723915.1 Gavialis gangeticus
CCACAATTAAAATGAAATGCTTCTATATATATATATATATATTGCACAGTTGAACACAATATTTCACTGATATATTTACAACTTTAAAATTTGGAGGTCTACTGATGCCTCAATCATTATAATGAAATCAATTCTAAATACCTATTATATTTTGTTTTTTTACCATGGAAAATCAGAGCTCCCCTTCACTTACCAGGATGTGAGTCCAGCTGCGGCTGTCCCTCCCCACGGCTGCTTCGTGGTGCTGAGCAGCCCTGATATGCCAATGCCCTGCTCCTGCCCATGCGGTTGCCCCTCACTCCCAAACCACAGCTTCCCTAGCCCTTCCAGTGCCCTCCTTCCTGGCTCACAACCCCCCAGCCCTGCTGCTGCCCTTCACTCCCAACCCAGACCCCTCTGGCCCTTCCAGTGCCCTTCACTCCCAACCCACAGTCCCATGGCCCTGCTGGTACCCCTCAATAGCCCCTCCAGCCCTGCTGAAGAGGGACCTCAGCTGCCAGAACTATGGACCCAGAGGTTGCTGAAGCTGGAGTAGAGTGCAGAACCCCCATCCACCACTACGGGCAGCATGGGCGACTGGGGCCTCCTGAGTCTGAGGGGACACCAGCAGCCAATCGCCAACTGGGGGGGGGTTCCCCAGTGGCCAATCACTGATGGGGGGGGGTCCCCCAAAGGCCAATTGCTGACCCCGGAAGTGCCAACAGCACTTCCCTCAGTGCCCCCACTCATTGGCCAGTGTCAATCTCAGGGAGGGTATGGGCCAGCGCTTCATTCAGCACCCCCACTCCCCAGCTGGAAAGAGCCAATCGTAGGGGGGCATGTGCCCCCCCCCCATGCTCCCCCTGTGTGTCACCTATGGCGGGCAACACAGCCAGAGCGGAGCTGAGTGGAGCCTGTGGGAGGCAGGGGAAGATGTGGGCTGCTTGCTGTGGAGTTAGGGCTCCTTTCCCTGCTGTCCTCCCCCAAGGCCTCTGTGGCCCAGCAGGCAGGACCTGGCATGGGAGGGCATAGAGGGGCAGAGAGGCTCAGTGCCACTGCCACTGCCACTTGGAGCCCCATGCCAGCCATGCTGCCAAGGTGAGGCACCCCCTGCTTATCTGACTACAGCAGGGGCAGTGGTGGTGGCACAGAGTTGTGCCCCCTTGCTACTGCTGGGTGGGCAGGGGGCACCTTGCCATGGTGGTACAGCTGGCACAGGGCTCCTGGCAGCAGGGTTGGTGGCACCAAGCCTCCATGTACCACTCTGCCCCTCCCGTGCCAGGTCCTACATGCTGAGCTGCGGGGGCCCTCAAGGGGAGGACACCAGGGCAGGGAGCCCTGAGCCCGCAGTGGGCAGACTGCATCCTCCTGAGTCCTGTGCACAAATCTGGGGTGTGGGGGGTGCCCCCCATGCCCCTCTCCCTGGGAATGCGCACATTGCTGGGCAGCCAGCCACTCCACCACACCTTGGATGAGCCACCTATGGCTCCATCCCACGCCTCCAGCTGGGCCCTGTGACTGCACATTCCCACCCTGGCTGGGCAGCACCCCCAGCCCTGCCCCACTCCCTCCCTCACCACGGCCACTTCAATCTGCCCCTCTGCACCCACACATTGCCTATGCCCCCTCCCCCATAGACTTACCTGCAGGCAACCAGGGGAGCTGCTCTCCACCACTGCCTGGCTCTCCACTGCTGCCTCACACACATGCATGTGGCACCCCGTGTCCCACACCTCCCCCCCCCATGCAGCCCCTTGCCAACTGGAACTCTCACAGCCTGCAAGAGGAAACCCGTGGTTTTCCACATTTTTCTTCTTAAAGGAGAAAATCCAAGTTTTTCTGCAAATGAAAACTCCAGAGCCCTGGTTATCACCCCAGCCCTCACACAGTACTTCTTTCAAGAACAAATATTTGTGCTTGTCCTATCTCCCTGCACACCTCTATAGGACAAGGTTTCAGTGTAGCCTTTAATGCAAGGACTAAACAGATGCCTTAAGTTTTAATTTTATCCCTTATGCATCAGTTGACAGCTTTAAACAGCATATGGGTCAAATCCTGCTTAATTACCTGGTTTAAACAGTAATCCTGATGAAGTTACTGAGCCTACTTCCACTTTCATTGTAGTTAATGGAGCTAGTTAGTCACATGCATAAGGTGGATATATTTTGGCCCTAAATGCATCTTACTGGTTAGTTTTTGTTTAAATAACTCCCAGCAAGAAAATCACTCATTTTCCACTGTGTTGGACGAAGTTCACCAAACAATTTCAGTTTCAAGCTGAGTACACTAACCCTCAAACACTGACGGTTTATGGTCTTACATTTCTTAGTCAACACCATACAATCCAACTCAGTTTTTGTGTAGGACTTTTCAGACAAGTTGTTTCCCAGAGTCATATACCTTAGTTACAGAGGTTAATATGAAGAAAGCAGAGTAATTAAAAGATGTGTTTTAAAATTAAATCTAAGAGCAACTCTTGATGCTGTTGGATATTGGCAGGCTCATTGTGCAATGCTTCCTATATCATTTAATCTCTTTCTCTCCATCAGAAACGATTTAGCTTCATTTGTGATTTGGGGTAGAGTTTGTAGGAGAGATGCTCTGCAGTACAGAAGGAAGTTTACTTGAAGTAAGGATGCCCAGAGACAGGTGAGACATGCAACTCCCATTAGGTTAATCTCAGCAGGACTGAAAGAACTGAAACCACCAAAGCCCTTTCCTGTAAATGAAGATCCTTCTAAAGAAAATGAATTAGCAGTTCAGGAAAAAAAATGAATGCAACAGTAACAGAGAGAGGAAGACATTCCTACCAAGAAAAGAGAAACAAATCATCTGACTCCTGAATTAAGGAGCTAAAAAATAAGCTTGAGCTGTGCTTGGTCAAGAAAGCATGAATCCTACACACGTATGGGTAAAAGACATGTTAAGTGATAAATGTTAGTAACATTTTCTCTTCTAAGACAAAAAAGACAGAGACTTGATATGGAGAGCAGCTGAGAGATTAAAGAGAATGACATTTATGTACTTACTTCCTGTATTTTTAACCACGGTTTATGCTGCAGCTATCCCACTAATAACCAGAAATGGAACAGAAGCACAGGACCTACATATCATAAATGAAAAGCAATCACTACAGAAAGAACACAGCAACAACACAGGTTCTTTTCTTCTTTTTGGGGGGTGGGGTGTGCATGCTCCACCATGTTCAATTCCTTGCAGCTTCAAATAATGATTTCTTCAGCCACTATAGACAGGGCCTTCAATCTCTTTGGTAAGAAATTTTGCTGCCTCCTCCATTTCTCTATTTCTTTTTTTCACACTGCTTCCTTCCCAAACAAAAAACAAAGTTTGCTAAAATACTGACTTGTCTGATGGCTGGAAGTGTTATGTGTAACTGGTCAGTCTTGTGGTGTTTGGATAGGTGCAGTCTTAACAGGTGCCTGTGACACCAGACTTATCTGGTACAGGGAGTCTCATTATTGCTAGGGCTGTGCGAGCCTTTGGACCATGCTTCGGATCTGGAGAAGTTTCGGACACTTCAGCAACTGAAGCAGCATGTCCAGATTGAAGCACTGGCTTCTTGAAGCTTCCCAAAGTCATTTGGAGCTTCCAAAGCACTTTGGAAAAGCTTCAGAGATCCAGCCATAGGGGATAAGGGGAATCAATGAAATATCTGCTAGCCCCAGCTGTGGCCACGAAGCCTGCCTGCTGTCAAGGAGATAGGTGCATGGGGGTTCTGGGGCCCCCTATCCAGGGGAGCGTGATGGGCCCATGGGTTTGTCGTTTTGTAGGTGTTAATTATGTGTTAACCAGTTAATGAGCAAGAATTAGTACCTACAAAACCACAGACTAAGGAGAGAAAATAATCAATACAGACAACTGCCCCAAGACAGAGACAGTCAGGTGCACAAGCACCCATGTCACGAGTTTTGCCTGTCAGCAGCTAGGGGTGCAAGGCCCCACAGGCCCATCACATTCCCATGGATGGGGGTGCCCAGGCCACCATGGGCCCATCATGCTCCCATGGATGGGGTCCCCAGAACCCCCCTGTACCTATCTTCTTGACAGATGGCAGGCTTTGTGGCTGCAGCAGGGTCTAGCAGGCCTGCAGCTGTCACCCCGCTGCGCCTTAACACACACCGTGTCACCCATGTCACGAGTTTTGTTTGCCCGTAGCTTGAGAGGTAGTCCCCCCCCAAACCCCTGCACTTATCTCCTTGAAACTTGGCAGGCTTTGTGGCCTCACCAGGGGCCGCCACCCCTGCAGTTTTCACCCCCCTGTGTTGTAACACATAGAAGTGACATGAGTTTTCCTTCCAAGAATTTGGGGTGCAGTTCCCCCTGAACCCCTTTACTGATCATCTTGAAGCTTGGCAGGCCTCATGCTTGCAGCAGCAGCTACCACCCCTGCAAGTTTCATCCAAATCAGACAAAAAACATCAAAGTTATAGATATTTCATTGATTCCCCATTATACCCTATGGCTGGATCTCCAAGGCAGCTCCAAAGGCCGGATCGAAGTGGGAACCTGGTCCGGAGCTCTGGATCAGATCACTAGCATCCAAAGCGGCCAGATCCGAAAGTGGATTGAATAGCTGCCTACTCGCACAGGCCTAATTATTGCCCCGAGAGAAGAAAGATTGCAAGTGCATGATTATCCAGCCATTGGTCTTCATGTCTCTGGCATTTAGGAGTGTCTTTCCACACAGTTAGGTCTCTCATGTCTCAGAAAAAGGCAGCGATTGGTGAGTGTATTTTTCCTCACCCATCCTCTCATCCTGGATGCTGTTCTTTAAATAAGTGTATAGGTGTATTCAGAAAGAGACGTTGCTCCTAAATTTCCTATATAACCAGTAATACGAAGGCTCTGAATTTTTTGTCTTTTGCTAAAGTAATGTAGCTTAATTATCAGTGCTACTGAGCCCCTACCACTCTAGCTGACTTCAGTGAAAGCTAGCGTTGTTCAGTGCTTCTGAAAATTAAACCAGTTTAAGTATCTGTGTGTGGATTTAGTAACCTAATTTCAGCACCTGAGTTTGAAAGTCTCTGCCATGGATTTGTATGTGTCTCTATTTTCTCAAAAGTTTATGTTTTTATTAGACCTTTCATGGTGAATGCGTTTAATTTCATTCACAATGTACATGCTGTGCTGTCGTTACCCACTATCAGCTTTTTGGCAATGGTTAGAGACCCCATTCAGAACTAAGACCACCTTGTCCTGAACTCTCTACAGTACCCAGGAAGATAGAAATCCTTCCCCAGGGAGTTTACACCAGTGGTTCTCAACCTTTTTAGACTTGAGGCACCCCTGAGAAAATGTCAGTTCTTTGTTTTCATTCATTTTTTGACTATAGAAAAATAACAGAGCAATTCATCCATCGCAAAGAACTTAGAAGGGCTACATGTCAGAATGTTTTTAACATTATATATTCCTATCTGAAATCTCTGGGTTAACCTTGCGAATCATGTTGGCACGTGATTTTGGTGCTCTTGAAAGGATCTCAAGACACCCATGAATCCCTTGCCTCCTGTTGACTTCAGGTGGGTCCCCCTGGGCTGTTAAAAATGCAATTTCATTTGTCATTGCAAAATTGGGGGCTTGATAAAATTTCACAAAAAGTCAATGTTTTCGTTGAGGAAACCAATTCTGACAATTTTTGCTTTCCACAGAGTCAAAGACTTCAGCCGTATCTTTCCTACAATTCTGTACAATTTATGAATCCCATAGATTCTATTATCCTATTAAGGACCCTAAAGTCCCTTTCTCAGTGAACTGTAGAGTTTCCATTGTTGTCAATGAGAGATATATGCAAGCACATGGCAATTAATTGGTGCAAAAGGCCACCATGATTTTAAGGGGATATTAAGGAGTAAGAAAGAGACAGTCAGGGCACATCCTATGCTACTGCTGGGATGTCATCTCAGTCTCATACGTGAGCACAGCGCCTTGATCCTCTGGATACTTTGATTGCACTATAAATGGAATAACTCTTCACAAAGTCCCCAAATACTTGAGGCCTTTGGAGCTTGTATTGGTGAGAACCAGAGAAGATCTGTGCAGCTGAACAGATAGGGAAACAAGAATGGGTCCTGGGGGAGACAGGGACAGTGTATATATAGCACACCATTAACAGAAGGGGAAGCAGAGAATAAATCCTGGTGGAAATTATTATAAATGAGCAGCAGTTGGGGAAAAAGGTAGCTTGAGAGAATTTCTGTTGCTAATACCCCAGGCTGGACTGAATTACTCTGTGGGACAGAGTTGGCTTCCCAGGTCCTTTCCTGCCAACTCTGCAACTCCTGTAGTGAGAGGCTTCCTTCCGAATAATAAAAGTGTAACACTGGCTTTGGTGGGGAAATGTTATAAGGTCTAGCCCAGTCATTCAGTGGGGAGCACCTGGTCACTGGGCAGAAATCCAGAGAAAAAATGACTTGCCAAAGAAGCAGCTTATATAAAACTGTGCCCACCTGTTAGGGCCTGTGCTCTCTTGATTTATGTGTTTAGCTGTATACATATCTTCCACAACTAGCTTGATACATGAAGTTTAAAGTCGTGCTCGTAGTTTGCACTGATATTCTCATACACACACACGCACAAATGATTGCAGCTACCATGCAGACTCATTCTCACTGTTTATGTTTGTGTCTTCTACTATTTGAAAGGCTTTCTTTTTGGTAGAGGTATCATCCATGAATACATCCCATGCAGTATGATTTTGCAGATGGTATTGTTCTTGCTGATGGGGACTTTGAACTCCCCATATTGCTGTTAAATACCTATGATGAATTAGCCAGGGAACTGACCTCCCCCACGCAGTCAGTTGATTAATCCCATCATAAATATTCTGAGAGAAAAGTCCCAAAGGCTCACAGCCAGCTTTTAGAATGACATGTAAAGCCTGTTCCTCTTCCACTGAAGTCAGGGGCAAAATTCGCTTTAATTTCAATGAGGTCAGATCATAGCTTGCTGAATGTGCTTAACTTGACACTTGAACTGCCTGCCCTGTGAAAGTAAGAGTTTACATTTTGACGTTGTATTTAGGATGAGAAGCTCATGTGTTGAGAAACTCCGGGAGCTGCTGGGAAAGAGTTAATCTCAATCTTGACCAATTCAAAATTAAATAAACTAACACAAACCAACTCATGTTTTATTGTAGTATAATAAAGTTGTATAGGCACGTGCACACCACTAAGCCTGAGATTTTCTTTTTTTCCATACATAGAAAGACCATGCATTTCTCCCTTTTAATGGAGTCCTAAATAGTTCTTTGCTCATATGGCTGATTGGTACTGAATACCCTTCATTTTGGAAGTTCCAGAGAAGCTGTCCTTCATCAGTCATAACACAGCCCTTACTTCCCACTGTCACTTGAAAAATAAATGTGTTTCCTGTTTTCCTGTGAAAGTGCAAAGGTGTTATATGAGGTGTGGAAAAAATTACACAGTCACTCTTTTACATAAACTAGTGGGTGAAATCATTCTGATTTGGGCCTTATTTGAAAGGGAATCTTGGCCAGAACCAGGTCATTGCTGAGCATGGCTTCGTGTAGGAGGTCACATCTGCTCCAGCACGCTACTACTCGGTGTAGCTAAGGTTTGTGAGAAGCTGAGCTTTCTTGATCAGTTATTTAATACTCCATTTCAAGTAAATTTGCAGCTTTTGTGACTGCAGAGAAAAGCTTGAAAACGCGAATCCTAAAGGCTGAAAAACCAGAAGGCAACCCCCCATTTTTTACATTGTAAAATCTCATTATTTTTAAGCTGTCCATGATTTTGGGGGGTTGGATCAATAATGGAGTGCACAATAATGAAAAGGTCCATCAGAAAAGAGGAATGTCAGTTTGGGTATCGCTCTGAAACGCCACCCTCTGCATTCCCAAGGGGACACCTTATTCCTGCCTTGCTGTGGTGTGGAAAGTAAGAGGATGGCATCTGTGTTGTAGCTTTTCATTTGTGCATCTTGCCAAACTGCACTTTGTGTGGCTACGTAATTACAGACCAGAGACTATGATTCTCATTTCACCTACTGCATCTTTAATGGAGCTAAGCCTTTTTGCCCGTCTGCCAAAGGGAGATGAGAGTCATTTCAAGATAAAGAGGGAGTCACACACTGTGCCCTCACTTGCTGTCCAAAAGGCTTGTATTTGTTTCTCATCATTTTCTTTAATCTGTAGTAAAAGCTCTGAAACCTGGAGCAGCGAGCTTTTGCTTGTTGCACATGAAGAATGCATACAAACTATTAGGAGCTGATGAAGATCATCTCATAGCCCACAAAGGCACGTCAAAAGGGACATCCAAGAGATGAAGCAAAAGTCCGAGACCTTTATGCAACTCTACACTTTCATCCCTGTAAGGGCTCAGGTAAAATGGAAGCCAGATCCAAACAGCCTCCTGGCCAACAATATTTTTTGCAGAAAAGGAGCCCCAGCCTAAAAAACACTGGAGAACATGCTGATGTAAAAACAACCTTACTCCAGCATAGGCTGGGAGTGGTGTGGGGATACCCAAAGACACATAATATTACATTGACAAACAACTATGTTCACTGGTTCAGGAGCAGCAGTGATAGTGACCCCAATTCTTTTTGGCTAGATGAACAAATGAGCAAAAATTTGGGCTGTATGGTCTATGGGAAGAGATGAGAAAGACTAGTGGGAGCACTGAAGAAGCAGCCTTTGAGCATGAGACAGAACTGCAGGGGATTTCACTTCTTGTGAAACTATTATGCGCACTATCTTCTTGCAACAGTGGGAGGTTTTTCTGCATGACTCTGGTTACCTCTTTGGTGAATGACATCATGAAATGAGCTGCAGCCTCTACAGCAAATCAAAGCAGCACACCTGCTAACTAGTGTGCATAGGAAGCAAGGGAGTCAAGGTCTTTGTCCAGGCTCCATTGTTCCTATTGTGAAGAGCTTAAATGAAGCTGGATGTCTGCAAATGTGTTGGTGATATTTATGATTGGTCAGCTTAATTGGTGCGGAAAGGAAGTAGCACTTCCATTTTTCTCTCCAATTCCTCCTTCTTTTTGTTATTTATAGGAAATATTAACTAACTGGTACCCATACAAAACACACTTGTAAGTCCCCAGTGCTATGTTTTAACATGGCCAATATTCTCAGTTACTGTAAACCATACATGGGAAGTATAATGAAAAACCCCTGCAATGTGTGGCAGCCTAAGAGTAGTGTGGACTCCGGCATAGGTTCAAATACCCGGCTATTATTAAAAGGCCAAGTACTATCTTATGACTTATTAAAGTTGGGTGTCATGGGGTGGGCCCTAGGAGCAGCCGTGGTCTCGCTAGCGCCCCCTGCCTTGCCAAATTAGGAGATCCAGCCCCCTCTTATTCTCGCCCGCCATGTCTTGCTGGTATAATAGTTTGATATGGGAGGCTGCCTTAAGATCCCCTAGTTCTGGGTGTTATAGTTGTCCAGGCTCCTACCCTCTACGGGTGCCTGGTGCACCCCCAGCCTTATGGGCTATGCATGCCTCCTACCTCCCCTTCAGCACACCCCAAGCCTTGCAGCTGTTCCGAACATTGTCTAGTCACGCGTGCCTTGCCTGGCACCTTGGGCTTGTCACACAACCCATGCCCTTCCTTAGGCGCCCCTGGGCTTCTCACGCAACCTACGCCCCTTGCTCTGGCGCCCCTGTGTTTGCTAGCCCTCGCCCCTCTCTGGGGTCTACTCCTGTGTTCGCCCTTCTTCGGGCACTATTGCACGCGTCGGCCCGCCTCGGGCCCCCACCCGTGCCCTTCTCTGGGGCTTGTCCCACGCCTCTCGCGCCCTCACCCTTCTCTGGGGCTTGTCCCGCGCCTCTCGCGCTCGGGGCTGAGGTGGCCCGTAGCCGTGCCTGGCCCCTTGACCCTTCTCAGTGTTCCTTGCCCTACTGGGCTGAATACCACCCTCATGGGCTGGGGTCTCAACCCCCACACACTGCACCACACCGATGCCAAATAGCCGTACCTCCCAGGCACTACTCTGTGCCCAAACAGGGCATGCAGGAACCCCCCTAGACTACTGGGGAGCTCCCGTGAGGACACCGCGTCCTGCCGGCGCCAACCTGCTGTGCCTCCCCGGCACTACTCTGTGCCTGAACAGGGCACCCAGGAAACCCGCCCCCCCCCC
>NW_017729009.1:7862573-7862802 GCF_001723915.1 Gavialis gangeticus
CCCCCCCCCCCAGACTACTGGGGATCTCCTGCGAGGCCTCCTCGCACCCCTACAGCCTCACCAGGTCCTCCAGTGATTTACACAATGAACTGAACCAAAGCCTCCCCCTCCAGGGCTCCAATGACTTCTCAAAACAACCACCTGCAAAGCCTCTCGGCTCTAACATAACCTCAAGCCAACCTGGCTGTAACCCCAAAATGAGCCTACCAGCTACAAAACTCCACACCGC
>NW_017729009.1:7867802-7878282 GCF_001723915.1 Gavialis gangeticus
CACACCGCACCGCCCCGGTGCCACACAGCCGTGCCTCCCCGGCACTACTCTGTGCCCCAAACAGGGCACCCAGGAACCCCCAGGCTACTGGGGATCTCCTGTGAGGCCTCCTCACACCCCTGCAGCCTCACCCGGTCCTCCAGTGATTTACACAACGAACTAAACAAAAGCCTCCCCCTCCGGGGCTCCAATGACTTCTCGAAACAACAGCACACGAAGCCTCTCGGCTCTAACATCACCTGAAGCCAACCCGGCTGTAACCCAAAATGAGCCTACCGGCTATAACTCCACGCCGCGCGCTCTCCTTCAGGCCTCCCTGTCAGAGGCCTCTCCTTCCCAGGCCATTCTGCAGGCACTCAGGCGGTCAAGCAATGACGCTGGTCTGCTCTGCTCTGCTCTGCTCTATAGCAGAGCTGTTGCTTCTCCAGCTGCCAGGTGGTAACTGCCCTGCTCTGTCCCTCTGCGGAGCTCCTGCTTCTCAGGCTGCAGGATGGTAACTGCCCTGCTCTGTCCCTCTGCAGAGCTCCTGCTGCTCAGGCTGCTAGATAGTAACTACTCTCCAGGCTTGGCCTGGGCTGTTTATAAAGGCCTGGCCCTGCCCCCTGGCAGTCAGCTGACCCAATCAGCTGCCTTAACAACTCTCCCCTGCTGTCCTGGTGAGTGACAGCTAAGCCCCCTTCTGCCATTGTTCAGTAGCAGGCACCCTGGGAGAGAAAAGACAAATTTTATCACATGGTAAAAATAAGGCAGTGTTTCATATAGCAGGATTCTTCCCACCTGCTTTATATTATGAGACAGCAGCCATATCATGTTGGAGAGGGATACTATTTTTCATGCTTGTTCCTTGAGGTAAAGATAATTTTTTTTGGTATGTGTTTATATCGTGTCTAGCAGTGAAGTGCAGCCAATTACCTGTGCGTTTAGATGATGCAACGTGACTGATTTTGAAGACAGCATCGATATTGCTACAATATCTTGCTCTCTAAGGATCTGGCTGATCCCAAGCTCAGAATGAATGAATGACAATTCATAAACTGCTACACTAGACAATAGGATTGTGATTTGCTGTTGCTACCACTTTCAAATAACTCTGTCTCTCCTTTCCCCCTGACTCAAAGACATTGATTCAGATTTATGGGCTGAATGTTGTTACAAGCCCTCTGCTCTATGAACTGTGGTACTAATACTCAGTTGGAGTAGATGCTGGTGGTTAATGTATGGAGGTTTTACAGTTGTGGGATGCCATTAGATGCCTGATACTCTGAAAATCTCGTCCTGTGTCATGTGCGCTGAAGTAAGGCTCCTTGGAAGCTAGCAAGTTGGCTCAAGCTCACATTCCTTGTGCATGTGGACGCAACCGGATTAGAAACCTCTGCTCAGTACTAGAACAAAGGGGAATCTTGAGATGAATGGTGGCATTATAGTTTTGTCTTCATTATGAAAATAACAGTCTGAGAGGGATGATTCTGTCTGTGTGTCTTGTTATTTTTCTTCCAAGAGACCCGAGTGGGTTCAGGGCCGTCCTCTGATTCTGAAGTTCCCTTTAGGTCAGCTGTCCTTTGACTTTCCTTTCCCTTCCCATTCCTCAGTGCCCACAGACACTGGGGAAGATGCCTTTGTTAATCGGGAATGCAGACAAACACGCACCTGTCAAAGGGCATCTGAGCACATTTGGAAGGGGTCTTTCACGCTTCTCACTTTTGACAGGTTGTGTGCTCATTGTGCCCTGGGAGCCCTCAATCTTCAATTCGATGAGGGATCCTGGAATTCAGGTGACTGCACAAGAAATAAATGTATTGTGGCTAGTAGGTAGGGGACTACCTGTCTTAATGCCACGGCAGTTTCATATCCATCCAGCAGGGTGAGTAACTGAGAAAACCCCACGTGTGTAAATGAAATCTATTCCCTCTCTACCTGTAGATAAGGGGTAGGCAACACCCAGCACACATGCCAGAGTGTGGCATACAAAGGCATTCTGCTTGGCACTCATGCATCAGGGAAGGGGCCACAGCTTAAATGTTTAAATGCTTAAATGCTGCCACAACAGGGATTGGGTCACTCATTGTTCCCCTGCCCTCCACCTTGTCATACCTATATCTTACAAGTCGAGGTTGTGGGTGTTTTTGACACTCTGCCCAAAAACATTACTTACCCTTGCTATAGATGCATCGTTCAATCTTTAGTTTGTGGTTTGCTAATAATGTGTGCCTGGGACCTGACACATTAATTTTTTCATCCTGTATGTCACACCGACAACGAGAGGGTAGAAACACATGACCACATGCAGATTAGGAAGGCAGGAAATCATGCAAGGAATAAGCAGTTGCCAAAAATGCTTAACACAGTGAAAAGAGTCTTTCAAGGGCCACATTTTTAAAGGGTCCTCAACCCAGCCTCTGATTTTTCATGCACAATGATATCCACAAGAATATCTTGCTACCTTCTCATTTATGTGTGGAAAAGATGCTATGTGCAAAATCAGGCTACAGTTCAAAAAAAATTAAGAAAGGGAAAGAGGAATAAAATATTTGAACCAGTTTCATCAGGTAGGTTTAATAAGTGGCCCAATAGCCCTCATACACTCTAAACTCATCAGATGCGTTGGCAGATTCATCTTAAGCAGTCTTCATATAAATAGCCACAGGACATCATTTTGAACATTAAAAGACACTACACTGTGCATAAGTGTGACCACTGTATTAGTCATATGTGATTTATCTACATAAAATATCACTTTGCACAGCACATTAGTTAAACGTGGCTTTTGTTACCTCTGGTGCCTGTGAATAGGATTTTGCGAGCTCTACGTGTCTTGCATGAGAATACAATTGTAAATCATCTTTTTGCCCATAGTTCATTTTCTATCTAAACAAAGACTTCCATGGAGATTACAGGGTATCTAGGGCAAAAGGCATGTTGAGTGTTTGTTGGAGGGAAACAAAAGTTGGGGAGAGAAAAGGACAGGAGGGGACAAAGAGAGAGTGAGAAGCTGTTTGAAATGAACCCTTGGAATGGGCCATAGAAGAGGAGCCTCCCAAAAGGTAAGGCAGGGCTGTCCACCTGGCAGCCCATGGAGGTGTGAACCTGCGGTCCCCACCTGGGTGCCGCTCTCCCCATTGCTTCTGCTTCTCGTACTGGGATCTCAGGGCTCCCCCTTCATCTTCCAGCTTCCACTGCCTGCTCCCTCCCCTGGGGGTGGGGTGGAGCAGTGTGGCCAGGCCAATAGGGCTGAGGGAGCCTGCCAACAGGACTTTTTGACCAAGCTGGGAACCCCATGCAACACAGTTGGGGGCGGGGTGGTCTCAGGTGGCATGGCACTGTGCAGGGTGGGAGGGGGACCATGTAGCATGGTGGTGATGTGCTGGTGTGTTGCAGCAGGAGCCTGTGCAGCGCAGTGCATGACCCAGGAAGCATGTGGCCTGTGCAGTGTGGGCAGACTCCACACTCAACTGGACAGCCCTGGATCATTATTTTAACTCTTTGAATTGCAAGGTGTCTGCACAGAAATTGGGACATACAAGGCTTAGGACAGAACTGGAAACATGTTTGATGGAGGAACATGGAAGGGCATATCTACAGGTCTCCATTTCATTTAAGGTCTCAGGGAAAATTGCTTAAAGACACCACAATGTGGCCCATCGGTGCTAGTTCTGGGACCTTTGGGGCTTGTGTATGCTATGGAGCCTCGAAAACTATAGCTGTAACTCCATATGCATACCCCTCCTAACGTAGCTGCAGCATACAGGAGCAGAAAGGATTTTTGGTAGATGTTACTACACCACCCCCTCTTTTGTGGGCAGAACTATGGCTAACAGTGTAAAAGTAGCATTGACTAAGCCATAGATTCTTTGATTCACATGCGTGAAGAAGCGTTTTTTATTCTGTGTACAGTGATTTCTGTAGCTATAATTGTCCTGGGTGCACTTCAAGCCAAATTCTGCTTGTAAATATGCTGGTCTGGCAGACTGTGGTACTTGCTGTGGTCTGTTGGGAACGGCCACTATCGTCTCTACAAATTTCATTATGTTAGTGTATATGATCAAAGGTTATTTGTACATTTTTCAGCTTAAAATATGATTTTGTTTCATATTTTAGAGAGGGAAGAACAGGGATGAGATGGTTCACTTTCTGGACTTAGATCTCTGGTGCCCCCAAGTGGTTTTAGCCAGAGCAAACACAGGCTGGAAAAAATGTAATTACTAAGACTACTGTTTCCATTTTTGGAAGAGAGGAAAAAATATTACACATGTGAGCTGCAGAAGCACTCTGAGGACAGGCATTCTGCTTTCCTGTTGTTATCAACTGGGAATCCTAATGCAGATGAACTGTCAGCTGCTACAATATTATTAGACAACTTCAGTGCCATATCATCTAATCATAGTTAGCGTCATCTCTAAGTCTGCATTTAGGCACCCAAGTAAGAAGCTTGATTTTCAAAAGTATTTGAATACCCAGCATCTCCCACAGTCACCAATGGTAATAATTGGTACAAAATGTGGAGTCCCCTATGAATTATTCCCAGGAAGGCCTGATTTTTAGATTTATTCATTAAGTCAACTTCTTTATCCAATTTCTGCTTTTTTGGTTATTGATTGTGTGTTGCCATGGTGCCCTGAATTTGGTTTAGTAAATGCAACATAACTTGCATGGTGATGCAATTTTGCAGGAGTAAATGAAAACATATTCCGCATGTGAATCATTTTCCATCACAACTAGTGTCCAAACATTAGCATTTGAAATTGAAGCTGTGCTTGTTAATTGCACGGTATTGCTTCTGGTCTGTGGTTGGATGAGTGAGACTCCAGTCAACCCGAGAATGGCTGAAAGAAGCACCAACGCAATTTAGCCATGGGGAGCAGAGAAACAGGATTAGAACATTTGAAAGCTTTTCCTTTCTAGACCAGGACACCATGCCAAAACAAAAGCAGCCTACTTTGTATATTATTGTCTGGCTGCAGAGCTTGAGTGGAATTTATTAGCATCATATATACACAAATCTCATACATATTAGGTGCTACTTGCAAAAGGTGCAGCCAGATCTCTCTCTGACTCATTTTGTTGCTTGTGTGCAAGAGCTGTGCAAGAGCAAGAGCTTTGGAAGAAACACCAAACTCTCGTTTAGATTGACAAACTGATCTATGTGCTATTTTAAAAATTTATGACTGTATTTGAATGGGGGAGGGAGGAAGACAACAAGAAAAGAGGAAGAAGATTCTATTTCACTGTGCATAAAAGCAGAAATGAAAGCAGCTCTGAGTTGTGATCACATTGCACCCCCTATTGCATGTGTGCGCAGCTGGTACGCATATAATAACATTACCCCTTGATAAGGAATAGGATGATACAACCAAAAAGCTACCACATAAATAACAGCACTGATGTTCTCCATCATGGACCCTGTGCCATCCAGCCAGTTCAAGGGGGGGAAGCTGCTACAGAAATACAGTTCCTTCTGGCATAAATATAAATATTTCTCTGAGTTATTTTTATTATAACTGAAGGAAGTCCTCTGAGGAAGGGCTGTTTTATCCAATAAGATGTGGAAATACAAGATAGTATGATATTATGAGTGGACTTCAATCCAGTACTAACTGAATCTCCATGTTGCATTTTCCAGTTGCTTAGCATTATTGGTGTTACATCTATGAAAAGGAACCTATAGATTTTACCAAATGGCTTGATTTGGTGAACCTACCAGCACAAAGCCTTCTTTGAAGGCAATGGAAGTAGCTTGGAGGGAAACCATTTAGAGAATGGAAAGGATTGACAATGAATCATCAAGACTGGATAGTTCCCATGGACAAACAATACGGGATGTGTGGTGTCCACTGTCTGTACTTATGGGAAGCCTATTTATAAGTGTTGTGAATGGGCTTGATAAGGAGAGTGGCCCACAAAGCCTTGTGAAAGTGTATATAGACATTGTCACGTGCTGCATATTGTCAGACAAACCTTGGAAATGACACCTACCTGTCAAGTGGCCCATGATTTGATAAAGAATGTTTTATTTCTGAATGGCCATGTCTACATGAGATGCTGACTGTGCAGTCGTTACTGCGCAGTCATTTAGTACTTGTATAAACAAGTGCTAAATGACTGCTCAATAACCTGAGTAACTGCACAGTAGCGCTGACAAACATATTTTTGTGATGCTATTGTGCAGTAGCCTAATACAACTGCGCAGTAGCATCATGGCATGGGTTTTGTCATGTGATGCTACTGAGCAGTAGTATTGGGCTATTTTGCAGTTCACATCTTGTGTAGATCCAGCCAATGTTATTCTTGTGACCAGTCCACCTCCTGAGATGCAGAGTTGAAAGGGAAACTTTTGCTTGGTGTACAAGCCAAAAAAACACTCTGTAAAACTGCTAGCCCCCTTCTGTATCTGAAAACCAAATGAAAATCTGCTTCTCCCATCAGCACTAACCCTGTCCCACAGTAAAGATCCTTTGCTAGATCAGAGCTGAACTGATAATTTGGTCGAGAGCATGTAAAGCAGGTTAGAATGGAGCCTGCCCTTCTATTGCTTTATTAGTTCTGTATTTCTGTTGACAGAAATAAAACCCTGTTTTTGTCAATGGACTAAGCAGCTGTCACTCAGGAGAGACTGTAGAGCTTTATCTTCCTTCTCTGTCTGTCACTTTTGTATCCCTCTAAATCCACTGCCTATAGTAGAGTTACCCCTGAATTATGGTAAGAGGAGAAGTAGAAATACAGACAGCAAAAGCAAATAAGGACCGTCCCCAGGAGATCACTTGTGCGGAGCCACTGATCATAAACTCTCTTGAAAAGAACATATTTGAGAACCGTAAACTTGCAGGTTAGGTAGAAAATGCCAGGATATCAAGTCAGTGCCGTGTGTCACATACAGAAGGGAACAGAATTCAAAATGTGTAGGGACTGAAGCTTCTTCCCTTCTCTGTCCTTTTTTACAGGCAGTAAATAAAATTCCCAAAGAACAGGCTAAGTAGATCAATAACAGTTTTAAAAAACTGTACAACAGACATCTGGGCAGATGTTTAGGTTTTGTAGATTAAGAGAGCCTGTTTAGACCAACTAATGCTCTAACACACCAGCTCCATTTTTTTTAAAGAAGATTCATAAATGCTGAAATATAATGCAAGAAGAACCACATCAGAACTCAGTAACATGCATCTTTTAGCACAGGGACAAGAGCAACTGAACTGAATTTCTTGAGCCTGGTCTACCTGCCTCTACAATGTACCAGCCCATTAAAATCAATGATGTTTATGGTGAGTAGGGCTAAGTAGAGACAGGTAAAAAGCCCAAGGCTGAGTTGATTCAATCTTTGCAGGTTAGTCTGAGCTGTGTAGATTGAGCCAATAAACAAATGAATAGACATTCACTTTTGATTTCAGAAATGCAGCCACGTTCCTGCAGGGGCCCAGGCCAGAAGCCAGAAGGTGCTAGAGCATGCCTCCCTGCTTGGATGGAGCAGACAACTTGGGCCAAAACTAGCCCACCCACCCTGTAAGTGGGGCAAGTGGGGGCAGGGGGGGAGGGTTTGCAGGGGAGGTGCAAAGCATCCCAGGATCCTGGGGGACTGTGAGTTAACTTGAATCTGGAGGGGATCTGGGACAGAAGTTCAATAAACTGATTTAACCTAAATCAGTTAAGTCTGATACTCCATCCAAATTTCAGCCAGTTTTGAAAGTGGTTTATATGCAATGAACTTCTGTTGTGTTACAGATTTGAACCAGTTTCCAATCACTTATACTGGTTTATGTGTAATTTCTGTTCCTAGCCCAGGTGTATGAAGGCCATTCTCAGCTAAGTTCACTTTGAATTTTAACAAGATGAGGCAAGTTTACTAAATAATGTTGACTTCAGTAAAACACGGGAGCAGCGATTAGGGAGTTTTCTGGGAGGGTCTCTAACTTTTCATGAAAACAGATTCTTTTCTTAGTATATAGAGCAACTGATCAATTGTAATCATGAACAACACGTGCCCCCGGAGACAGGGTGGGGTACGGCAACTGCTTGCAGGCAACAGTGGCAGTGGTGGCAGTGGTGGTGTGGCAACAGCGAACAGGGAGCTCCCACAAGCGGCTGCAGCAGTGTCAGCAGCAGGGTGGGGAGAGGGTGACACCAGCGGTATCGGCAGCTAGGGACGTGGGGTGGTGAGCGGTGGCAGCAGCATCAGCAGAGCTTCTTTCAGGGGGTGCACCACCAATCTCAGGGGGTGTACGTGCACCCATGTGCACCCCCGACACATCGCCAATGATTGTAATCCAGAGGTTTACCATCCTATGGACCTTTGCTTTGCTACAAAAATAACACAGCTGACACATAACAACATAGGGTTACAGACCAGTAGCTGAGAAAACATGCAAGTGATTTTAACACAGCTTTGTAAGGCTGTAATGCAGCTTAACATTTTCAGTCATTGTAGCTGGTTGGATTCTCCAGCCAAGAAAAACAGGTCGGTATGATATGTGGATCCTGTTACAGAGATTTCAGCCCCAAGGATATCAATTTAATGCTGCCAGCCTGGAAATAAACTGTTTTGACATTCACTGCTTCTCATATTAACCTTTCCTGGCTTGGACAAAGTCATGCCTGTCAGTGCCATTTACTTCCAAGTGGCAGCCAGGAATTGATATCCCTGAGCTTGGACCTCTCTGGAGATTAGACATTCTGGAGCATCCCAAGTTATTGGGGTTCAAGTAGCCTTTGAATTTGTGGTAAAGGGCAAAGAGTCTAACTGACTCCAGCTATTAAACACAGATGTCTCAGCATGGGTGATGGTTTAGGCTGTTGGGGAGAGTGAAAATAGAACTATCAGAACCATCTGGAAAGCAGAAAACTAAATAAGCTCATACAAGCCCTTCTTTGAGTTGTACATGGTACAAGGGGCATCTTCCCTTCATTCAGCCCCATGGCCCAACAGCATTATTGGCTGATTTACTGGGAACTGCCCCTTCTACCTCATTTAGCTGGTTTCCCACACTCCTGTCCCATGTGGCATGGGAGCTATGTCACAAGAAGGAGTCTCAAAACTCTTTCCTTCCACAGTTTTGCATGTGGCCAGTAATAACTTCTACCCCATGTGGGACAGACTGAATCTTCTCCTCCTTTACCCTAGCTCTTGCCAAGAAAAGCAATGCACAATTCTTTCAAAACAAATAATATTTAAGGAACTCTGCTCCCCCATCCCATGTATATGAATTTAAAATCACAGGCCTCACTGGGAATCACTACATCATAGTACTGAGAGGAGGAAACAAGGTCTTTCTCCTCTTTGCAGTCTAGGCTTCTTGACAAGTTATCAGGCCACAGCTGTTGGCAAATGGAAATGGACAGCTTAGCTGATGCATAAAGAAGAGTTCTGTTTCTATTTAATGGTCCAGCATTACAGACAATCATATGGAAATCAAGAGAGAATATGACACATAAACAAGTTGTTGCTTGAGCCTCTGCTATTGCTCTCAAGAGGTACGTCAGTGCTGCCCAGAGGTATGTGGCTAAGTGGAACTGGAAAAACTAAGAACAATGTACACTTCTCCACAATCCTTAGCTGGTTACCAGAGATTCAAAATGAGCTTTCATGTCTGCTTTCTTTTTCTGCAGCTCTTCAGTTTGTTCTTCCCTTTCCACATGAACACAAGTTCTGATGCTGACACCTTCAAAGCTATATATCACTTTATGCTACCTGCCAATACCACTATGAAGATCAGTATGGCTGGGCACTTGATGTGCCTGCCATTTTGAGTCAGGTAAGCTGCAGAGCAGAGCCACCAGCAGGTGGGGTCAGGTCTAATCAAGGAGTCGGCAGACCCAGGGACTGACAGGGGAGGCTGATCAGGAGGACCACCTGACCGCAGGGAGAGTGCCTGACTGGAGGAGGGCTGAGTTGAGACAGGACATAAGCCCAGACCATGGGAGCAAGATGGCAGTAATGGAAGGTGGGGGAGTAACACCACTCAGCCAGAGGACTGCAGCTCCTGAAGGCCATCTGAGACATGTGGAGGTTTAGAGTAGAAACTGTATGAAGATGGCAGAGGTTCCTAGGGACCCAGTGTGCACGTCCACAGTTCTGAAAGGGGCTGAGGGATTGCCTGGTGAGAGACCAGAAGAGCCCTGAGGGAAAGGGGGCTGTCTGCATAGGGACCCCAGGAGAAGCCAGACCAGCCTGGGAGAAAGAAGGCTGAGAATGCAGAGGCATAGAGAGGCCAGACAAGCCCTGGGAGAAAGGAGTCAAGGGCACAGAGGCTTAGGAGGAAGCCAGGCCAGCCCTGGGAGAGCAAGGGCCAAAAGGAGAAGAGTACCAAATGATTGGATCCCAGAGAGAGGCCAGGTCTGCCCAGAAGGAGTGGAGCACATAAGAGGCCTAGAGAGAGACCAGGCCAGTCTTGGGAGAAGGACTGAGAGTCATCAGGTCTAGGAAGTGACTTGGTGGGCCCAGAGAGGGGGCCTCAGCAGCTGAGATCAAGCTGTGAACCCAGAGAGTGTGGCTGGC
>NW_017729009.1:7883282-7899990 GCF_001723915.1 Gavialis gangeticus
AGAGGCCAGGTCTGCCCAGAAGGAGTGGAGCACATAAGAGGCCTAGAGAGAGACCAGGCCAGTCTTGGGAGAAGGACTGAGAGTCATCAGGTCTAGGAAGTGACTTGGTGGGCCCAGAGAGGGGGCCTCAGCAGCTGAGATCAAGCTGTGAACCCAGAGAGCGTGGCTGGCATGATCTAGGTAGGGCTTTGAACCCTGTAGAGAGAAGGAGATATATGAAGGGGTCCAAGAAGGTAGACCCATGAGTGAGGGAGCTGATGGCCAGTACGCTGACTTCAAGGACCTCAAATGACCCATGCGGGGGCCAGGGCCCAGGAGTGGCTGAAGCGTGCAAACCCACCGCAAGAGGTAGCCAGAACTGCACAGGGCCTGGCACTTTGACTGGCCTGATAGTGGGGCCAGGGCCTCGGGAGTCTGAAGGTCTCTGTGGGAGGAACCACAGCTGAGAGCTAGGGGTCAGGGTGAGTACAGCTCAGATAATGATGATGGCTGATTGAGCCGTCTGAGGAGGAGGGCTTGAGGACAAGGGGTATGAGTGCAGATTAGGGCCAGAGGCGGTGTCAGAGACATGAGACAGAGACAGAGGTCTGAGCCAAGTTCAGAGGCTTGGGCCAGTGTACGGTCCAGTAAGGGGCCCAAGTTAGAGTGCCACCAGGCATGATGAGTAGGATGCCATCCAAAAGGCATGGGACAAAGCATAGGGTAAGCATGGAGCTGTGTGATTGGCCAATAAGACCACATCCACAACTATGTGGTCAGTGTAGTAAGATCAGAGGAGCCTCCTGCAATACGTACATCTATTTACATCAAGGTGTGGCAGGAAAGAGCAGGGCGGACTGCCTTTAGAATGGGGTGGCATAAAATGTTTTTGGGTGCCCAGTTACCACCCTATTACAAGCAGTGATTCTCAGCCAGGTAGTGTAGCGCTCTTAGATGCCCTGTAGCACTTTAAGGGTGCCAAGGAGTGTCACACAATGTCAGCTCTGTTAGGAGTGCAAACATGATTCAGAAAATAAACCAAGAGATTTCAATAGGGATCCTCAGTGTTAAAACTGTTCTGACCTGCTATGGTCTTTCCAAGTTCTTTGCAACACAAGAATTGCTCTATTATTTTTCTGTAGTTAAAAAAATTAGAAGGGCTTCTGAGGGATGTCTCAAATCTGGTGAGGGAAGCCTTGTATCCGATGAGGGGGTCCTTGAGTCTAAAAAGATTGAGAACCACTGACCTAGCGACTATAATAATGTATACTTAGACATACCATAGATTGGATGGACAGATGGATGGATAGAACACGGAGAGGGAGCTCTCCCTCTCCTGTACATTCCTCCAAATTCTGTTTCCAGCTTTCCCCACTCTTTGTTTCATTATTAGAGTGGACTGATTTTCCATTTTGTGGGAAATTCTGAGATTTTGACCTTTTTTCCCCATTCCAAAATGAAAGAAAAAAACACAAAAGATTCTTAATAGTTTAAAAAAAATCTGAATAGGTCTTTTCATTACTTTTTTTGTGCTAGACCCTATGCTTTCAGTAGCTTTCCATGTCTTCAGAACCATTCACCCTTTTTTCTTCTTTCATATATCTAAAAGTTCTTTCACCACAAAGCCCCTTATTCCCCTGATCTCTTGCCTTTGGATTGTTATCTGCTTCACGTCTTCTTGTAGGCTAAGATCACACGTACCCTTTTGGCTAACATCAAATGGGGAAAGGACATGTTCTTCTACCATCCTCCCCATCTGACAAACTGACCTGCCAGGCGTGGAGCCTAGATCTAACCAGATCCCATACTAGTCAGTGCAGCGGTAGTAGGCAAGGTGTTTGACTGTATGCCTTGAGTGGAGTCATAAAGGCACAGTGACTTTAACTACCTCATCATCAATACAATCTAAGCAGGCAGAGGTATTGTGCCTGGACTATCAAAAGAAACAAGAACAATAACCTAAGGTTACTTTGAGTTACTTACAGGAGTCTGACCTGGCTAGCAACCTGTCAAAAACACTCATTTGTCCACAGTGTTGTAAAGCAATTCTTGCCATATTTAGTGTCATCATAAAAGTGTGGGCAGCTCTGTGCAGTTACAATGGATCCATGCACATGAGACACATTTAAGAAGCAGGGCCCAGGAGCACCAAGGTAGGGTATGCACATTTAACAAACAGAGGGCATGTCCAAATGAGAGCGTCTGGACTGGCCCCAGCAATCTTACCTGGGGTCCTAGAGTCTTCCTGGGACTCCATGTGCTGGATTGCTGCCACTGGAGCCTAGCCGGTGGTCGGAGTATAGCTCCGGCTGATCAGGCTCTGGTTTTGGGTGGTGCACACTGCTGCCACATGCACCACCCTGCTTTTTTCAAGTGTGAGTTTGAATCCTGTTGCACTGCAACTCAGTGAGCACCTGCATGTGTGACATGTGCAGTCTGCGCCACTGCAGCATCACATACCACATGTGCACGCTCATCTGGACATGCCCAGAGTGCATTATAGCTTACAGAAACTTGGGGAGTTGTTCTTAGAAATAACTATGAGTCTATCATAGAGATGTTGAATATCTCTCATTACTATCATTCTAGTAGGTAACAAATGCATGCATTGATTTCCTATACATTACCCCAAATAGAGAGAAAGTGTATTACCCTGAATCCAGAAAATCCAAAATCTGCTGAAACAAGCACATCACATTAGGGGTGTGAGAAAAGGGCCCTATTCAGTTCCAGTTCGATTTGGAGAGATTAAAGGGTCTCCTGATTTGATTTGGATTTGGAGATTTGGCCACCGAATTAGGCTGAATCTCTGATTAATCGAATCAGGGACCAAAGCTTCTCCCAGTCCTACACCACATAGCCTGCAAAAGCTATTTGTGGTGACCAGCAGTGAGATGTGCTGATGAACAGAAACACAATTTGCTTCGGAAGAGCAACAGTTAGTTTTAGGAGCAATGAATTTGACATAAGAAATGGCTTTGGGAGGCCCTGCAGCATCCTCACATGGCCACAGGCAGAGACAAGCTAGTGGTTCAAAATGTCATACCAGAGCATGCTGGTCTGTCCTGCATCTGGTGAGGAGGCGTTAGCCAGGCTGCCTGGCTGTCTGTACTCTTCTGAAGAACTAACTCAATGGGAAGGAGCACAGCAAAGCTATACAAAATTCTCTGTCTGTAGCATGAAGAAGATCACTGTGGCAGGGCACTTGATATGCCTGCCATGTTAAGAGGTCAGGCAGCTTGCAGAGCCACTGGCAGGTGGAGGTCAGGGCTAATTGCAGGGTCAGTTGACCCAGGGGGCCAGAAGGTGAGGCCGGGCCTGATCAAGTGAGTCACCTGATTGGAGGAGGGCTGGGTGTAGATAGGATATAAGTCCAGACCCTGAGAGCAGGGCTGGCAGTAACATTTTGGGAGCTGGTGAAGGAACATCATCCAGCAGGAAGTCTGTTGCTCCTGATGGCCAGCAAGGAGAACAACATCTATAACATCCAGAGGTTTGGGTAGGAACTAAGGGGATGCAAGAGGTTCCTGGGGACCCAGTGTGGGGTTCAGAGCCCTTGGAAAGGGACTGAGTGTCTGGGGTCTATTGAGGGGCCAGGTGCCCTGAGAGACGGGCCAAGTGTCTGAAGGCCCAGAGTGGGGCTGACAGAGGCTGAGGTGTCAGAAGGCCCAGCAAGCGGCTTTATCAGAAATAAGTAGGACACCTTCTTGTCAGCACAGAGGCAGAAAGGGATCTTGGAGTCATTATTGATTCCAAAATGAACATGGGCCGCCAATGCGGGGACGTAGTTAGGAAGGCTAACTACACCTTGTCATGCATCCACAGATGCATCATGAGCAGGTCCGAGGAGGTGATCCTCCCCCTCTATGCAACACTGGTCAGGCCACAGCTGGAGTAGTGTGTCCAGTTCTGGGTGCTGCACTTCAAGAGGGATGTGGACAGCATGGAGAGGGTCCAGAGGAGGGCCACTCGCATGATCAGGGGGCAGCAAGGCAGGCCCTACAAGGAGAGGCTATGGGACCTGAACCTGTTCAGCCTCCACAAGAGAAGGCTGAGAGGGGATCTGGTGGCCATCTACAAACTGGCAAGGGGGACCAGCAGGCTATGGGAGAGTCCCTGTTCCCCCGAGCACTACCGGGAGTAACAAGGAATAACGGCCATAAGTTGACTGAGAGTAGATTCAGGCTAGATATCAGGAGGCACTACTTCACAGTCAGGGTGGCTAGGATCTGGAACCAACTTCCAAGGGAAGTGGTGCTCTCTCCTACCCTGGGGGTCTTCAAAAGGAGGCTAGATAATCACCTTGCTGGGGTCGTTTGACCCCAGCATTCTTTCCTGCCAATGGCAGGGGGTCGGACTTGATTATCTGCTCAGGTCCCCTCTGACCCTACCAACTATGAAACCTGTAAGGATGCCATCTGCAAGGCATGGGTCATGGTGTAGGAAGGTATGGAGCCATGCAATTGGCCCATAAGGCGAGGACCACAATCCGGGTGGTTATTATAATAAGACCAGGGCAGCCTCCCACACTCCGTATTTTAACTAACATCAAGGTGTGATGGACAAGAGCTAAGCAGACTGCCCATAGAGCAAGGTATTTAAAAAAAAAATGTTTGAGTACTTTGTGACAGTCTTAATGAAAAGAGTCTGAAGAAACTCTTCCAAGCCTGGTGACTGGACAATATTTCTCTTGCTGAGAAGGAGCACAGAAGATGCCTGAGAAAGCTCTAGGAAAGCACAGAAATAGCTTTTGTCAGAAATGAAAGACTGCTAGGGCAGAAAGAACAGCTGAATAGGTCTGTAACAAAGGCTTCTCCTGGGGTAGCCATGATGCTCCCTGGTGGCTACTTAGCCTCTGTTCCACCCTGTTCTCAAGGCTACCTCCCTGTCTCCTTGCCTGCCGCATCTTGGTATAAATACGTGTTTAGAAATGGGAGGCTGCCCCAGGGATCCCTGAATGAGATCTCATCCACTCATGAGCTACGATCTAACTGCTCATCACCTTAAGGGCTAAGGTGGAGGAGGGCTGGGAAGGCTGAGAGGGGATCTGACCTCCTCAATCTCTCTTTCTAGCCACACCCAAGCCTTGCAGGTGTTATCAGTCCTACTTCCAGGCCCAGTTAATTCAACGGGGTCTCTAGCCCTGTCTCTGCCCCTCTCTGGAGCAGTGTTCTTCAGGCAAGTCCAGAATATTCTGCTTGCCTGCCCTACTCCAGGACTCCAGTGTATCCTGGTGTACGTCAAGAACTCCTCTGCAGCCTTCCTACTCTACATATCTTCCTTCCATGGCCTCCAGGCCAGTCTGCCTGGCCCAGCTCAGGCCCTGGGCTTATACAGGGACCCCTTCCAGGCCCTCCCTTGAGTCCCACTTGAGCCTTGTTTGCAGCCTTTCTCCTCTTCAAGTAACAGGAGCACTAAGCCCCCTGTTACAAGATCCCTGAGGAGAGGACTGTATGGGTAGGCTCTTGGCTCCCGACTGGAGTTGACTTCAACAAACTAAAGTGAGGTTACAAGGTGTTAAACTGCACTCACAGTAGGAGAAAGATGAGCATTAGGTCAGCGTTATCTAACACCCAGCAAGCCAGCCTAGCCTCAGCTCCCTTGCCTAATGTAGGCAAAGCCAGAGTAGAGATGTTTCATCTCTTCAGGGTGACTTGTGTGAAACTCCCAGACAACGTTTTAAAACCATATGGGTTGCAGCAATACAAGATGCCATACTTACAAAAAGAATGCGGGGTTAAAGAAGGAGAAGTGGTCTTGTATTTTGCAAACACTCAGGTAGATAGGTTCCTTTGTGGTGGTAGAAGAAAATGTGCAATATCTTACATTTCTAGGGAATGTTCCCTCTCTGGTCCACCTTCTTCCTCTCCTCTTGACGCTCTTCTAAGGACTCTTCATAAGACCCAGCATACATCCCGCTTCCTACCTGACTCTCAGCTGTCACATTTCTCGCATTTCTTTGACAGGTCTGGTTTATTAAGTCCAGACAGGTCTCCACATATCCCCACCCCCTTGTACAGGTGTATGCCTCTTTGTTTCCAGAGAGGGATGAGTTCATCATATGTTTTCCTCATCACTGCTTTGGATAAACAGGTTAGATGCCTATGCACCCTTTGCATTTTGCCCCTTATTCTCATTTACATTTAGGCTCCTTCTATACTGTTCTGGGTCTAAAGGGGCCCCTTAAAGTGAGTATCACAGTTCAAAGAGGTCTTAATGTAAATGGGAAGCAGACTCTCTAAATAAGTATTTTGTACTCTGTTCTTTTGTCTACCCTGATAAGCATATTTTATCTTCCTCATGCGTTCAGTCAAGTACTAGTTGCCTTAAAAGAGACTGGTTTCACTTGCCTCATAACTTCTCCTTAACTGCATTTCTGCTCAGGAGCACAGATTCATTTTAGACAGCCTATATGCAGCCTTTCACAATCCCAACAAGAAACGACATCTGATCCTCCCTTGTGGTTAACTTACACTGGCCACATCCTGCTTTCAGAGGAACACTCACCCCGAAGTGTAGTCTTGCCAACATGCAGGATGTAAATCCCATAACTCCTGCATCTTCTGTAATGGATCAAGTCTTGAGCCCAAACAGAAACAGCTGTTTGACTAGAGCACTCCCTGTGTCAGTGCTTGACTCTAGACCACAGGTAACCTCGATCTTTTATTTATTGTTTTTCCAGCTCTCGTTTTCTCACACCCATGGACTGTGTATTTCAGCCCATCTGCCTGACACAGGGCCCATCTTCCTTTCTTTTTTTTCAACTTAGGATTTTTCAAGTAGAGAAAATGAAGCTTGAGTTCCATTAATTATTTTCTAACTTTGTTCTAAATGTAGTTGGTCAGAAGAAATTTGAAGTTATCACTTACAGGGTTTTGGTTTGCTGGAGTTTGTTTGTTTTTTTTGGGGGGGGTGTCATTGATGGGGCATTTGGGTTTGCACTGAATTTTTTGCCCCACATAACAGAGCAAATTAAATTAGATGGGGCTCAGTCAGTGAGATATACTGCAGAGAGGATTTGACAATCTTTGCTATAGTACAGATAGAGTGGAAGTGGGAGGAGAAGCAGCTGAGTCATCACAGGCACTGAAAGCTTCCCAATTAATTCCCTCCTAGGTACCCAAAACCAGTCTCTAGTCCTTGCTTTTTGGGGCAGGTTATTGAAAAGCGTAATCAAATGCCATTACACTGTACTATTTTAGCCACCTAAACTATCCTTTCTCCCCCTGGGGGCTCCAGAGAAAGCTGTTCACTCAGCTGCAGTGCAGTTGCACTTCAAAGTGTCAAGACCTACAAAAAGGTCTATAATACTGCAAGGTATTTCTACAAGTTCACATTGTATTTTGAAAATACCTTGTGCATTTTACTAGACCAGCATGCAAAATATTAAACCCTTTCAAAGCATTCCTTTAGATCTGTAGAAACACACTTCAGTTTATGTACAGATAGAGCACAGGCCTGGAATGAGCACTTTTAGGTAGGGGTGCACCAATAAAGATTTTTTTGGCTGATACCGACAGCCAATTATTAACCAGCCATATCAGCCAATACCAATCTGATTGCTGATATGCAGCCTGACAGCTTGGAGAGCAGTGTCCAGCTGGTAAGTCTGTGGGGGAGGAAGGGACATGGTGGGAAAGACTGATTCCCCCACACTGAGGGAGGGAGTGGGGCTGGGGCAGGTGCTGTCCAGCTGGGGTGGGGAGAGCAAGGGATGGAGCATGGAGTGGGCTGCCCACTGCAGGATGGAGCCAACTAGGAAGAGGCTGGAACAGCCCCTGGCCCCAGCCCACAGTAGTAAGCTAGCCTTTGCCCTGCGCACTAATCCAGGGGGCACATGCCCCCCATGCCTCCCCCAGCGGTGCATGCAGCGCACCGTCCCCCTCCCTGCCCCCCGAGATGAGCTGCCCATGACTCCATCCTGCACCCTGCCCTGCTTTGGCTGGACAGCCCCTGCCCCAGCCCAGCCCAACCCCATCCCTCACTGGAAGGGAGCCCTGATCTGCCCCCCACACACACCCTTCCCCCTCCACAGACTTCCTGGCAGCAGGCTGCTCTCTAAGCTACCGGGTTGTATTCCTGTCCTTGTGTACTCATGCACCAGCATGTATCGGTGACATTATTGGCCACATCAGCCAAAAACAGCCAATTGTCAATAATGGCAATTTTCCTTTTATCGGTGCCAATACAATATGGACCAATATATTGGTGCACCTCTACTTTTAGGTTGTGTTTCCCTTTCTATTGCTGCCTGTCTTGATAACCTGGGTGCTTGAAGCTTTGTTTTTTTCATAGGCAACATGAATATTAGGAACCAAATTTAGCTCTGTTTTAATTCTCTTAATTTCAATGGCAGAAATGGAAAGTAGCCCTTTAATACTGACCTACTCTACAGTACAGTTGTGGAATTTAACTTGCCCCTGGACCCTTGGATGAAACTTGCTTGACATTATTGTTGAAGCTACAGAACAGAGCCAGCTGCATTCTGAGATTGCCTTTCTGCAAGCTTCAGGTTTTGTAAATGAAGCATCAAACCCCCTCCCTAAATTTACTGCAAAGACTGGTAGAAATGTTTCTATTAAATTAAAATGCAAAGTATATTTCAAAAATAAATTATAAGCTTACACCCTTCTTCAGTGTTTCTAACCCAAATTTTGCAGGAGTGGTAATGATGAGATGCTTAACGTCAGGCTGACTATAAACAACAGTGAAATGAACTCATCTCTCTTTAGTGCCTGAACAGATTAAAAATACCAAAAGTGAATGGCACAAACAGAGAAAAGTAGATTAGAGATCAGCTTTTCAGAAAATTAGACATGAAATTGTAAATAGGCTACATGTCCAATTGCTGTGCATGCCCTCAGACTGTGTGGCCAGGTGCAGACATGGTGGGGTTGTTGGATGTAGCCATGTTGGTCTAAGGACATAGGCAGACAAGGTTCTTTGGGTAGATGTGATTATCTTTTATTAGAGCAACTAAATATTATTTATACATCTACCCAAAGAACCCTCTTTGCCAGGTTAAGACATGTATCCCTGAAACATGCAAGATATCTCAGCTACTTCAAAATGAAAACTTTCTATAAAAAAGAAGCAAAAGTCCAACTTCCAGAGACCTGGAGAATTCCAGCCCTACTCCAGCCTTTGTTTGATCTGAATTTGCATACCTGGAAAACAACCTCTACACAAGAGAACTGCCTCAGCCAGGAGATACATTTATCAACCCTCTCTCCTGTGCAACAGAAATTCATTTTACCAAGAAGGAAGAAAATTTCAACACCCAGCCTGCCATCAGACACCATGGAGGTAAGCAGACTGCTCCAACTTTTATCTGAGCCTAATTTGCATAAAAGTAACTTTTCCACCCAGGGGAACCTATAACATCTTTCTATTCTCCTGTACAATATGAAGTTTCATTCCTACCTGGGAGAAATGTTACAATCTGTGCATTCTCCTTTGCCTGAGGAAGGGAGAGTGAGCCTGAAAGCTGGCAAATAAAGACTTTTTACAACTATTTAGTTGGTTTAATAAAAGATATCACCTCTATGAAGAGTTCTGAATACAGGTGCAGACATTACACTTTTTCCAGTTTAAGTGGTTGGAAACTGGTCTACAGAAGTTCGGTGCAGACAGACCAGTTTAAAAATGGTGGAACCCAATGTAAGATAGACCTGGACAGATGTAGTATCAGATATAATCTGTTTAGGTTAGACAGGTTTATCAAACTTCTGTCCCAGATACCCTCCCAACTCAAGTTAGGTCACAGTCCTGACAGCCCAAGAACCTTTGTGGATCCCCCATTAACCCCACTTCATGGGACGGGTTGGCTACCCTCAGCCTGTGCTCTTTTGCTTTGGCCGAGCACCAGGCAGGCCTGACCCCCAGGCTGTCACAGAGCTGAGGCAGAAAAGCCTCTGCTCCCAAACCCTGAATCCTGCCTGTGCCTATCAGCTGGGCAGAGCAAGGAGTGGGAGCAAAGGTCCCTACCCCAGCCCCCCACAGCCAGCATGGGGGGGGTGCTACATGACGGGGACTTCCCCCCTTCCCTGATGCTTGGCCAAGCTGGCCAGCGTGGCTTCGCTCCTCCACTCTGCTCCCCAACTAGCTGTCAGCAGCAGGGGGGAAAGCGAGACCCCCATCCTGCCCCCTGCAACAAGTGCAGGTTGGGGTGGGCAAGCAGTAGGGGCTCTGCTCCTCCCCTCCCCTTGCACATGACTGTCTGACAGCTACAAGCAGGAGCTGAGGCTCAGAGCTGCACAGTTGTCCACTGTGGCGGGAACTGGGAGTGAGGAAGAGGAAGGGAGCCCTCTCACTATGCAGGGTCCCCCCAGTTTGCTGGTTCATGTCTGGGCCCATGTGGCGGAGGCTCTGATCCACGTCCCCACCCTGGGTTTTTGGCATGGCAGACAGCCATACGGCTTTGAGCCATGGCTCCTGTCTGCAGCTATCAGGCATTTGGGTAGAGGGTGGTGGGAATGGAGCCCTGCCTTCCGGCTTCTGCCAGTGCAGGCATCTGCCTGCCTCCCGTCCCCCCCGTGAAGGGCGAACAAATGTTCCGTTCACTCCTGATCCAATCTATGCATCTTAGAGAAACCTGTGTAGATTGGATCAATTCTGCCTTGGGCTTTTTGAATGTCTGTACTTAACCTGTATGTGCATGCCAATAAAGCTACTATGACAGTGGTTCTGAACTTTTTTAGACTCAAGGCGCCCCTCAGAAAATGCAAGGTCTTAGTTTTCACTTGTGTTTTGACTACAGAAAAACAATTAAGCAGTCCTTCTGTTGCAAAGAACTCAGAAACATTTTTTGCCAAAAGAACGCTTTTGACGCTATATGGATTCCTATTTGAAATCTCAGGTTTTATCTTGTGAATCAAGTGTAGGTGTTCACACATATAACAGTATTCATATTGTGTGGCGCCCTGCAGCACCCTTAAAAGAATCTTGTAGCATCCTGCACTGTGTGAGAATCACTGTCCTATACTGTTCAAGCACTTAGCTCCATAACTATACTCATAAATAAGGGGAAAAAATCCCTCATGGTTTTCCTGAACCCCTTACTATTGTGTCCAAGTGACCTACTTCTGTGTCCGTTCTGAGACCTTTCTAGCTGTTTCTCCCCAATATTGTACAATGCTCTGTTTAGGGCTGCTATTTCCACCCAAGTCCTACTGCATAGTTTGGGTCAGTAACAAAAATAAGTTCCTTTTTCTTCTGCTGCTCCTGCAGTTGCCTGGAAAAGTGTTCTGAATTCTTCCCTTTAACATTGTCACCCAGACTGCTTTGGTTCTGTAGAACATAATGGAGATGAATGCCTGGAAAACATAATCCTTCTCAACCACAAAGAAACGTTTTCTCATTTTCACTACAGAGGTCACGAAAATAAGAACCATGGAAATGTAACGGCCCTGTCTGCTCTGGGCACCTTGGGGAAACAGTTCTGCAGGAGAAGAGGAAGCTAAAAACAGAGCCTTCCTCAAATCCAGGAGTCAGCTCCTGTGCCTGCAATAGCTTACATTTCTGTAAACTGTGCTAGTTTCCAGTTATTCTAACAAACATAGCATTATGGCTCTTCAGTTGTTTCCTTTGGCTGTGTGCGAAGTGTATTTGAAAGGCAGCAGAGGGAGCAGCGTGAACTGAACATCTTTAACTGGCACTTCATGACCTTCACTGACTGGGGGGCTATATTTTGCAACTCTGTAAGGCGGTTGGGCTACCATGAAAATGATATGCAGAAAAAAGCATTGTTGTAAAATTTACATGAAAATCTTTGGTTTGCATTTGGGAGGTAACACGCACATCAATTCCACACTGCAGGCCTTTTCCTTCAACAATGTAACTGCCAAAGAAAAAACACAACATACAAACTCCTGTTGTCAGAAATACGTGTGCAGCAGTGTATCCAGCTATATAGCTCCAGTGTAGCTAAGACATCCAGCTGTTCATAAGTATCTGCATTTAACATCATTGCACATGCACTTTAAAAAAAGACTAGGCATACAAATGGGCATTCGAGATAGAAAATATTCTCCTGTGTTTTGGGAAATAACAGAACAGAGAATGTTAAAGCAAAATGTAGCATCAGATTTTATTCTAGAACATACCAGATAATTAACAAGTTAAGATTTTGTAGAAAAACACCCAACAAACAAACAAAATCTGGGTTATTTAATATTGTCATGTGGAGCATTTTCTGAGCTGTCTAATAAAATCAGTAACTACAGAAGCTCACTTTATCAGCTGCCTTATATATGCAGGATTGAGAATTTTCACAGAAAGCATGAATTGCTAATACAGTTATTATGAAGTGTCAAATTTATCCCTGGTGTTAAACAATAAAATCAATGGAGTTACCCAGGAAATGAATATGGCCCTATATTTCCAATTCAAATTATAACAACAGTGAAGCTGCTCCCTATAGGGAAACCTGAAAATTGAACTAAGTAAAGAAACAAAAAAAAAAATCCCACATTGTAGCATGACTTCCAGCAGAATAAATCCAAACTGAGGTTCCAATCCTGCTATGAACACACTGTCTGAAATATTTTTATAGTGCCTGCATTGTAATTTAGACTTATTCAACATTGTTTACCTCTGTTATTCTAATGCTCTCATCACAATAATATCTAGCTACCAAAGTCTTTGTGGTTGTTACCAATGGTTGTGAACCTCTAGAATGAGTAATCCTGCGATACCATGAGTGCCAGAAAATCTATTCTTCAACTGAGCTAATGGACCCTTTGTAGATCACATTTTTATATAGGTTAACATTTTCTGATTGACCCTTTTTGTATAATGCTAGGTATGATTTGCGTGTGTTTCTTTTCTGCAGTCTATTCTTTTATGAACGCCTCGCACAGCTTGATTAGTAAAGGATTTTAATACCTGTTCTACCTTTAATACCTGTTTCCACCTTTAACCTATAAAAATGATTATATGACGCCTGGCAGTATAGCATGCTAGCATGGTGCCAAGGTTGATGGACAAAAGGCTGTTAGTCTTGTCAAAGCATGCTGAGTCTGAGTCACTCTGATTGTCATCAGCTTGAAACTTTTCCTATAACCCTGAAGTTAATCTAAGGTCTCAGAACAGGTGTTTTGCCCCCTACTATGTGATCTATAACTTGAATATTTAAAACTAGAGTGAGAATCCACTTGCTAATAAAGGATTGTTTTCTTTGAGAAATTTCCTTCTTCCTATTCTCAATCAGGGAAGTAAGGTCTGTATATTTAATTTTCTCCATGTGTTCAATCACCTCCCTTCCTCTTTACCATTATACGTACTGTAACATCTGTTCATTTCCCTTACATCCAGCTGGCCTTCTCTCTGGATCTGTATAACTCCTCTCCATAGAAGAGAATAGCTTGTGTTGTCTGTGTGCCAAAGTTAAGTCTTTCATCCAAAGGTCTCTGAGCATTTTATGAGCATTATTAATAAATGAAGCCTCACAACTCCCTCTCTTTAAAGGAAATAAATATCATTATTTTCTGAAAGCAGATAGCAGCAGGTGCCCAGCCAAGAACACGGGGTGTACTGCAAAATATTTGGAAGGAGATTCTGATAGAGAACAGTACATAGGTGGCCTGGGACAATACTTTTTAGGGACATGGGGGTAGGACTTTATTCTTTGTGAGATTAACAGATACCAGTACATGAGCAACTGAAAAAACTGGAGGAGATTGCAGCAAGGAAGATTTAGGCTGGAGACTAGGAAAATGTAGCTGCATGAGTAGTGAAGCACTGGAGTTGGCTTTCTTACAACAGGGATTTGGAGGTTTTCAAGAACAGGTTAGACCAGTGATTCTCAGCCAGGGTGTTGAAGCACTTTGGGGTGCCTTGAGATCTTTTTAAGGGTTCTGTGATGTGCCACACCATGTTATCACTGCTAGGTGTGCAAACATGATTCACAAAATAAACCCAGAATTTTCAGATAGGAATCCAGGGTGTGAAAAACATTCTGACTTGTGATCTTTCTGAGTTCCTTGCAACAGAAGAATTGCTGTATTATTTCTCTGTAGCCAATAAAGTGAAAATGAAGAGACGGCATTTTCTGAAGGGTGCCTTGAGTCAAATGAGGTTGTGCCTTGAGTCTAAAAAAGTTGAGAAACCACTGGTTATACAAATATCTGAAAGGATTAGTTTTACTGTACTTGATTCTGCTCACCACAGAGATGAACTTGATCTCTTGAAGTTCTTTCTTGCTGATGTTTCTGTGATGCTCCAATTTCTAGCAATTAATTTTCAACTCATTTTAGTTCTTTAATGAAAAGGAAACTTCTGACCATCTACCCTGCAACTACTCCAGCAAACATTCCCCTGCCAGACTTCAACTGTTCTGCATAGTTTTGCCATTTATTACACTGCACATTTCCTATCAGCAAGGAGCTAAACCTAGTGTTAGCTACAAGAGAATGGTTATAACTAGCAGGTTTTCTCTGAAGTCACACCCTTTTAGACTGTGACCTCATTACTAATCACACTTATGTCACACCCATTCCTGGACTGGAGATCGCTAAGGAAAACTTGGTCTTAAGATGTCAGCAAGCCTTAAAACAGTTTCTGAAAGATGCATTTTCCACTTCTAACCCTTCACTAATAACACTCACCAGTCCCCTTCCTATTTGAGTTATCTTTTAAACATTAATTGAGTCCAGAGTCCAGAATGAGCAAATCCGTAGTAATGTGTCGGCCATGGGGTTGGTCACGGAGCACCTCTTTACTTTCCTCAAAGTCAATATTAAATCAAGGCCATAGGAAGTATCTTTTGGATATGAGTTCTGCTAACCAAAGGTCCATTTATGCCATTTGGAAGGGTTTGTGTAAGCCCTATTGACCTAGGTATACTGGGTCATGTAACAATCTAGATAACCTAACAGGCCACAGTAATTTCAGCTGGATAATGTATGCTTCACTTTTCTGTCTGAGCCCATTGTGTAATGTTGCTGACACAAATGAGGCCATGCATTTCCATGGTGGTTTTAAGTGGCAATCCAAGCACATGGCAAGGATATCTAAGTATGCAGTAAAAGTTTTTCATAGATTCTTTTAAAGAGTCTGGAAATTAATTTTGGCTATGATGGGCTTCTATTGCTGAAGTATAAAGATCAAGAGATGAAAGTCCATGGGTTGGCAAAAGGGATTTGGTTTCTGGGATTTTGTATTCTGTTCTTAGTAACCCTGCCTTATTGTGTGACTTGGGCCAAATCTCTTAAATTTACACTTTTAGAGTTTCCTTACCTATAAAATGAGACTGATGCTGTAACAGTTCATTTTAAAAAGCATGTTGAAATTTTTAGATTAAAAGGCTTCAGAGTACTATGTTAAGTAAGACCTTAATTCAGCTTTCTTTTCAGTGCTCAGAATTGTGTTTGTACAAATAGGCAATGCAATAAATTGTATGGTACACACTAGACAGACAGGGTTCTTTGGGTGAATCTGAACAACCTTGTCTACCTATGTCCTTAGACCAACACGACTACAACCTACATTCATGGTACACACTATTTACATGTGTTACTTTGGGACTGAAAAAAGACTGTGCACTCACCCAAACTTAATGTAACCAGGCTCATTAAGTAGAAAATAGCCTATTTTTCTGTCAGTGCTGAGGTACTAGCAGTCCTGCAAGTGACCACTCCTGTCATTTTCAAGGCTTTTAATAGCCAGTTTTGTGTCTGACAGTCAAAAATTACTGGAGCTTGCCAGTGTCAGGGCTGCTATCTCCCCTCATTTGCAAGGTTTCTAATAGTAGCTCTGAAACTGCCCAGTTCCTATCATTTCAAGGTTTCTGATAGTAACCCTTTGACAGTTGCTCCCCGGTCACCATATCTGGCGCTGAATGTTATCACGTAGGGAAACAGAGAGCATTGTAAAATGCTGCTGAAAGATGCTACGTGTCTAAGCAGTTTCTATGTGCCTCACTGCTATAGAGATCATTGAAACAAAATGAAAATTGTAGACAATATGTACGTAGTGTTGATTAAAAATTAATTTTAATTGATTTAGTTGATTAAAAATCAATTTTATTTCATTTTAAATAGACCCTGTTTTGGTTTCTTTGATTATCCTATTTTTTCCTCCCATTTCTCTTTTTCCTAATGGAAAGAAGAAAGCTAAGGAGAGAGAAAAGAGGCGGGGAAACGGGGAAAAATTTTTTATTTGACTAGGAATAGATCAGAATGACTCATTTTGATGGATTAAAAAAAAACTGGAAGAAAAAATTAAAAACTTTTTTTTTTTAAATGTACTGAGGCATTTTGTGATAAGTCTCTGTCACGTGGCAATGTTGTCCAGCAGTGAGTGTGTTACCGATCTAACGTACCTAATGGCAATGCACCCAAAGGACACGTTCACGGGACTAAGCTAAGAGACTGTGCTGCCTCTGTGCCTTTGAGACTGGGGTTCACCCCATCACGCTCCTGCCATGTAATGACCACTGCACGTGTCCATGTGAGGGGGCTGCCGTGAAGCAGCCATGCTGGGTTTTGGTGTAGGCACATCCACGCTGTTGCCAGGGGTCAGCGTCAAGACAGCGCCTCCTGACCAGGCCGAAGCCTGGGGGCAACAGGACCAGGCCAGTTAGAAGAGTGCGAGTGTGTGCGTGTATACATGTGCTTGTGTGTGTGTGCAGGTGTGTGTATGCATGTGTACGTGTGCCTGTGTGTATGTGTACATGTGTACAGGGGTCTATACGTGTGTATACATGTATAGGCGTGTGTGTGACCTCAGA
>NW_017729009.1:7900388-7908166 GCF_001723915.1 Gavialis gangeticus
GGGGGTGGGGGGGGGGGGGGGGGGGGGGGGGGGGGGGGGGAGAGCGAGATGTCAGTCACGTGACGGCTCCAATATGGCGGCGCCGTGTCCCTGGCGCTGCGGCAGCTGCTGAGGGAGCCGCGTCTCTTCCGGATCATGGGCCGGAGCCTGTGAGCGCAGGGTCGCCCGTTCCGTGGGGGGCGGCGGCCATGCAGCCCCCGGCGCGGGAGCAGGACACGCGCACCAAGAGCATGTTCGTGTCCCGGGCTCTGGAGAAGATCCTGGCCGAGAAGGAGGCGAAGCGGCCGCCGCACGGGCAGCTGCGGAGAGCCTGCCAGGTGGCACTGGGTGAGTGCGCCAGGGGTGGGCCAGGCTCCTGCGCCGCGGGGTCGGGCTGCGCTGCCACGTTGGATCCTCCTGGACTTTGCACCTCCCAGGGAGGATCCCCGGGGAGGGGGCGGGCGGGATCGCTCCTCTCTACACACCTGGGGGAAGCAGAAGCAGGATGGGGGCATCTCCACAGGGAAGGGAAATGCTGCAGATCCTCCTTAGGCTCATCCCACCCTGGTGTCCCCCCAAGTCAGGTCTGGAGCAGGTGGTCACAGGCTCCTCAGCTTGAACAGCAGAGTTATCTATCCTGCTACTGCTTTGACATGTGCTGTCTCCTTCCAGCAAGGCAGCACTTGGAGGTGGCCATTTGTGTGTGGTGAGCTTCGGGGGGCATCTCTGCTGCTTTCTGCATCCCCAGTGCTTCATTTTAGAGCTGATGGTCTTCCTGCAAAAGTCATTTGCCTTCTAGCCAAAGTTGTCCGGGGCCGTTTTGGATGTGTTCCTATTTTTGAGGGATCACATCAACTTGAAATCAAATTGCAGTCGGTGTTGCAAATTCCTACTTGGAAACTTTAGTGTCTGCACAGTTTTTTGCACCCTTGTAGTTGGGTTTTTTCTGGGTTTTTTTTTTCCTTCAAAGTGTGTATTCCGTATTACTGTGCAAAAGACCCAAAAGGGAGAAAAAGACTAACTGAATAGGCAGGGAAGAGTGAAACTTTACATTTAGAAGGATACAAAGTCCTGTTAAATGTAAACAGACAGAAATAGTGATGCTGGCTTCTGCCACTTCCCCCCCCACCCTTGTACAACAATATTGGGTGTTAATTGCAATGACAGTATGGGAAGAAGTATATGTAAGGGGTTATATATATTTACAGTTATGTGGTAATCTTGACTTATACATATGGCCTGAGCCCTACATTAGGATAAGGGCCCTGTGCTGTTCAATACACAGAAAAGATCTCTGCCCTGAAGAAGTCATAATCTAGGGCTTCCATCCAGCAGCTGTATCTGTGTGCCCGGATAGATGTGTGCTTGGACCTTGTGGCAGGACTAAATAATAATGTGTAAAAGACAATTAGAGTGGGGAGAAAAGAACGAATGGAGTTGTTGAGATAAGAACATGTGTCATACATATATATATATATATGAGATGTCATAATTAGCATTATTCATTTTTTAAAAATTTAATCATATTTAATTTATATTGAATAACATACTTGCTGCCTACTGGTAAGCATGTGGGTTTTGGTTTCTCACTGTTCTCATTGCTTTCTTATTTGTAGCTTTTGAGGTAAAACAGAAAACTGAAACCCTCTCATGAAATCAACCAATGTTGCCTTAAAATTAATTGTGTTTCCTCTTTCACTGGGATAATTCTGCTAATGAATAAATAGTAAAATTGTGCATGTGTGTGTTTTCTTTTCTTTTATTAAACTGCAAAATTAAAAAAAAAAAGGTAAATGCATGGTTGAAGATGATGGGTTTATTTAATATAAGTAATGTAATTCCTCTTGCTCAGAATCATGTAAGCGTGATGTAAAAGGATTCATAGTGTTGATGTGGATGTGTGAGGGAGAAAGAGATAATGGTGACAGGTATCATGAAGCTGAAATTTATACTTGAGTCATCTAGTCTAATCCCCTGCACAAATACAGGATGTGATCTTCGTAAACCTTCCGAGACAGATGCATTTCCATCCCTCTCATGAAAACTTGGGTAACCTGTTCCATTTTCTTACTGTTTTGACACTTAAGGAAGTTTTCCCTGAGTTGTATGCTAAAATTTTTCTGCTGCGCTTCAGATCTGTTGCTGCATCTCTCTATGGCAAAGGAAAAATGTTTCTCTTTCCTTTACAGCTGCCTTCCAGATATTTGAAAACTGATATCGCGTGCCCTCCTCACCAACTTTTAGTAACTGTTCTTCAAACTAAACATACCTGTTTCCATCTGATTTCCAGTTTGCTTTTCAGCCTCTTTTTAGTCTTCATTGCTCATTTCTGAACCAACTCCAGGTTGTCTATATCCTTCTTAAGACAAACTGCTCAGAATGACTCCGTGTTCCGGCTGAGGCCTGAGCTGTGTTGGTACGGTCACCTCCTGTGTCTTTCCTACAGTGCTTTTGTTTAACTTTCTTTTTTTCCTATTTTGTAAGTTATGGCATCTGCAACAAACAAGCTGGAATATAATTATTCTAAATTCCATTTATTATAGTAGTAAATTATTAAATAAATGAAGGTCTCTTCAGTTAGATGACTTACTGGTACGCTAACCCACAAATTAGCAAGTGAGGTTATAAAACACTTATATAGATGTCACTCTTGCTACCCATATGATTGAAATATGTGGTGCACCTAGAGTTGGTCCCCATCCTAAATAAGTGGGGAGGTCCAGGCTGTCTGTTCATTTGCTCTTAATTCCTTATTAAGCACCTGACAGAACCTCTCTATATTGAGTAGATTTGAATTATGTAGTAAGTTAGAACCGTTTAGCACTAAATTAAATTACTTATTCTAATATCTCACTTTAAGACCACACTTCTGTAACTCTTGTGTTATATATAGGCTCAATTCAAATTAACTTTTAAATTCCATTGCCACTCTTAAAATCAATGGATAATGTTAGAAGATTTGATCAAGGAATGTGTCATATTAAACTGATTTGGGGTTGTGGCAAAGGGGAGCTCGATCATGCTTGGCTGGTCCCGTAACACTAAATTATTCTGCCAGTTATAGCTATCTGAGCTTCATATATGTCAGGAATTAAGAAATCCTGTAGATAAACTACACAAATCTACAAAAAGGCCCCCAAAACCTCTTCCTTATTATATTGGAGAAAATCTAATGGGAATAATACTTCTCTGAAATTCTGAAGCAACAAAAAGTAAATATAACATTAGTCCGCTGATGAGAGGATGGAAATTCAAGTGAATTGCCACATTACAATGAACGTTGTAGTGATTCTTATTCAGAAGTGGAGGTACTATTTCTCTGTAATTTAAAGAATTTTCTGACTTTTCTGACAGAATTCCTACTATCCCCAGTTAAACTCAGTCTAATATATTTTTTTAGGAGCTGCAGAACTACTTGATGTCTAGCATAAATTCCATTAAAGGAATGAGAAACAAGTAATGTATTTTAAAAAAGGCCAGAGAGGAATGAAAGGGAGTGTCTAAGGCATGTAAAATGTTTTGCTTGCTGTGCTCAGTAACACAATTAGTTCCTGTAGACTTTTCAAAGTCTGAAGCGCATAGAGCATTGGGTTAGAATAAATGGAGTTTGAATAGATTCCTTCATTCCACCTTTTGCTTCAGTGGTGGATGTAATAGTTGCAGCTTGTACTCATAGTGCCAGTAAATCCCAGGAGAGACTGGGAGAAATGGAGCTTTTAAACAGAGGGGGCTTTCTGTTGTGCTCTAGGGAACAGTGTACATAGGAAAACCAGTTTTCAATAGACAAGTACCTAGTACTTCCTGTATAAATAGTTGTTTGATAAACATACTCTAAGTATATGACTCTTGAAGAGTTACAAAGAGACACAGAGAAAACATAGGACAGCAGTTAGAGTGGATGCAAAGCCAGTCATACCTCTGGTTCAAGCGATACTTGGCAATGGGTTGTGATAACCTTCTCTGCGAATCCTGGTTTTTTCTGATTTTAAAAAAAAAAAAAAAAAAAAGAAGCAAATTCTCTGATTTAAAAATGCACACATCCATGATTAAAATGAAACATCACTCATATTGGTATCAGTTGAATACAATGTTTTATTGATATATTTACAATTTTTAAATCAACTGGAAGCCTACCAGTGCCTCAGTCTCCATAATAAAATAAATTCTAAATACCTATGAATTTTAATGTTTGATTTTGGGTTTTTTATTATGGAACGTCAGAACTCTCCCTGCCCCCTTCACTCACCAGGATGTGGATCCAGCTGCGGCTGTCTCCTGTCACTGCTTTGTGGTGCTGAGCAGCCCTGACATGCCAGTGCCCTGCCCATGTTACTGCCCCTCGCTCCCAAGCCACAGCCTCCAGCCCTGCCGGAGGGGACCCCCAGCTGCTAGAGCTACGGGGCCAGGGACCCACGTCTGCAGCCCCCTGCAGCAGTGCCTGAGCTCCAGCTGCCACCTGCATGTGTGCCCCCCTCTGGAGTGCATGCAGCAGCAGGGAACCAGCCCCTTCCTCCCCACCCCACCCCAGATGAGCTGCCGTGTCTGTCCCGCTTCCTACCTGGGCCCTACGGCCATGCATGGCCCCAGGCCCCACAACCCACAGCAGCTGGGCACCAGCCCTGCCCAACTCCCTCCCTCAGTATGGGGGCCTTAACCCCCCCCCCCCGCCAGACTTACCTGTGGCAGCTGCTCTCCAGGCTGCCTGGTGGTCATATGCACATGTACGTGTGCCCATGGCACCCCCTGCTTGACTGCCGTCCTCTTGCTCCCTGCAGCCCCTTTCAGGCTGGAATTCTGTCAGCCTGGAAGGGGAAACCCACCATTTCCCTGCAGTTTTCTCCTTAAAGGAGAAAATCTGGGTTTTACCACATTTTTCTGTGGTGAGTGGAAAACCCAGATCCCTGGTCTTCTCTGTCCAGGTGGTTTAAATGACAGCCAACCAGGTAGCATGATCTTTGCCAATGGAGGAAACACTAGGTTTTTTATATTTGATGTTTAAGGCTTCTGTTAACATGTGCTAAGTAAACCTTTTATAAAATCAGATTAGCCAGGACACACATTTGCTACCTATCCTGTATAACCTTCTGTGGCATCCTTGAATAAGCAATTGCAGTGTGTAATATCTGAGCTAAAATTCACAATACAGTTGGGTAGCCTGTTAAAAACAAAACCCCAGTCTTAAGATCTGACTTCTTGGAGATGTCTAGCTAGCACTCAGTATAGACAGCAGATGGGTTGTTTTTTGGGTTTTTTGGAGTTTTTTAAATAATACCTTTTTCCTAGTGAAAACACATGTTACAGCCTCTTGGCCAGCATTTGTTGTGGAAACTGGAGCCGGCAAGGTGTGTCATGTTGGCAAAGAGAGGGTCTTGCATCACTACCAGTAGGTTTCTCAAGAGGGCTGGTAGGGTGTTGTTTGCTGTGCAGACTTATCTTTGTGTTAAGCATTTCTTGATTCATGGAAACCTGAAAATGTGACTATGTTACAGACCAGCAAGCACACCATAGTTTTGCTGTGTTTTAAAGACTTTTTTCTTTAGAGGTACATTGCTTGATTTTTCTGTTTAAAGCTGCACAGCTTGCAGTGATGCATTGTATGGGAGAACTTTATTTTCTCCTGGAGATTATGAATGTAGAGGTTTGACTTTGAGGGCTCCCACAAGTCAGCTAGTGCAGCCAATCACACTTTCCATTTGATATCTAGTCTGCAGCCCAGGTGCAGTCACAGTATGGATTGTCCACAGCTCAGTGACATGCTGTTGCTGTGGCAGCTTTCATATAGCTATGGCTTTTTTGAGAGGCAGTACAAGAAGTTGCTAAAGGCCATGTTAGGTATTCCAGCTGAGGTTGTTACCCAGAGAATGTGAAGGCATGAGATTGAACAGGGAATGCACCAACTTCAGAAGGAGCTGCAGGAAAAGATGCTGTTGTGAATAGATGCAGTCTCTTATAGTGGTTGAATGCTTTTGGTTCAACAGCTGTTCTAGAAGTGACCTACAACCAAAGCAGGGACTGTATATTGTGGAGATGGGTATGTAGCTGTGGACCCAGAGCTGTGCAAGGAACTCGTGCTGCCCCTGGATATATGAGCATAAGAATGAGAATGGCAGTTACAAGTTAGAAACGCATGGCTTTCCCCTTTTGGAATTTGACCGTGGCTGATTTAACTGCTGTCAAGTCCTGTGGATTTTGTGGGGATGTGGTTTGGCAACAATTTCTGTATCTTGCTACATACGCCAAGTTATTTGTGTATGAAACTTTAAAATTGTTATGTGTAGATACATGGCTCACTCTTCTTCAATTTCCAAGGAAGTATATTGTTAAAAATCATACTGTTCACTTGTGAGGTAGGCCTTGGTAGATCAGAAGTTTGGGAAACCTTTTTCTAAAACGGGTTCCCAACCCTCGGACCGTGAAGAGTTGGCTGCCAATCTGCAGGAGGGTTGGCTGCCGGACCGGAAATTCAGAAGTGACTGGCATACTGTGAACCAGCAGCCAACCCCTTTTCATATTGAGTATAAAAAAGGGTTGGGTGCCTGCTCGCAGTATGCCGGCCACTTCCGGTCCATGGTTTGCCGGTCCACAGCATAAAAAGGTTGGGGAACCCCAGTTTCAAAACACTGGGGAAACTCATCCAGACCTTAGCTAGAAAGCTGTTGTTGAGTAATGTAGGATTTGGAGGCTAATGTCTTGGGGGCTCCAACATGAAAGGTACTTCTTGTCATTTAAAAAAAGAGAGTGGAGACTGGCAGGAACAGTTCATACTACAGCAAGACTAATGAGTAGCAGAAATTCTCAGTGCAAAAAAAAGTCAGAGATTATTGCAGTATCAAGGGCACACATTAATCCTAGCCAAGTCTCTGCAAGGCCAAGATTCTTAAGAATTTTCCATCTTAAACATACTGTTTGAAGAATAAGAACAGGCAAAGAAATTGTCAGTTTCTATGTATGGCCTTCTGTATGCCTTGGAGAAGCAGACACTTGAATGCAAAAATTAACATTCCCTAGTCCTTTTCAGTGTATATAATAACAGAGCTTTGAAGTTCTCTTAACTTTCTCTTCTAAATGCTTCTCAATAAATCAACATCTATTATAAATTGTAAATTTTTATTTTAAGTGTTTAAACTTTTTACAGAAAATCCAATTCTTTGGCAAGTATCTTTTTGGATTTCTTTTTAAGGAACAATTTCTAAAATAAGTTACTTTTCCATTAGGAACTTTTGTTTGAATGTTGATCTGATCTAGTTTCTTGTGAGACTGAAATGTGTCTAGAGTACAGCTTGGCCTAATACAGACTACAAAACAATTTTGGGGGTGTCCAAGCAAGGAAAAGCCTTTTTCTATGGAGTGGTATTGGCAGTAGGTTTGGAGGGACTGACTTTCATCACTTCCTGCCAGAAACTAAGTTTTGTCAAAGTGTCTGTAGCTGATTGGGTGGGGGTGGGGGCATGCAGAAGGGAAGTAGGGAAAAGGTGAGTGCTGAGTATAACCTTAAGAGTAAGGGTCAACTCAAGGAGGTGGCCAGCCAATTTCATGGGGAGATTGTGGGGCTGGCTGCCATTTTCACAGGCTGATTGTGGTCGCCCCCGCCCCCCCGCCACCTCTATCCAAGGGGCCTTGGTGGCCTCACCCCTTGCCACTGATTGGTTGCAAGGACTGTCTGTCACTTGTCCCCCTCACCCATTGGTAGAGAGGGGCAGAGCTGCAGAACAGGCAGCACTCTCAGCCAATCAGCAGTGAGGGGTAGGGGCAGTAGTCATCTTGGACTTCCCTTTGGTTTGGCAGTCCCTCTCCTTCCC
>NW_017729009.1:7908354-7918057 GCF_001723915.1 Gavialis gangeticus
CCCCCCCCCCCCCCCCCCCCCCCCCCCGTGTGCTGCATGACCAGGCTGTAGCACCATGGGGACTGCTGGCTTCCTCTGGGGAGCTAGCATTTTATTTTCAGTCAGGGTTTTTTGTTTTGTTTGGGTTTTTTGCAATTTCCGCAAAATCACAGTTTTGTTAGGTCCCTACCTATGAGTAGATGGCTTTAATATGATGCCCCTGAAATACAAAAACACAGAGTAGTTTTAGTGACTGTTCTTTGCATCTCTCAGTATATTTGTCATACTTGAATGCTGGGGGCAGAGGGAAGAGTGCAGTAATTAATCTAAATACAATACACTTTTGTGCACCAGGAATACAAGTGACACTATTAATAACGTTATAAATAGAAGCATGAAGCATGTTGATAATAAAAATTTTTAAAAAGTTGTGGTCAAACAGCTGGTGCACAGCACTAGGATCTCTTTTTGGTATTGCTAAATCAAAACTTTTTCTCTTTTAAATTTAAAAAAAAAAAGAAAAAGAAATTTCTGGTCCTGATGGGGGAAAAATAGAACCACTTGAATATGTCTCAGGGCAGATTGCCTGAATCTGCTCATAACAGACCTGTCTCAGAGAAGTGTGAAAATACGTGTCACTTTAAGAGGGCACGAATTCTGGAGCCAAAGCTTAATTGAAATGTTAACGTTAACTTGTGTCATTGCTTTAGAAATCCAGGTCCTGGGATTGTGGGCATAGCTTGAATACTAGTTTTCTTTGCCAAGTCTCTCTCTTTGGCTTTGGTATACTGTGCTAATAAAGCCTGTGCAAGTGTTTTAAGCAGTCTGTCCCCATATGCACAAACAACCGGCCAGTAATAAAGATTTAGACCAGCCCAAAGATGAGTGAAACAGGTGCTTGATCAGTAATTTGTTAGATGCTTTTCCATGATCTAGCTGCCAGAATAATTTGTGGCATGCTCTTAGTGTAGCTTTGCCTGCATAATTATGCCTCTATCCAGTTTTTCCTTACTGTGGTATCTAAATCCCAGAACTAAGGATCTTAATACTTTTGTTCATAAAACATTTGACTCTACTGCTTGTTTAACCTCTGTTCTTTGGCTTCCTTTATAATTTTGGCAGATGATTTCCCCTGATTTACCTTTTCCTTTTTTGCTTATATTCCACAAAGGGATTCATAACAGGGTTAATACTGAGCTTGGAAGAGTCGGGACTGAGGCGGTATTTGTAGCAGCTTTCTCTAACGACACAGGAAGTAGCAAAGGCCAGTACTGTTCAGTTGGAAATGTCATTTTCATGAGTCAGCAGATAATTCTGGTCTGTTACCTGCAGCAGTGTTTTGGGGGAGGAGAGGGTGGAATAAGCCCACAACTCTTATCCTTTTAAACAAAAATGATTATATGCAAGATAAGGCAGTTGAGCAGGGGAGGCAAGCCTGAGATCAAACATGGCTTGAACAATGGAAGACTTGCATTCCATCCCATCTGCAAGCCAAGTATCGGCTAGCAAAAACCATCTAATAAAATAAAAGCCTTACTCTGTCTGTCTGTGTGTCCGTAACGCTTTTGCCCAACTGCGCATGTGCCAATTGGCTGGACGGGCGAGTGGGTGGGGCCAGCTGAGTTCAAACGGGAGCTCCTCTGCAGCCGCCAGTGCCTCCTCCAGTGTGGCAGCTTCCTCCATCCCACCTCCACTTTAAGTGGGCTTTTTTTTAAGCCCCCTGATCACTGTCCAGGCGGGTTTTTTTAAATCGGCCCAGAGGTTCAGGATTTCCCTTTGCTCTGGGGGTAAAAGCAGGGGGAGGGCAATGGGAGGCAGCAGGGAGCACACACGGACCTGTTTGCAGCCATGCGGTGCTCCCTGATGATTGCCTCCCCCTGCTCCCACCCCCGGAGCACAGCAAAATCCCAAACATTTGGTCAGGGCAGGGCGAGTGGGGGCTGCAGCTGTGACAGGACAGGGGGGTGGGGAGGGTTGCTTGTTTTCCAGCAGGGGGGGAAAAGGGGTGAGGGCCAGCGGTGGCAGCACAGGTGCTGGTGCCTATACTCGAGGGGCTGAGCAGCCACTGCCTGGGGAGGGGGGAAAAGGAGCGGGGAAGAGGGGGAGGGGCTGTGGCCTGGCTGCCTTGAAGGGCACTGCAGCCCTATCCCAGGGCGGGAATGGCACAAGCCTCCCTTCCTCTTCCCTCAGCCCATGCTGGGGCTGGACATGCTCTGCTGCTGCCTGTGTGAATTGAAGCCACTGTGCTCCTGCTCAGGCAGGACGGGCAGCTGGGGCCCTCCTGCAGGGCTGCGGGGAGGGGGGGGATAGGGGGCTGCAGGGCTGGGGACTGTGGGTTGGGAGTGTGGGGGGCACTGGCAGCACTGGGGGGCTTTAGGTCAGGAGTGAGGGGCACTGGCAGCACTGGGGGGCTGTGGGGCAGGAGTGGGGGGCACCAGCAGGGACAGGGTTAGTGGGGCTGTGGGTCGGGAGTGAGAGGCACTGGGGTGGAGGCAGGGGACTGTGGGCTGGGAATGCAGGTCACTGGCAGCATCATGGGGCTGTGAGTCAGGAGGGAGGGGCACCAGCAGGGATGGAGAAGAGGGATACAGGTTGGGAGTGAGGGGCACTGTCATGGCCCAGGGGGGCAAGATACTGCAGTTTGGTAAGTAAGAGCCACTGGCAGGGCTGGGGTCAGTGGGTTGAGAGTGAGGGGCAGCAGCAGGGCTGGGAGGCCTGTGACTTGCCAGTGAGGGGCAACAGAATGGGCAGGGCCACCCTTCGGGGCCGGCCATGTAAACACTCCTTTGAAATCCATCATTCGTGAGGGGCAGTTGGTATGAGAGAAGTCTCATTATGTAAGAGAGACCTGAACAATTCATTTCCAGGCATGATGGTTTCAGTGAGTGTTTAATCCTTGACTTTTATTTAGCTGTATATAAAAATAAAACAGTAATTATCAAACAGTTGAAAGAGAGGCATTTTAGATGATTGCATCAAGTTCTCTTGTGATGAGCCGGACGTTAATTTGCATTTTGGTAACCTGTTTCATTTTCAGAGTCACCATGAATATAGATTCTAATTCAGGGGTGGGCAAAATATGGCCTGTGGGTCAGATCCGGCCTGCAAATTGATTGTATCTGGCCTGTGACTGCCCCTGTGGTGCTCTGCTTAGGCATGTAGTGCCTAGCATGCGTCCCCATGGCTGCCACTGCTTTCCTGTGCTGCCTACTGCCCAGAGGGGCGCAATAGGAGGAGGAGGAGCTGCTGGAGGTGGGGGGAAGCCAAGCAGTACCCAGATGACTGCAGAAGCAGTGGGTGCAGCCCGGCCAGGAAACTGCATATTGGCCCAGGGCGGTGCCATCAGTGGGTCTGGGGCAGGTGTGGATGGGATCAAGTTAGGCTTTGTCTCATGCGGAGTGGTGTGGGGGCAGCTGCAGGCCAGAGGGGAGGGACACAGATCTCACCTACACCCTACTGCCTGGGTGAGCTCTGCTGCACATGCCCCCTGTTGGCACTTGGGAATAGAGGGTCTCTAATCTCAAAAATACCCCTCAAATATACCTCCTTAGTGATTGTTCTTATATAAATTGCTTTCTCACACTGCTTTCGTGTCCCCATTTTACAAATGACAATAGCACTAACTTGCTGATCTGCTTCTTGGGCATTCTGTGATAAGTTCTCATTTATTTTGAATAAAAAGGATATTCAAAGGTTCCTTACATGTAATACAGAGCAAGCCATCATCTAAAATGCTGACCAACTCTACCAGGCAGTAGGCTCCCTGTCTAGCTGTACAAACTGAGCTGCTTATACAGTAAGATTCTGTGGTCGCATCTACATGTGCTATTAATCCAAAGTAGGCTTACTACACAGTAAAAATACTGCGCAGTAAGCCTACCTGGGAACAGATTTGTTCACAGTGGGAGAAGCCTGGTACAGGGCTGCTTCTGCCCTGCTCTGCCCCCCTGTAGCAGCCGGGGGGAGCTCCAGGCTCCTCCTGGGTGCTAGCCCAGGGGCTGGCAGGAGAGCTCTGCCAGCTGCAGTGGGAGCTGTCTCCTGACCCCATACACATTGGGAGCGGTCCTGAACTGCACAGGGCCAGGAGACAGCTGCTGCAGAGCTCTCCTGCCCCAGGCACTTGGGGATAAGCCCCATGCCCAGTGGGGGCTTCCCAGTGCAGCCTGGGGCTGTCCAGAAACCATCTGGTTCTGGGGCATGTCCCAGCCAGCTTCAGGCTGAGTGGAGAGTTCAGCCCTCGCTTGTCCCCAGATTAGCCAACTCTGCAGAGGAGCTGGGACAGGGGACAGAGAGCTCTCCAGTCCTGGTGCTGATCAGCTCCTAGCTCCTGCGGGGAGCCAGGGAAATGAGCAGTGCCAGGACTGAGAGTGTCCCCTGTCCCCTGTGGCTCCTTGCTGGCTAGTCTGACCAGGAGCAGATTTGCTCCTGGACAGTGTCTACATTTGTTTTACTGCTCAGTATCTACTACACAGTTAATTTACTACTTGTATTTATAGACTAGCCAATTGCCCATCAAGAATGATGGGCAAGGGGGGCCCTCTTACCCCACCCTCGCCCCTGCAGCTTCAGGGCTGGGCCTGTTCTATGCCCCCCCTCCCCTTTTTGGGGCTGGTGTTGGGGCGTGGCAGCCGCGGCAGTAGTGGGGTGCCACCACCATGCCCTCTCCCTCCCTGTCAGCTTTTGTCAGGGCCCGGCGTCTCCTTGCTCCCCTGCGTCTGGCCCTTCCCCTGCTTCCCATCCAGTTGGGGGAGTGAGGGGAAAGGGCCTGCTCCTTCCCTCCCCCCTGCTCCATTGCTGCTGCCTGTAGCCAGTGGAGGGGAAGCAGTCCAGCTGTGTTGGCCTGGCTTTCCCGCCACCCCCACTCCATCCCCTGTGTCCCTGCCATCATGGCAGCACTCCGCCACACCGTCTCCTGTCTGAACACTTGGAGCACTCTGGTTGGTTGTCAGCCAATCAGAGTGCAAATAAAGCATTATGGACAGACAGAATAAGGCTTTTATAATATTCGAATAGTAGCTAACTGCACAGTAGACTAATTTTACTCTACAGTAAATATGAGTACATGTAGATGCTGATGCTTTGCTGCTCAGTAGACTACTGCACAGTAAAGTGTCTGGTGTAGGTGCACCCCATGTGCATTTCTTTTGTCCTTGTCTTATGCTGCTACTAGCAATAGAAAATGTTAGACTAGATCAGCCAGGTGGGTTCTTCATCATTGCACTGTCTTATTGCCTGTGTTTTGATTATACTAGCGTTTCCTAGAAAGTGGGAGAAATGCTTTTAAATTTCTCTTCAGGTGATGTCCAGTCGTGGATCAAATTCTCATGGGGGCTAGTGAGCATGAGGGTTTAATTCGAAAGGAATTGGAATGAGAGTGGAAGTATTGGTTGACTAACTATTCTGGCATTGCTGAGAAATTTGCATAAACTCCACAAAAACAAAATTGGGAGAGGAGGTTCCAATATTTTAAGAAATTCCATTGTATTTTTCTTTTAAAAATGGGACTACTGTTTTATGAAGCATGGAAGAGGCTCAGCCTGTTCAAAGTACTTTGAGAGCTTTGCATGGCAAGTGCAAACTCTCAGTAAACTCTAAATAACTGTAGATGCCACGGAGAGGCATTGCAGTTGCCATGTGTTAACGAATTACATTGTGGGCCAAGTGGCCCAGTATATAGTATCAGCACTTGAACTTAAGAGAGACTCTAAGCATTCCCCTGGGGAGAGAAATATTTGCCATTCTACGTAGCTTCGTTACTCGATGTGGATGGTGTGTTTCAAAGTCTACCAACAGATAATATCTGCTGCCTGCTAATAGTAAAAGCATAATCATAGTACTTGAGTCCTGCAGGTGTCTCAGTAGTTTTGTCATCTCCTTTCTTACTGTCGTTTGCATAACTACACTTCTGAGAATGCTTATGTAACTGGCATTGTCCAGTAGGGGTTGCAAAGAGTACCTATGAAGTGAATTGGCTATCACTTGAACTTAACTTTGTAACTGGAACTAGTATGGCTAATAGTAGCAGCCCAGTGGAGTTATGGTCCACAATTAGATCTAGATGCTATACTAATAAAAATAACCATATTGGGATGTTAAATTGATACCACTTTGAGCAAGGTGATGAAGTCTCTGTTGATACTTCTGAAGACTTCTGGAAGCATCACTCCTTTCCATGGGGTGCTGCAGCACCTTCATTGTTCTTTCTTTTCTTTTTTTCCCCAGATGAAATAAAAGCAGAGATAGAAAAGCCAAGGTAAGTGTCTAATTGCTACGTCATGTTACAATTTTTATTTTTGACCACTTGTCAACATCTGCATGGTAGCGAATGCGCAAGTATCTAAGTAGTAATAGGTGCAAGCAAGTTAGTTTATTGGAACAAGTTTATAAATGTGCTTCTGGCAGGAAAGTTTTGGGGGGCGGGGGGGATGTCCTAATTATGAAATACTCGTGGTTTGACTACCAGGGCCACAACTGCTATTGTAAGTCAGGTTATTGCTACACTTCCTCAGGATGTGGAAAATTAGCATCCTTTCTTTTAACTGGATTTTTCCTTCAACAGATTATGAAGAAATTGTGCATGTTAATGAATTACACTTGGTGTCTCGTGTGTGTTCAACTATGTATGCTCTTATTTGTCTGGACCAAAGATACCAATACATAAAAGCGTTTAATTAGATATTTATTAATCAAGTCTCTAAATTTCTTTCTAGCGTTATGAACTTTGAATTTGAATTGAAACCGAAAGGTGGGGATGGCTTTCATGGAAGAAAGTGTATGGGGTTTTTGTATGAGAACATGAGCACTTAATACTTTGTTTTGCACCAAATCTTTCACTAGAGACTTGTACACTCCACAACCTTTTTTCAGAATAGCAGAAGATGTTTTATAGCTTAGACAAGTGCTTCTCAAACTATCTGAAGTGGTGGACTGGCAGTTTTTTTTTTTCCAGTGGGCCAGGGGCCGGTGCCCAGTTCAGCTGGTGGCAGCAACTGCGTGTAACAGTGCTATGCAAATGTGCAACCGGCTATTTCTTTCCCTTTCCTCACCTTGCACGACGTGACGTCACCTGGAGTGTTGGAACGTACAAACTGTGGTGCTCTGACATATCAATGTTATGCTTCTGAAAATATATTTCTTTCTTTCCTGGCAACTCGCTGCAGACCAGCACCGGTCCGCAGGCCACCACTTTGAGAAGCACTGGCTTAGACTATGCTTTCTTACTTGGACTATATTAGTTTTCTAATAAATAATCAAAATATAATCCAGAAGCTACAGTTTATTTTTTCTCTGCAAAGTTGGAGAGAGCAATTGTTAAGGCCTGTTTACTTCTTATCTCTAATAGGTTCTGTTTCTAGCGAAACACTTGGACAGCAAGGTGAAAAAGCATCACTGATTTCAAAATGGATAAATAGCAGTTAAAACTTGTTTGTGGAACTCAGTCATGAAGATCTGTCCTTTGTCTTGCTCAGATTTTAAAGGCATCATTGTCTTATCTAATTCTGCTACTCAGAGTAAAAATATTTATTGTGGTCTCAGTATTCCTCCCCCCTTGCAATCTGGAATTCATACCCCCCCCCCCAGCTTACATACCAGGAATTCATAGTTGCTTTCTAAAGAACCTACAAAAATATGGCCTGCTGGCCACAGACCGAGCATTTCATCCATTTATTAGCTCTCTGCTTCTCTGCAAGTTGGTTGATACCCAACTATTTTCAGTTGAATTTGCAATTTAACTAGAATAACATGAAATGTCACTTTGTATGGCCCTTTCTGTACCTGCTCTTCATGGCTGCTGTTCATGTGCTCAGAGGGTGGGCATTTTATTTAGAGTGGCTCCTGGACAGCTGCTCTAATTAAAATGGCTCACCAGCACATTTATTGGGCCCCTGTGCATTTCAGAATGGCTGTGGGATGCCTTATCTAAAGCTCATTTGATGAGGTTTGGATAAAGTGTCTCTGTGGCCATTTTGAAACGTGGGGGCTTAATACACATGATGGCAAGGTGACGCTGGAGTGTTCTAATTCGAAAGAAAAGCAGACTGAATTAACCAAGTCTAAATTTAACTCCTTCACCTTACCGATTAATCAGTACTGCTCTGACGCGTTCTAGCTAGAACATGAATGAGTGTGTCTGTAGGTACAGTCTGTCTTGGAGAATCATTGAGGAAAGAGTAGGCTTGTTTTCCCCCCTCCCTCCCCGCCCCCACTTCTCATTTGTATTTGTTGAAATTAGGAGCAATTCTACCAAAGCCATGATATCTTCAAATAAAATGCATGGAAAGTAAATTGGGTTTTGTGTGTGCTATTGTTGATGGGCACATCAAAATGAATGGAGAGAGAACTTAAAGTCTGTTTTTGGTACACTGCTTATAGTGTGATTTGATAAAAGTGTGTGTTTAGTGTTTTGGGGATAAATCTGCATGTTCTTTACATAATGCTGACTCAAATGGCACAGAGCAGTCATTTTGATGGGGAAGAAATGCAGTCATTTTTAGGACAATTACTTTTTTTTCCTTCTTAACTCAGTCAAGGCACTGCTGCCCCACCGAAAGCTAACTTCATTGAAGCAGATAAATATTTCCTTCCGTTTGAGCTGGCCTGTCAGTCAAAGTCCCCACGTATTGTCAGTACCTCACTGGACTGCTTACAGGTGAGTCTTCTGTTTAAACTTAAATAATATGAGAAATGGGCAGACTGGCAGGTATAAAATCTTGACGCTCGCTGTAGAAATCATTAGGGTGAAGGAGTTAGTTTAGCCAGGATGCATACAATTCCCGAGTTGCGCTATTCTGCATTTACATATGTACACGTAAGGCTTTACAAAACATGGTTGAAACTACTCTGTGCTGAAAGCGGACATTGTTAAAATGGGAAATGTGTGTGGTTTCCCTTGGGGTCTTCCCCAAAAAAGGTCACTTTCATTCAGTCTTCACTTGAAGAAGTTTCTGAACTGAATAAATATGCATCAACTGCAGATTTTTTTTTTAATGCATTTCAACATTTTCTGTCACCATGTAAAGCCTTTTCCATAAAAAGTTGCAGCAGAAACAAGCACTTCCAATGGGGCTATTGTATCAAACTCAAACTGCCTTCTAGTGGTTACTTGCAGTCAGTTGAGTTTTGCATGAAGGATTGATCAGATGGTTGGATTGTGTTCCCTTGTCTTCTGTCTCAAATGAGTTAAAAAAAATTAACTTCTTGAACAGAATTAGTCTGTCTGGTATTTTTAAAAACAAGTCCTTTTGAGTTATTAATGGCAGCAAATGGCGATAAAGACCTATATTTTAATGGCTGTAGTGCAGATTGGTATGGTGAAGTCCTTTTGCTTCATATATAGCTATTTTAGACATGACACCAAACTTTGGGGCAAAGCATCCATGCCAGAAGATAGGCGGGTGATCCAGGCTGACCTGGACAGGCTCAGCAAATGGGCGGATGAGAACCTGATGGTGTTTAACACCGAAAAATGCAAGGTTCTCCACCTTGGGAAGAAAAACCTGCAGCATTCTTATAGGCTCAGCAGTGCTACGCTGGCTAAAACTACGGAAGAAAGAGACTTGGGGGTCATTGTTGACCACAAGATGAACATGAGCCTGCAATGCAATGCTGTGGCTACTAAAGCGACCAAAACGCTGGCTTGCATCCATAGATGCTTCTCAAGCAAATCCCGGGACGTCATTCTCCCCTTGTACTCGGCCTTGGTGAGGCTGCAGCTGGAGTACTG
>NW_017729009.1:7918233-7920379 GCF_001723915.1 Gavialis gangeticus
CAGTATCTGGGGGAACGTTTGTTCACCAGAGCACCCCAAGGGATGACGAGGTCGAACGGTCGTAAACTACTGCAAGACCGTTTCAGGGCGGACATAAGGAAGAATTTCTTTACAGTCCGGGCCCGCAAGGTCTGGAACAGCCTGCCAGCGGAGGTGGTTCAAGCACCTACATTGAACACCTTCAAGAGCAAATTGGATGCTTATCTTGGTGGGATCCTATGACCCAGCTGACTTCCTGCCCTTTAGGCGGGGGGCTGGACTCAATGATCTTCCGAGGTCCCTTCCAGCCCTAATGTCTGTGAAATATGTTGCTTGTAAAGGAGGTGATACATTGTCTCAATATGGAAAAATAGGTTTCAAATTCTTTAGAAGTTTAGTCTGCCTAGAGCAAGTATGGGCAAAAGGGTGGATCTGGCCAGCAGTCAGACTCCATTTCCCAGCAGCCCTTGCCCACATCACTGCAGCCAGTTTCCATGGAAGGGCTTTGATGGTGTGGGACTGGGGTTTCCATGGAGACTGGCCCAAGCTGTGCTGGCAGGGTACATGGGCGGGCAGAGAGCTGCACTGGGACTGGGGCTGGGATTTTGTGGCGATGGTGGTCTGGAGCCGGGGCAGAGCCATGACGTCTGTGCGCCCCAGGGCATAGACCAACCAAGCAGATGAGTTCATGGCTACCGAGCACTACCAGGAGTGACTAGAAATAACGGTCACAAGCTGGCAGAGGGTAGATTCAGACTAGACATCAGGAAGCGCTACTTCACTGTCAGGGCGGCTAGGATCTGGAACCAACTTCCAAGGGAAGTGATGGTGGCTTCTACCCTGGGGGTCTTTAAGAGGAGGCTAGATAAACACCTTGCTGGGGTCGTTTGACCCCAGTACTTTTTTCCTGCCATGGCAGGGGGTCGGATTTGATGATCTGCTCAGGTCCCTTCTTACCCTACAAACTATGAAACCTATGAAACTATATTTTATGAAAAGTCAAGCGTCTCCTAGAATGGTCCTGTTAGTTCATGGAATTGTAGACTAAAAGAAGGCTTCTGTGCTACCCTGCAGGTGTTTGGTACTTGACAATGTGTAATTTATATTATCTCTGCTTAGAAACTCATTGCGTATGGGCATATCACTGGCAATGCTCCAGATAGTGGAGCTCCTGGAAAACGACTCATTGACCGGATAGTGGAAATCATTTGCAATTGCTTTCAGGGACCTCAAACAGATGAGGGAGTTCAATTGCAAATAATAAAGGTATTTGACTTTGATATTTCTGATATATTTACTTTAAGAACTTAATTTGCTTAATGGAAGATTCCTTTCATCCTGTGCTTTAAGGTGCTACAACAGGGTTCTTAAATCTGGAACTTCATTTAAGGACCAGTTTCTCCACTTGTTGCACTTTATCTAGCCATAGGCATTTTGGGAGGCTCTCAAATCAGTAAGGAATTGGGGCTCAAAAATAACCCCGCCCCTACCAGGGTGGGGGGTGGAAAGGAAACCACAGATGAATAATTATGACCAAACTATAAAATCAGAGGTATCTGTATGAATGGCTTCTAAATTTCTTACCTCTCTCTGGGATGAAGCCTTGATGTGCAAGTTTCATGTGTCAGAAATTAAGGAGAGGAACTGGCTGATAATCCTCTTGGCTTTTCCCTAGATTATCATTAGTCTATTTATCCTCTTATTCAGGACTATTTGGGTATTGCTGTTGATGGTAAAAAAAAAAAAAAAAAAAAAAAAAAAAAAAAAATATTGTTTTGGTGGATGTTGAATAATTTAATGCTAAATCTTTGAGGTTTCCCTGGTCAAAAATAGGAATCGTCAAAATAAATGACTGCTAAGACAGGTGCTAGGAGGTAGAAAGGGTTTACTTTGACAATAAATCTTCTACTGAGGCAAACACGCACTGATTTGAGAAATAGCTGCATAGAATAGATCATCCCGTATATGAGAACTCTTTAATCATTCCAGTTAAACTTCCTCCAATTTTAAATGTGGCTTCTTTCAGTCTTTATAAAGATGATTGTGTGAATGGCCAGGAGTAGATGGTCCTATAACTTAGTTTAAATCTACTACAAATGTGGCTGTTCCTATGTATTTAGATCTGTTATACTTTTTTGTGCTTTTTTTTTTTTTTTTTTTTTCAGGC
>NW_017729009.1:7920404-7922807 GCF_001723915.1 Gavialis gangeticus
TTTTTTTTTTTTTTTTTTTTTTTTTTTTTTTTTTTTTTTCAGGCTCTGCTTACTGCTGTAACTTCTCCATATATAGAAATTCATGAAGGAACAATCCTTCAGACTGTTAGAACCTGTTACAACATCTATCTGGCCAGCAAAAATCTCATTAATCAAACTACTGCCAAGGCTACCCTTACTCAGATGTTGAACGTTATTTTCACACGGATGGAAAATCAGGCTGTACGTAGCTATTACCTTTTTACTGATCTGTCTTCTCTAATGTTGGTGCCATGGAAAAGGAGCCAGACTATTCTACTTTTTGTGCTACCATAATTGAATACCTCTGGCTTTAATAGTGAAGAGCACTGAGTCCAGATTTTGCACTTAATCATGTTGAAAGCCACACGCTTCAATCAGGTTTGAAGTATGTTCCTGATAACAGGATGTGACCCTCTGTCTTCCACTTCATTCTGCATAAACAAATTGAGAGATGCTATAAGCTTACAACTAGAGCAGAAAGAATTAGTGTTAACTTTAATCAGCTAATTGTCCTCCTGAATTTGAGACACTTGGTATACTTTTCATGGTGTATATCCTTGTTTGATCCTTTAGTTACATTAAGTCTCTGCTTTATCATGTTGCATCTTAGAGAGAATTTCTATTATGCTGGTTTTTTAGATACAAGAAGCCAGAGAATTAGAAAAAACAAATCAACAAAAATCCCAATCACCTGTGATTCAAACTGTAGCAGAGTCTCCAAAGATTAGTAGACTAAAGCACAACCAACAGGAAATGATGCTTTCTACCCCGGCAAAAGGAGATTTAACTAATGGGGAGCCTGAGAGTACAGAAAATGGAGACCAGAAGCCAGCGAAAGATCAGACTTCTTCAGTATCTGGTAAATAAGATCATACTGTCTCTGCTGACTCTTTTTGACAATGAGTTCTTCCATCTTTTGCCCTTCCTTGTAACCCAGGCCTATGTTGCTTTAATTTCTTTGTCAAAAGAGTGATTGTGGCAGTCAAGTTATTGAAATGGGGTTTTAGTTTTCTGTGTGTATGAGTGTTGTCACATTTTAGTTGCCCAGCCAAATATTCCAGGACCCTGCCATTGACTGCAGTACCTTTTTAAACTCATTAGTAAATGAGATGCATCTTCCTTGGAACTCAAAAACATTCTCTACCAGATTAAAACCATTTACCAACAAATCCAGTGTTATATTTTATAGTAAAATAATGACGTTTGTATATGTAAGATTTGCACTGACTGTGCCCTTTTGATATTCAGGCGTTGGGTGAGTGGGAAGGAAAATGGAAAGGTGAGCTCTGTTATTTGGAAACGTCAACACTAAGCTTGGCGTTGGCCCTCTTGGAAGAAATTGTATGTGATGTTTTTGTATAGCCTGGACCCTAGTGAATACACACTAAGGTTCCACAGGCAGCTTTTACTTTTGGGATTTCCTAACTTTTTGTGTGCTTGGCTTGGCACTCTTCATGTCCTGTTTAAGTAGGGTTTTTGGCATAATATGTAAAATAGTGTAATTTTTAACAATTGAAGCATAGCATTAATATTTTACTGCAGTAATTAAAATATACCATTTCCTAATGTAGAGTATCTCATGCATGTATGTATTTTTATATATGTTTAAAAAGGCCTTTTAAAATAGATTTAAACTTGCAGTATTCTTAACCCTTCTGTCTCCCCTCCTGCCCATCCCTCCTTCTCCCCTCCCCCACCATTTTTTTTTTTTTCTTCTTGGTATCAGAAGAAACAACTGAAGGAGGACAGGAAGTGATTAAAGACATCTTGGAGGATGTGGTCACATCAGCTGTTAAAGGTAAAATCTTTTATTTGGGAAGAACGTTTCCCAAGCAGTTGTATAGCTGTTTGTTTAGTGTGTTTTCTCTGCTGTCTTAAAAACTACATGTCTCGTCAAGGGCACCTACTGAGCCTTAAGTAGAAACACTCAGCACCCTCCTACACACTAGCTTTTAGTGCATTACTATAATCCTCCTCTGGCTAAGGCTAAGACAGAGTCCCTAAGCTATTAGTGCTGCTCTCTGCATCAGCAACGGGAGTGTCACTTGTACACACAAAGCATCTACTCATACAGGATTGATATGGAACGTAACTTATTATCACAAGTATTTACCTTGTTTTTCTGGGGGGGGGTGTTTTTTAAGTGGCTGAGGAGAAGCACGTTGTATCTGAAACACTCAGGGCCTCATCAGAATCAGAAGCTGTGGATCTTGCCCATTCTGGTTGTAGCAATGAAAATGTACAAACAAACGGAATTCCAGATGACAGACAATCTGTTTCCTCCACAGATAACTTGGTAAATAGCTTTCATGATTATTGTATTAGTAATATTTTACTTTTGGGGAGGAAAGATAAGGCAAAAATAATTCTAATGTTGCTTTC
>NW_017729009.1:7922941-7926814 GCF_001723915.1 Gavialis gangeticus
TTTTTTTTTTTTTTTTTTTTTTTTTTTTTTTTAAAAAGGTGACTAAACTGGGCTGTACAGGTACTCCGCAACTTGTATTGCCTTTTTCAGCTGTTCTGAAGGTTTCATGTTATGGTTCTTGATCCATTAGGAAACAGATGTACCTGGACCTCAAGCAGCTGCCAAATTCTCCCATATCCTGCAAAAAGATGCCTTCCTTGTGTTCCGGTCACTGTGCAAGCTTTCAATGAAACCCCTCGGTGATGGACCACCAGATCCCAAGTAAAGACATCTTATTAATTGAATCTTACTTCTTCCTGGAAGCTGTTATAAGAACAAAATGAATTGAATTCTATATTACTTCATAGCACAAACCTGGATATCCAGACCTTCCAAGTTACTTCCTTGTTTCAGATATCTAGATGGTTGTTGCAATGAGAATTTTCTCTGTGATGTAATATCCTTACTTAGATAATTCCCAGCGTTTGATGTACAATACTTCAGGAAATCTTCAGTAACTCTTTAATAATGACTTGCCAGTTCTGCAGTCAGTCAAAGATGCATTGGCAGTAGTATTTCTGAAGTTCTTTAGAAGGCAATACTCCTCCTGTAATTCAAACCCTATGTCTCTGTTCAGGTAGTGTGACTGGCTGAGTTGTGAGTTTCAGATGTTCTGTTCCTAAAGGATAGGCTCCCAAATAAAAAATGTAGCTTTGCATGACAGTGTCAGCAAGCAAGCTGTCTTCTCTGAAATGGGCAAAGACTATGCTCACTTCCATGCATCCACAAAGAACTGCTATAACTACCACATACTACATGCAAAGATGTGTGTATATATATGAGAGATAATGAAAGTGACTTTAATTTTAACAACGCTCTTTTTTTGGCTTTTCTCCCCAGATCCCATGAGTTGCGTTCTAAAATTGTGTCCCTTCAGCTGCTTCTCTCAGTATTACAGAATGCTGGTCCAGTTTTCAGGACACATGAAATGTTCATCAACGCAATCAAGCAATATCTCTGTGTAGCATTATCGAAAAATGGAGTCTCTTCTGTACCTGATGTATTTGAGCTGTCTCTTGCCATTTTTCTCACCCTGCTTTCAAACTTTAAGACCCATTTAAAAATGCAAATTGAGGTAAGAGAACTTTGTGTTCATTTTATATGCAAGATGTTGTATATTAATTAAACCAATTTACCTTATTGATAAAAGGCAGCATATAATAACTTCAAAAATTGTCACTTTGCAATTTTGCTTGCCATGCAAGCTGGTGGACTACTGCTTTCAAATAAAATTACTTATGCATGAGATGAGGCCTCGTATCCAAGCAAAATTGCTGTGTAAAAAATGAATATGCTCATTTAGCTGTGTTGTAAAGCTTTTCAGTAGAAACATTCAGGCATCAGGTCCTGTTCTTGTTTTCTTTGCACAGGTTTTTTTCAAAGAGATCTTCCTGAATATATTAGAGACCTCCTCGAGTTCTTTTGAGCACAAATGGATGGTGATTCAAACCTTGACTAGAATTTGTGCAGGTATTTCATTGTAAAAATAAACACTTGTTCTTCACGATGTAGATTTATTTTGACTTGACAATGAAGTGGAGGACGTCCTAAGGGGGTGGCCCTTTGCTCCCTGCCCCCCATCCTCCATCCTCTTGCAGCCTCTTTTCTCTGCCCCCTTCTGTGAGACTCTGCTGTCTCTAAGCATATGAAAGTGAGGGCAAATTTGAAAACACTGACTTTTGAACCAAACATTCCTATACTAATTTGCACATAAGGAAATTACTACAGGTACCCATAGACTTCATCCAGAATTGATGCATTCTACCCTTTTTGCAAACTGCTGCAGGTTTTGGTACAGGTATTCCTTAAACACATTTTTAAGTGGCACTTTTGTACTTTCTTATACATAGTACAGACTATGCATGATATTGGTTCAAAGCCAAAAAGCTCAATTTAGACAGAGAGAGAGAAAGTGTGTGTGTGTGTGTGTGTGTGTGTGTGTGCGCGCGCGCATGCACGCACGCTCCAGATTTCCCCCACCAAGTATCCATTTGTTAATTTGCCTCTGCTCGTGACTGGAACCAGGTGTTCTTGTCACAAGTCCTGGGATCCTCCAAAGACGTATGTCCAGATGAGGCAGGAGGCTGCCTAATTTGACTTTGCCTCATGGAGGCACTAATCACATGTGACAGACCTGAGAGAGAGATTACAGAGCTTCTTGCCTACGTAGGCATTTGGTGATGTTTGCCAAATGGGAATCAATGAAATGGGAAAGAATGGTACTGCTCAGCTGTGAGAGTGAAGAGTAAGTTGAAATGTATGCCAACTAGTGGTTCACTGTCAGTTGAAAAAGAATCAGTGCTGAGGGGGAATGTATGCAGTGGGCATTATCATAGGCAGATGGGCTGCACTGACCTGTTCTTGTGGTAGGTTCCCACCAGCATCTCAAGGAAATACCATGACCAAGGTAATGCAGTTTTAAATGGCAGTGTGTAGTGGACCTTTGTCTGCTTACAGACAAGACTCCCCACAAGAGCCTCATAGTTAGCTTCCCACTGGCCAGCTTCCAGTGGGAGGATCTCGGCTACTTGCTGACTTTATGGAAATGGGAGATTCCTCCCTAGCTTGCTTCCATGGCCATAGGGCTGAGGGCAAGTGAAACCTGAGGGCATTTGGACCCCAAGCCTCCAGGCTTGGGCCTGCACATAATACCCCTGCCAAAAGATTTGGAAGCATCTGAAGCCCCAGGCTGAAAAGTCTGGGGTGGAGGATACTTGCCAGTAGTAGGGCCATGTATGGTTCTTAAACAATTCAAAGGATTTGGAACTGATCTGGCTAATTTGATTTGGGGGACAAAACTTTTTTCCTTAAAAGCTCCCACCAGCATCTCAGCCTTTTTGGCTTTGGACTTCGCAGGGGAAATACCATGATCAACGCAGTGGTTTTTCCAGGGTGAGGCTTGTTCCTTGCACTTGAGGCATGCCGACCCCTGCAAGTTTCCTCAAATGCAGGAAACTTAACTGCACAATTTTGTTTGCGGGGGGCAACGACACACAGCTGTTTTCTTGCTTTCCCCCTGGCTTGCTCCCTGGTCTTTGGGCTAAAAGCAAACAAGACTAGGGAACATCTGAATCCCAGGATGCCTGCCACAGATTTGGGGAGTATTTAAAGCCCCAGACTGAGTCTGAGAAGGAAGATCCTTGTTCGGTGGTAGAGTCATTTTGATGTGAATGATTGAGCTCTTCTCAGTTGAAACTTGGAACTTGACTACTGGGCTTTGCCCAATAGAAATCAGAACTGATCTGGTCCTTAAGGGGTGGGGGGAGAATCAGCAACTCAGCCTTTCGTCTAAGATCAAGCATTTTTGACACCAAGAGAAGGGCATCAGGGCTAGCCCTGGCCCTTCTAGTGCTGGCATAGTATTGCAGTACCTCCAGGCCTGGTGCCAGTTCTCTGTGGAGGGAATACCTGCTGGTTTTGGGGGGGGGGGTTGGGAGGGTTGTTTCCTTTTGTTTTTTTAAAAGGACAAAAAAAAAAAGAAGGGTTCCCAGGTTTTCTTGTATGTGAATACAAGATTAAGGGTTTTTCCCCCATGCTGATTTGCGGGGAGGGACAGGGGATTGGGACCTTGTCCTATATGCAAGTGAATATGGTAGATTAGTGGTAGCAATAAGTGTCGTCTTTTTTAAGCATTTTTTCTCATTTATTTAGAATATTGTCAATCAAGAAATTATTCAAAATTGTATAGAGATGCATAATTGTACGGATAGCAAATATATTTAAACCTGACTGAGATCATTATTTTGTAATGAAGTGTCATCTGTGTGTGTGTGTGGCTTCATATTAGATTATGACATTGAATTCAACTAATCTTGGTTTCCTTTTTTTTTTTTA
>NW_017729009.1:7931814-7944630 GCF_001723915.1 Gavialis gangeticus
GTGTGTGTGGCTTCATATTAGATTATGACATTGAATTCAACTAATCTTGGTTTCCTTTTTTTTTTTTTAAAGATGCCCAGTGTGTGGTGGATATTTATGTTAACTATGACTGTGATTTAAATGCTGCTAATATTTTTGAGCGCCTTGTAAATGACTTGTCTAAAATTGCTCAGGGACGGAGCGGACATGAGTTGGGAATGACACCTCTCCAGGTAAGAGAGATCCTTGAAGACAATATAGCACTACTTTTCCTTTTTAAGACCTGCGTACTTTGTCATTTACTATTGCTGCTTCTGGTTGAGAGAGAAGCCAAATGACTGTAGCTGTGCTGCAATTGTATTATGTCATTAGGGTAGTAACCCTGTTTCATTTCCTAATGAATTGAGCTGGATAGAGGCCCAGTATATAGTGTGAGTACGTACATGTTCTGGCCAGTCCTTTTGTTAGGATGTGGATGGAAAATGTAATGCTTCTGTAAAGTGAGGCTTACCACACATGACCGAGACATTATCTGATTTTATTGCATGCTTCCCTCAGGAACGTCCTAGGTTAAGAGAGCCTTCGTTAAATGAAATGTAAGGCTTTGGTGTCACTAGGGTACCTCTACATCACAAAGGTGTTTGCTTTTTGTTTTTTTTTCCCCCCCACCCTCACTCCCCTTTAAAACAACACGTTCCCAGTCCTTAAAGGAATGATGGGGCACAACCTGTGGTTTTCCAGTAAGAGCACATGTATCCTTCCAATTACTGAAAGTAAACTATAGGGACCATTCAATGGTAGAACTCATCCTGGACATTACCACATCTCCCTGCCACAGTTGTAAAATCAGCAATATGTTACACTTACCTCCTTTTCTCTCTCTTTACTCCCCCTTCGGGTAAGGAATGAAAATAATGATCAGGATGTGTATTTGCAAAAGAACATAGTACAGTTAGGATGCATGTGCCTGTCTGTTTGTTTGTAGGGTTTTCTTTGGTTTTGTTTGTTTCCTTGAATTGTTTTTAAGCTGGAGGTGAACTGAGTTTGTAAGCCTCTTGCCGGTAGTATAATTGAGGTAAAAGGTAAGAAGTACTGTTAGAAACTTTAGATAACAGACCCAGTTCTGGTTGTTGTATCTGGATTCCCATAATCCAGCCTGGGCCACAGCAAAACATTGCTACTTAGAGCTCTGATATCCTTGCAGTGTTTTTCCTGCCTTCATGACAAAAGTGAATTGGGCTGTTCTAGTATTCCATCTAAAGTCTTAAAAATACCACTTGATCAACAGTTGCATGGTAACACAGTTGTCAGTTTGAGATTATTCAATCTTAAAAAAAACAAAACCTGACTTTAGACCCAAGTCGTGACAACTTTCTACTATTAAGACTCTTTATGTGAGTTTTGTTTCCTAGGATTTTCTTGAAGCAACTTATTTATGAGTAGGAATTTTTTAACTTGTTGTCCTGCTCTTTGTTTTAGATGTACTTTGTATTTCATTGTGCAGTGTTTAAGTCCTTTAATATCTCAACCTGGAACTGTTGGGTACAATTGACCTTTTTTTCTTTTAAATATAGGAACTAAGTCTGCGGAAGAAAGGTCTGGAGTGTTTAGTTTCAATCTTAAAGTGCATGGTAGAATGGAGCAAAGACCTTTATGTGAATCCCAACCATCAAGCCAGTCTTGGTGAGATTCTTTTTTTAAATTTACACCAATATTGTCTAGCGTGTAGCACTCTGATCAGTGGTGTATACTTGAATTTTCACAAAAACTTCTTGCTGTTTCACAGGAAGTGTTTGTACAGACAGGCTTTAAGGAGAACGGGGAAAATGGAGAGTATGGTTATAGAAATAAGATCTTGCAGTTACTTGGTTTAAGCATGCAGTTTCTTCCTGTAACTAACTAAGGTCATTCTTTCTTTTTTTTTCTCTCTTTCTGCTAGATGCAATAATAACATGGTTTTAGGTTCCTTGGGGCGTGGACTTTCCCAGATGTATTTTTAAACTGCACTTGTGGAAGCTTGTAAGAGTCTCAAGGCTTGTGCATTTCTATGAAAAGTGAAGTTTCTTGTCTACCAAGCCCATAGGGATTAAAAGCATAAATGGGGGGAAATTATTTTTCTTAGAAACAGAAGTATTGAGTTAAGCAGGAAATGGTATATATCTATAACACAAGTTAGGCTGTGCCTGTTGGACAGCCACCAGCCTGCTGTGTTTTGGGTGCTTCACTGAATCCATGTACTTTGCTTTAAGTATGAGCTGAGTACAGGCATAGCCTTTGACTGCCTTTCTATGAACACTTGTGACGCAAATGTTCTCTTCCCCCTTCTGAGTGCTGCGGCTTCCATGGTCCAAACGCCTACCCCCTGAGACTAGTACCAGCTCTCTCCAACTCCACAGGACTTCAGCATGGCCTTTTTTTCAAAGCTTCAACCTCATGGGCACTCTGGCTTACAGTTTTACTTTTTCAAAGAAAATATGATCGTGTTTGATCCCACCCCTTTAAGCTTCTCCAAATAGTGGAGGATCTTTTCTCCTGAAGACTCCTTGAATGACCAATCATACAATCCAGAAAGAAGTCCCTCTGATCTGAAAAATATGCCCCCTTTCTTTTGGGGGGGAAGGATTGCTTTTTTTTTTTTCCCTGCCATAAACTTCCTTTGAATTCCTTGTAAAAGCTTGTGCTAACACCTGGTTTCCATGTACTTCATCTGGAGATTTCCATTCCCTTAAACCAGTGGTTCTCAACCTTTTTTTTAATCTTAAGGCATCCTTGGAAAATACCAGCTCTTAGTTTTCACTTCTTTTGACTCTAGAAATGCAATAGAGCAATTCTCCCATTGCAGAGAACTCAAAGCCCACAACAGGTCAGAATCTTTGGGTTTATCTTGTGAATAATGTTGGTATACTTACCAGTGCTAACACTGTGGCATCCCATGGGACCCAAGAAAGGATCTCAAGGCAGTACAGCACCCTGATTTGAGACTTACTGCCTTAAATCATAACCCTCAGAGAAATGTTTTTGTGGGTTTTTTGGATACTCGCACTCACACAGTGATGTGAAATAAGCTAATTGCTTTTATCAGATCTCTCGTACTCTTTGTCTGTTCTCAGGTTCAGATAAACCTTCAGAGCAGGAAATGGGGGAAGGAAAATGTCTGGAAAGTGGAGGCAGAAGGAGCAGTGTAAGTTCCTTAGAGTCAACAGTGTCATCAGGCATTGGAAGTGTTGGCACCCAGACTTCTGTCCCAGATGATCCTGAGCAATTTGAAGTCATCAAGCAACAGAAGGAGATAATTGAACATGGAATAGAATTGTAAGTTTGGCTGTCAAGAAAATTTGAATGTCTGTTGGATAAATCTTTACTGTTACTGTACGTTCTAGGAAATACATGTCACATTTACAGCTTCAAGTGACAACTTTTTTTACTAGCTGTTGAAGCTAATGCCTGATATTACTGTAACCAAAAGCATGTGCCATAATTGCCTTTTTATGGTTTCTCCTCTTTGGGCTAATTCTGTCACAAAGGAGAAGAGCTTTTGGCATAAAAACGTGACTTTCAGTCTATAGATGAGCTCTTCTGCCATTCATGTTTACTTTGTGTTGTCAGCTAAATACAAAATCCTTTTTTTTTTCTTCGTAATGCATGCACTACATATGCTAGCATTTGGACAAGACAGGTTTTTGTTCTGACAAATCTTTTGATTGTCAGGACAATGACCCTTTCAGTATTGCTGACTTCAAATATACTTGGTGGGTTCTCTAGAATGACATAATTAATTATTATCCTTTGGATTTTTAAAAAATATATTTTTCCTTTCTTTAACTGTGAACCATTTATATTTTGAGAAACGATAGCTAAATTTAGACTACAGCTTTGCTTCTTTTTTTCTATATTGTGCCTATGTGAATAGGTTTAATAAAAAGCCAAAGAGAGGAATACAATACCTGCAGGAACAGGGAATGCTTGGCACTACAACAGAGGAAATTGCACAATTTCTCCATCAAGAAGAACGCTTGTGTTCTGTAAGATTGAATGTCATGTAAAATAAATTGGTTAATGTTGTTCTTGACACAACTTACACCTATGCCTCCAAGCAGCTCAGGCTGCTCTTCTCCATATTCCTTTCTTTCTTTGCCCTTTTTTATTCTTCTACCCTGACATCACTCTCCTGCTTTATACACTCCCTCCAGTTTTGTAGCACTCTTCTTTTGGGATGGGATTTTCCTGGTGTCTCTTAATGCTGTGGCTATAACTATGCTGACTCTGCACTTTTACTGGTATAGGAACATCATTATACTGTACAAGCAAATACTGCTAGTATAGATGGGGCTATAACAGCAAAGCAATGCATTTTGTACCAGTTGAAGGAAAACTCCCCTCCTTCCTTATCTCTTCCCCATATTGTTACCATTCCTCCATCCTACCCACTCAAAATGAATGCTTCTAATTTGAGTCGGTAGCTCAGTGGCGTTGGTTTCTAAAGGTGGTGCTAGTAAATGGAGTGACTGACCATGCAGAATACTGTACTTGGAACCTTCCATGTTCAGCAGTGGCACTGCCTGCAGTGAGCAGCATATCACAGTTTATAAAACTGGCTATAACTGTTATACCAATTACTTACTACAACATAAATAAGGTGCTAAAATTAGTTTGGCGTAGAATATTCATAACTCTCTTTTTCTGTGTTTAGACTCAAGTGGGTGAATTTCTAGGGGAGAATAACAAGTTTAACAAGGAGGTGATGTACGCCTATGTAGACCAGCTTGATTTCTGTGGGAAAGACTTTGTCTCTGCTCTGCGGATATTTCTGGAAGGTTTCCGATTGCCAGGTGAAGCCCAGAAGATTGATAGACTAATGGAGAAGTTTGCAGCTAGATACATTGAATGCAACCAATGGTAATTCAGTGTATAATATTGGATAAATACTCTATGAATGGCAATCTTGCTGGCAGTCTGTAGCTAATGGCCAATTCCCTCCCACTTGTAAGGCATGTTGGCAGGACCCTAGGGATAAGTTTTATGTTTTTTTGGGTTTTTTTTGGTTTTGATTTCTTTGGGGGGTGGGGTTTGCTGTTACTACCATGATGACCTAACCTGTGGCTAAATAGGAGAACTTGACTCCTAAGACTTTCCCATAAGATATTTTCTAAATTACTGTGAAGTCTTGACAGTATGGGCATTTCAGAGGAAGCTTTCTGATTATGTATCTGGGTACTAATTGATCAGCAACCTCTGGATACTTTAAGTGCTGTATATCCTGATAATCAACTTTCAACTGATCAGGTGCAAGACCAAAATTTGATCAGCATTACTTAAGAAAAGAAAAAATTAATAGGAGCATTAAAAATGTGACTTGTGAAGTAACTTGCATGTAATGACGCATTTTTCTACTTGCCTTCTGCCACTCGCCAAACATGCATATATGTGCCACTTTGATACAGACCATTTCACTCTAAACTTCTGAGTAATATAACTTGCTTCAATACGTTGGCACTGATTTAAGGCTAGATGTTAGTGTTGTGCCTCTCCTCCTGCCCCACAGATTGGTATTATAGTGTCTGTTCTTCTAGAAATAATTTTGAAAACCTTAAATGTCATACACTGGTGAGTAATCATATTTCTGTAAGTGCTTGCTGAATACAAAAACCTTGGAAGGATAGCAATGCGTATATTTTTTTTTTAAAAGCCTCTCTTAATGTAACTTTTTTTTAAAGCTTCTCTCTCCAATTTATTGGCTTTGTTGTAGCTTTCAGTAGATAAGTAGGAGCTGGCCCTATTTTTAGTGTTAATAATTTTAATATTGGAGACTAAAGTGATAGATTCCTTGTTGGATTCCCCGCACACCTCTTTTAAGAGTGTGCATCTTTCCTTCATATGCAAATGGAATGAATGATCCAGTTGAGATGGGCTCTAAAATCTGTTTTTGTGTGTTTTGTTTTTTTTGTGGTTTTAGGCAAACCTTGTTTGCTAGTGCTGACACCGCCTATGTTTTAGCATATTCTATTATAATGCTGACTACGGACTTGCACAGTCCTCAGGTAGGAAAAAACTACTTACATACCTGGTGCTAGGGCTCTTGAACTACCATTCAAAATCTGACATCTGCATTTCATCCTCTTGACAGGTAAAGAATAAAATGACAAAAGAGCAATATATTAAAATGAATCGAGGAATCAATGATAGTAAAGACCTTCCAGAGGAATATCTGTCCACCATTTATGAGGAAATAGAAGGAAAGAAAATCGCAATGAAAGAGACAAAGGAGTATGCAGTTTCAACCAAGAGTAAGCCAAGTAAGATTTAATTGGACGCTCAGATATAAAGTTCTGAGCTTCTTCTAATGACTGTCATTCAAGAATTAGCATGCTCTAATTCAGCTTTGCTAGCACTTCTATGGTACATAAGCAGCATCTGGGGGACACTTCAGCCACTGCTAAAATAGGGTCAATTCAGAAGGTGAAAAACACAGCAGGTGCTTAAGAAGCCAGCACCAAGCAACAGTTAAGATAAAGCAATGAAGAGTAATGTTACTATTCTGAGAATCAGAGGGGTGTTAAAATGCAGGAATATAAGTTGGCAGTTGACCTAGAGGAAATAGCTAGCAGTTCTCCTTGAAATAGTATGTGACTATTGCATATCGTACCCTACTTCCCAGTGGCACTTGACAGTTCAGAGGCTTACTGCTTGCTTGAAAGAGCTTGTCTCAATTGTTATGGTGAAAATAGAGGTTGGAGGTGATTAAATCATGTTTGCAGAGTCACCTTCTCTTGCCTAGAATAGGTGAGAACTTCAGGTGTGCAGCTGGAGTTGATGTACTATGCTCTGAATAACAAACTGGACATTAGTATTCGCTCTGAAAGAGAAGGGCCAGGCACTGAACCTCCAGCATCCATTTCCTTCGATAGGTAGGTGTTCCCTGTAGGTTCCCTATTCAGGTAATGTTTTTCTAGCTTAAGAAGTAACTAAAGTCACCAGCTGAGGAATTATGGTGACACAAAAGAAGTAACCAGTGATTTTAATAGCAGGATCTGTTTGATAGACCTTGGAGCAGAAACTGATAAACATGTTCATACTAACTAAATGAATATTTAAATAAAATGTGACTGCTGGTATTATAGGTTATAAAAGCATAATTTAAAGACCAATTTCACAGAAAATGTGGAGCACAAGGCATATTAAGGGAAGAACTGTATAACTGTCTTGTATCATCTAGTGGGTGAATTTCTGCATTAGGCAAGGCTTTGCCTTGTTCTGGAGACTCATGGAAAAATTCTTGAGTAAAATATTAACATATCCGAAAAAGTTTTCATAAGCTGCTGTTTATCAACGGTCTTCACTCGGCATCTGTGGTAGCTTAAGTCAGGAGTTTGACAGAATAATTTTATCTATTGTGTCATGTTCTCCTTAGATGTAGCCAATGAGAAGCAGCGACGGTTATTGTACAACCTGGAGATGGAACAAATGGCTAAAACAGCTAAAGCCCTCATGGAGGCAGTAAGCCACGCCAAGTCTCCTTTTACAAGTGCCACTCACCTGGAGCATGTCCGGCCCATGTTCAAAGTGAGTGCATGGAATTCTCTGTGTACCTTTTGGTAGGGCAAAAGATTTTCTTGAATCCGAAATGTGTAATTAACAAGGTGTTAGGACTCTCAGTGAGAGGTGCAGTGTATCTTTTTCTGATTATTTCGCTGGGGTGTTGCATGCTGCCATGCGAGTCAGACTCACGGATACAAAGAAAACAACTAGGAGCTTTGGGGGGGGAAATGGACCTTTTTCAGGGCAATGCCAATATATGGAGCTAAAGGAAAATAGCAAATGATACTGAGAAGAGCTTATGTAAATAGTTACATACCTGGTTGGCACTAGTTGCCTGCAAATTAGTAACTGCTTCTGGAAGAATTGGTTAGTCAGCAGTGAAAACTAAACTTACAAAGGCTTGTTTTTTGTCTAGCTTGTGTGGACTCCATTATTGGCAGCTTATAGCATTGGTCTTCAGAACTGCGATGACACAGAAGTTGCATCTCTCTGTTTGGAAGGAATACGATGTGCAATCAGAATAGCCTGCATTTTTGGCATGCAGGTTTGTATATAGTGGATCTGATCTGTGTAGATCTCTAGAAGCAAACATGACATCGGAAGAAAAAGGAATTTTAAAACTGATTATAAAATGGTGTTATCTCACAGCTGTATATAGTATAGAAGGGGATGACGTGTATTTTCCACTAGTCACCTCAAGCAAGTTAAAATAAAAAAATGACTTGTTGACTAGCAGAGCAGGTGGAATGTTTTGTCACCAGAAAGATTTTTTTTTTTTCATTTTGATGCAGTCTTGAGGTGTTGAATATTGTAAAATTTGTTTCTTTTTATTCTTAACTCTATCAGATGACCCCCGTTGATGGGGTATCTACTAAGATCACTTGTTAACTTGTCTCCAGTTCTTCCCTGATGACCAGGGAATAGAGACCTGCATGGGTATCGTATTTAAAGGTCCACTTCTGACCAGCACCTGATACTACAGATCTGGACCCAGACCTGCAGCCTGCATTAGCAACATCATTGTACCCAAGCACCAAGCCAATCTACTTTTAAGCAAACGTACAACCTGACCCAGACACATTTTTCTAATCATTCTGCTCAAGCTGCTGACAGACGTGGAAAAAAAATCAAACAAACCACACTTCTCTGGAAGAGGCAGTGCCTTAGTTCAACCCAGCTCCATAGTGTCTGTATAGATGGATGCTTCAGCTGGGCTTTTTGGTGCTTGTAGCTAAGCTGATTCAATTGGCTACTAGATATGGGGTCAGCAACACTCAGCAGGTGTGCCAGAGCACGGCATGTGAAGGCATTGTGCTCAGTATGCCAAATCTGGCTGGGCTTTGGGCAGCTGCTGCCAGCCACAGAGCCTAGGCTGCTTGCAGCAGGCGACAGAGAGGCTGCAAGCCTTGCTGTAAGCAGCCTGGGCTCTATGGCAGGCAGCAGCTGCCCAGAGCCTAGCCAGATGTGACAGGCAGCCGTGAGCCTAGAAGCAGCTGCACTGTGGTCTGGAGTCCCAGCCGACTCATTGCTGCGCATGCTTTGGGGATCAAAGGGCAGGATTTGGCCTGGTCACAGGGCTGGGGGAAGGTGCTCACGGGTGGGGGTGCTGTCATGAGGGCAGCTACCCCAGGCAGTCCCGGGGGAGGCCCCCACCTCCTGTGCTGAAGCTCCAGCAAGCTAGGTCTCTGCGTGTGGCCAGTGCCCAGTCTGCAGCAAGGAAGGGACCGGACTGCCCCGCCTCCCACCCCATGTCCTGTCCCCTTCCATGCCGTGTTCCCGGAGATGTGGCTGCAGCTGCTGCCAGTAGTAAGGCTGGGGTTCTAGATCTTGGTGCAGCCACTTGCAGGGGCTTGGCCAAAGCCCAGGTTGCTCACAGCAGACAGCTGCAAGCAGCTGCGCTGGGGTCAGAGCCCCAGACCTGTTAGTTGCTAGCAGCAGCTGCTTGGGGTAGACAGCAGGGAGGAGGCCAGGGCTGTGCTGCCACAACAAGCATTGGACCCTTTGCCGCTCCCCCACTGTCCAGCATGCCAGCATCCTCAAAGTCCAGGTTGCTGGGGGTTTTTTGGCACTTAGCCCAAAAATCATTGCTGACCTGTGTATTGGATAAAGGCCCCACTGAAGCACCCAATCCATACAGGCGTTGGACAAGCCAGCTCCAACTAATGTGATGCCTCTTCTGGGTATGAGTTAGACTTGGTATGGGGGCACACTGACTTTAAAGTGCTGGGGGGGAGATTTAAGCATGGGAGGGGAGTCGCATCTGTCAGTGAGGCTTATTCTGACCCGAGTCTAACCCGAAAATTTTTTTTCTGACCCACACCCAAACCGTAAAATGTGAACTAGTTCACATACCAATCTGAACCCGACATGCTTTTGCAGGTCATCTAAGGACACCTGTGGGTACCCAACTTGATTCAAGACTGCCAGGAAATACTCTACTATAATTGCAAAACTGTGTGAGAGGGGGTGGTGGGGAGGGCAAGAACGTGGTCAAAATAGGGGTGTCAGGAGGGTTTTGTGCAACACAGCATGGCTTTTTCTTCTATGCTTGCAGACTTGACTTTTCCCATTTCTGTATTCTAGCTTGAACGAGATGCTTATGTACAGGCCCTTGCTCGCTTTTCATTGTTGACTGCCAGTTCCAGCATTACAGAAATGAAACAGAAAAACATAGACACCATTAAAACACTTATTACAGTGGCTCATACAGATGGCAACTACCTTGGGAATTCCTGGCATGAGGTAAATGCTTGGATAGCTAGAGCACATGAAGACTTGATGTGCATCAATAGCCTCAACGTTTTGTTCATTTAGCTGTGTCCTGCTATTTGTACAATCTAGAGGATTCACAGCTTCAGCCCTGGGAAGCTTTACAGATTAAATCCCCCCTCTTACAGAAGTGCACACTTGTATCTGAATCTGCAGTGTCTGACAGAGATGTTTCTAACCTTTAGAATTGTGAAGGTTCTTAAAATGGGATCTGGGAGGCCAGTCCTGAGGTGTGTGAAGATTGTTAAAAATGCTCTCCTTTATGGGTATTAAGCTGTCATTACATTTTGAGAGAGAAGCCAACTTCTGAACCACTGAGTTTATCAAACATATTGACAAAAAATACTCTTAGTATATAATCCTCAAGTCTTCCTTCTCACCCTTTGGCAACTCCTACAAGGCAGCTTCCTTTGTCACTGCAGAAATTTCCAGGGAGAATGGGAAAACTGGCAGGATTAAACTTAATTTAATCTGAAAGCAAGACTACTGCAGTTTCATGCCTTCTCAACTGATTAGGTCAAAAATAAGATTCTCCCCCCACCTCAAAACAAGTCTTTGCTGATCAGGAGGATACAGATAGGAATCTTACTGGACCTTGCTGCAGATCTTTGTTTCAGCTTAACAAACAACAGAGAGGCTAGGTTTCAGCTTTAATGGCAACACAGAGGCTTAACTAGCTTGCAGGGTAACAGAGTGCATGCTCATGCTGTTGAGGGAATAAACTGTACCCAATCGGTACTGTTCCTTGTAAAATAAGCTTTTTAAATGAGGCAGTGAGGATGCCTTTGGGTGCCCTGGCACCACCCTAAAGCCCTGGGTTCTGGGCAAGCAGGTCTTAACAGTCCAAGGGATGCTCCTAACATCCTTACCACTTTGTTTCCATCTACAGAGCAGGCTTGTCTACTCGGCATTGCTAGTGAGAACTCCGCTGTGGGAATGACATTATCCTTTGTCTCTCTCGATCTGCCTTTTAAGGGCCCTGCTACATATTCAAGTTATAGCTGGATAGAAACCAGCTATAGAGTTGTTACGCATTTTCAAGCATTAACTCTTTATGGCTGGTTTGCTCTTTTTATAGCTGGATAGTGTGATAGCTGGATTTATTGTGTGATAGTTACTTTGCACGTGTGACTGGTCTAATTTATTGCACAGTTAACCAGTTAGTTGTGTAATATATGCAACACGTAGCAAGAGACCTAAGATTCCCCAAATCTAGCTGCAATTTTTAAGTAATGGGAGCCCACCCACGTACCCCTATGGGAAAGGAAATCCACTGGAGATTAATAAACCCAATCATTTACGTATTAAGCTGGGTTTAGCAGCTAGAGAACCAGGGGTTAGATTTCTAGCTTCTGATTTCACAGTTGTCACTGAATCATCATGATCCTGGTCATTTAGAATAACCGTATTTGCAATAACATTTGCCTACATCACAGAGGTATTGAGACGTAATATTAGTAAAATAATTTGACCTGTAGAATTCATAGTAAAAGATGGTGGTGTAGGTACTCATGTTGTTGACGCCTGCTTTTTAGATCTTGAAATGCATCAGCCAGTTGGAACTAGCACAACTTATAGGAACTGGGGTTAAAACACGATACTTATCTGGCTCTGGGCGTGAAAGAGAAGGCAGCATTAAAAGCTATACATCTGGGAGTGAAGAATTCATGAGCCTGGGACTAGGTAAGATTAATCTCTGACACTTTACAAGCTTGCATTTACAAGTAAATTAAATCTAAACACTTAACATGACAGATGATAAATGATACATTCCTTTGAAATGTTTGAAGCCGATTAAATATGAACTAACTGTGGAGAACAGTTTTACTATGTGATTTAATAAAAGGAGCCCACTGCTTCAGCTACTCCAGTAATGATTACCTAAGTATGTTCCAGCTGTTTTGAATTGGTTCTATGAAGTTACTTTGATAAAATTCCTAAATGTAATTGTCTGTAGAAAATTTTGAGGTTGTGGTTATGACTCTTTCAGATATAGCATGATATAGTTTTGTTACCAGTGTTAGTTTCCTTTTTTTCCTTTGTTTAGAAATAAAACTATTGTAACGATTAAAATCTCTTATGTACTAAACTTTTGATGGCACCTAGAAACTGTTTAGAATACAAGCATTTGCAAATTTCATACTAGATGCTAAATCCATTGTCCATCCTAGTCTGTTTTTTTTTTTTTTTATATTCCACAAAATGGGGTTCATGCACAGAGAACTATAGGGAGAAGAAAGTTTATTCATAGAAGAGATTAATATAGAAATAGCAGAGTGTTGTAACAGAAGCAGTAGCTACATCAGCATATTTGGGTAACTAAACTGCAGGTAACCAGGGTAATATCTCTGGGCACCTATACACATACTGGACATCTGTTCCAGTGTGTGCTAATTGGCACATGGTGTGGTCTTGATTAGTTGAGTCTACTGAAGTGTGCCAATTAACATGCTCCAGCAGCCTCCACATCATGTGTATTCAGTGTCCCTGCACTTCAAAATGGTGGTGAAGGGCGCTTTAGCTAAAGCTCGT
>NW_017729009.1:7949630-7974839 GCF_001723915.1 Gavialis gangeticus
ATTTGGGTAACTAAACTGCAGGTAACCAGGGTAATATCTCTGGGCACCTATACACATACTGGACATCTGTTCCAGTGTGTGCTAATTGGCACATGGTGTGGTCTTGATTAGTTGAGTCTACTGAAGTGTGCCAATTAACATGCTCCAGCAGCCTCCACATCATGTGTATTCAGTGTCCCTGCACTTCAAAATGGTGGTGAAGGGCGCTTTAGCTAAAGCTTGTCAAAAAAACTTTAGTTAAAGTGCCCCAATCAAGATTTTTGAAGCATGGGATGTTGTGGGTGCTTTAATTAGCTAAGGTGTGTGCTATTTCCCCTTCCCCCATGCACCCTCTATCCCAAAGCATGTGTAGAGACACCCTCTGGTTCCACTATAGATAATTAATTAAAGTTCAAGCACTTTTGTTTTTGTTTTTCTTTCTCTTTCTTGCTCTTTTTTTCTTCATCACCTGAAAACCACTGAAGATGACTAATTTTCATGCAGTCCTATGATGCAAAACCTGTTTCATTTGAAACAACGTCTCTCCCTTTCCAGTGAACAAATGAATGCATGTTCATGTGCTCATAACTTTATTTTACTATTAACTTGAAGCTAATCTTCTGGAATCAAATATATGGACAGTCGAGAAATACTGTTTTGAGATTGGGTTTTAAATATTATTAATATCACTTGTCCTGTGTGAATTTTGGAAGTGACTTGGGAGCAGCAGCTGTTGATTGCTGCTTCCTTGTGTAAAACTGAACACACTGTTGATGGTTAGGAATCCATATGATGTAATTTGTCTCTGAATGTTCTTTTTCCAGGTAACCTTGTTGGTGGTGGAGTTGATAAAAGGCAAATGGCCAGCATTCAGGAATCTGTAGGAGAGACTAGCTCACAAAGTGTGGTGGTGGCAGTGGACAGGTATTGTCATTAGCTTCTGTAATAAGATCATGTGCGGATTGAGTTTCCCAAGCTGTCCTGATGTTTGTTTTTAAAAACAAACAAAAAACCTGTTGACTCCGACTGGGTTTTCAGCTTCTGAAGTTTAAAACCATTATAAGAATCTTGCCAAATCTCATGGATCTATCGAGTACATTATTTCAGTCCCAGAGAGAAACATGTTTTCCAGTGAACTAGTTGGTTATTGACACTGATTGCTGGATAACCAGAGGGATTATTTTGCATCAATTCAAATGTACTTTAAGGGTGGGAATATCATATGCATATTCTGTTCTTCAGTCCTTTACTGCTACAAAATAAATTGGAGGTATTGTGTTGTATAGAGCACAAGAACCAATTTAAAAAGCACATAAATTACTTTTGTATTGGCTGTCTGCTACATAAAGCATGTCCTGTTATGTCTGGTTATTTGCTACTGTCAATTTACACCATTTTTTGCCTCTGCTGGGTCACAAATCCAGATTGGGTTCTCTGAAATCCCTATTTATTGGACATGCATCAGTATCTCCATTTTACTAGATTAGGGATGCTCAGCCCCCAGCCTGCAGAGCTCTTGCCCTACGGTTAGTGCAGCCAGAGCTTCTAGCAGTGTTGTAGTCTGACGCGGTATCAAGTGGCACCCATTTTAATGCCTTCTAGTGCAACACTTTCCCATCCCTTCCTGCGCCCCCCCCCCGGCTCAGCCTCTTGGAGTTTTTAACATGGAAACACCCTGAATGATTGATGTATTTTTTTGGCAAAATAGTTATTGGGGCAGTGCAGGCCTGCATGCATCCTTCTAATGTGCATTTTGGGGCATGAGAATAATGGCATACCCTGGCTTGGTAGATAAGGATACTCAAAAAGCTCCAGGCTGGGGGAGGTACATACAAGTTCTTGCCATGGTGGGAGGGTGGTAGTGCAGGGGGTTAAACAAAGCTCATGAAATATAGGAGAGGGTGAGAGAGTAGCATGCATGGGGCTTGTGGGATGCCATGGAGGGGAGCAGCTTAGCTTCTGCAGGACAAGTGAGTTGCCTCTTTTCAATACAACTTAACATGTTAACCACATCTTAATTTTGTTCCACAGAATATTTACAGGATCAACCAGGCTGGATGGCAATGCAATAGGTATGTATACTGAACATATGGTGAAAAGGACCATTGCAGGGGAAACCATCCCAAACTCACGGCCTATAATATCTGTTTAACATTCAGTTGACTTTGTCCGATGGTTGTGTGCTGTTTCCATGGATGAGCTGGCTTCCCCCCACCACCCACGCATGTTCAGTCTACAAAAGATAGTGGAGATTTCATATTACAACATGAATCGCATTAGGCTGCAGTGGTCAAGGATATGGCAAGTGATCGGAGATCATTTCAATAAGGTACTTAAACCTTAAAGATTACAGAATATAATCTTACAATGCCACTTAAGTTCAGGTGGAATAATGTTTATTGGCCAAGAATTTCCCCTTATTATGCATCATGGCTTTAAAGGGTTCCTATGATTCAAGTGTCATGGGTTTGGGGATGTATGGATCAACATGGATTGAGTTAATGCTTTTAAATACTCTGGATGAACTGAAGCAGTCATGACTATCTCACGTTTGTATCTTAATGAAATCCACAATCAGAGTACATTATGGAGTATTTAATCAAAAAGAAGGAAAAAGATTCTTAATTCCTTAGCTCTGTTGTTAGAAATAATGTAATGAATTCTCTTTGCAGGTGTAAACTGAGTGTTTGCAAACTTGAACAGTTTGCTAATTCTCTAACCAAAATTTTTTCCACGTTCTAGTGTGGTGGTGGTATACTACTCCATTCCTTTAAACCACCAGTTTACAAATTTCTGGGTTTTTGCATGGCATTGTCTGTTTGTAAAGACAGTCTAGTTACCTAAAGGATGAAGCATGGAAGCGCTGTGCCAGCATTCTTCAATAAACTGTTGGTCTGAAACAGTTTATTGAAGAGTTGACTTTTTTTTTTTAATGTATATTGGCATACATAGGCGCACACTTTTTTTTCCTTACTAGGTTGGCTGCAACCCTAATGAAGACGTGGCCATCTTTGCAGTTGACTCATTAAGGCAGCTGTCAATGAAGTTCCTTGAGAAGGGAGAGTTAGCCAACTTCCGTTTCCAGAAGGACTTTTTGAGGCCTTTTGAGCATATTATGAAGAAAAACAGGTGTGCGTGTACTAAAATTTCTGCTTTCGCTTACTTTTTGGCCAGCATCTTAATGTGACTGTTTAGATTCTCTGTGGCAAATAGGGAATGGCACTTGACGTGGTGGTTCATTCTTTTTTTTTTTAAAGATCTCCAACTATTCGTGACATGGTAATACGCTGCATTGCTCAGATGGTCAACTCACAGGCTGGGAACATTCGCTCAGGCTGGAAGAATATCTTTGCAGTATTTCACCAAGCAGCTTCAGACCATGATGGGAATATCGTGGAGTTGGCTTTTCAAACTACAGCACACATAGTTAGTAAGTAATTCTTGGCAGATGGATCACAGCAAGTTTTGGTTCATGCATTGTATGCTAGAAGAGCCTGTTTAAATAATGGGTGTGTTTATTGTAGTTTTGGGATCTGACTTTTAAATATCCAACTTGGTAAAATTATTTGGGTAGGTTTTGCATAATGGCCTAGCTAGAACAGCTCCAACACTGTTATAACTGCTCTGCTCCTCTGACTGGCAAAACCAAAATGGCATATCACGCCAGATCTCTATAGTGCTAGAAAATATCTAAGGGGAATGTAGGAGGATATATGAAATACTTTAACAGCATGTGAAAGGGTTCTTTCAACATCTGGGCACCAAGATAATTCTTTCCCAGGATGGGAACTTGAAAAAGTGGTAGGGGGTGAGAGAGAGGTCCTGCTTTTTGTAAAGGTAGTGTTGGATGCCTTAATAATCTCATGGATGGCAAGAGGGGCAGAAAAGTTTTTTTCCAGTTGAAGGAAGATCCATCCCATTCCTCTGGCTGGGGAATTGGTGGGGAAGCAGGTGGAATAAATCACAAATGACTTGAGGGCTGGGCCAGGTTGTGCTGTAACTTCTTTTTTCCAAAGGCACCCAGTCAATTCTGCTATTTTGAAATGGCCAAAGATATGGCTACACAGATACTAGGGCTGTGCAAAGCTTCAGCCGCTGATTTGATTCAGTGGAGATTCGGCCTGATTCAGTGGCCTAATCTCTGAATCCAAATCGAATCAGGAGACCCTTTAATCTCTCTGAATTGATTCAGAAAGCTTTGATGATTCGGATATAGATACAACTTTAAATGTTTTTTCTACGTACCTCAAGGTAGCAGGCGGCTCGTGAATGCTGTGATGCTGAGGCAGATGGAGCATCCCACAGGAGCATGGCGGGGGGTCTTCGGCACGCTCAGCAGCAGACCCGGAAGTGGACCACAAGCCCTTCCAGTCCACTTCTGGGTCCGCTGGGGGGCCCTCCCGGCTCGGTGACTGGTGCCTCTTGGGTCTGGAGGGGTGCAGGGGCATCCCCCCAGCATGCTCAGCAGCAGACCTGGAACTGGACTACAGGTACTTCCGGTCCGCTTCAGATTTTGCCGCCGAACATGTGGGGGCCCACCCGCGCGCTCCTGTGGGACACTCCATCCACCCCACCGTTGCAGCGTTCATGAGCTGTGCTTGGTACCTCAAGGTATGTAGAAAAAACATTTAAAGCTCTGTGTCCAAATCGTTGATTCTCTGAATGGGCATCAAATGCTCGGATTCAGATTCAGCCGAATCGAATCGGGAACAGCGATCTGAATCAATTAATCAAATCACTGTCCCCAGTTTGGGCCAAATCCGAATTGAGTATGGCCTGGTTCGCACCCCTAACAAATGTGCTTATTGTAGAGCAGTGATTCTCGAAGGTTGTGCCATGGCTCACTAGAGAGCAAACGTGGTGTGCTGTGAGAGCCCTCTGTGTGAGGTAAATGCTCTTCTCCTCCATCCAGTACTCTGCACTGCTCCAGCTTATGCTGGTGGCACCTGCAGCTGCTCCTTTGGAGAGTTGTCATCACCACTGTTACTGCCATCCCCTGCCCCCCAGGCAGCTTCTGTGCTGCCTGCCTGCACCCCATGCTGCCAACAGCGTGTTTGCTGCAAGCAGGTGGATGCACATATGGAGCTTTGCTTTGCAGCCTGGTTTGTCCCCTCCGCTCCTCTCGTGCTTCTGGGGCTAGCAACCTTTTAAGTGGCCCCAGTTAGATTGGTGATTCTTAAACTTTTCAGCCTCAAGGCCCCTTCCATATCTTCTCTGAATTTAGATCCAAGTGGCTTTTCAACTAGGGTGCCATGTAATTCAGAGAAATTTATGGACAGATGCCTTTAAAGCTCAAAATGTTGTGGACCATGGTATAGAGACTCCTTTGCTTAAAGGAAGGTGTATTTGGTGTCATTTTTAACAGTATATTTCAGCATTTTAACCACAGATATAATACACACACGTGCATATGCATTAACCCTTCCCTCCCCCCTTTTCGTGTAAAAGAGAAATTTGTCACCAGTTTTGAATCCAGAAAAGTGTGCCCTGTATATTTAAAAATTTGGAAAATACTGAAAATGAGAAGTGGCTATAGATACAGTTCTGTTTAAATTCAAACAATAATCTAATAGGATAACTTTTGCAGCCTTCAGATATCTGGATCTCCTGGATTGTAGGCAGAAACTTTCAGAGTAGACTAAGGTTCGTGTTGATTTGTGTCTCTCCAAATTCTAAACTTTTGTCCTGGTTTCTTACTGCATAGTCTGAGGGCTCTGTAGGCCATTTGACTTAAAGCTTTATATCAATTTTCTTGTTTTAAATTGAAGCACATGTTTAATACCCTGGAAGTATTTTAATAAGTAACCAGCTTCAGGAAAACATAGATTTAATGAAGCTATGACAAAGAAGCAGTCATAAAAGACACCTTTTAAATATTAATATTCTGTTTCTTTCTCTTCCGTTTTCCCCAGCAAATATTTTTCAGCAGCATTTTCCAGCAGCAATAGATTCATTTCAGGATGCGGTAAAATGTTTATCTGAATTTGCCTGTAATGTAGCATTTCCTGACACTAGCATGGAAGCCATCAGACTTATTCGTTATTGTGCTAAATATGTTTCAGAAAGACCACAGGTAATTTATGCTCTGCCTTCATGTTCTTCTAGTATCTTTTAATGCTAAACCAAATTACTGTGAAATGAAAAATTGTTTTTAAACTCAGGCTTGAGTCTAACAGTGCATATGTGAAAATGCTTACCTAAAAGTAGATGCCCATTTAATATTAAAGGTGGTATGCTGGTACTAGTTTTTTGTCCCCTTTTGAAAAATGATGAAACTTTTGGTTTCAGCTTTGTGTGGCTGAAACCAACGTAATTTAAGCTGCCTCTTGCAACTTTGACAATTTAGAAAATATGAACTTTGATTCCAAATGTGGATTATTGCAAGCTAAATTTCATGTTTTGTTATTTTTATGCCTTTTTAATACACTGGGTAGAAGCTTAAATTGTTCTTTGTGGAAGTCTTATTGCAGGAATATACAATATGGCAATAATTTTGTTAAAAAGATCCTGAAGTATTAATTACACTTGCAAGATACGTATCCAATATCTATGTAGCTGCACAAGCCAAACATAAAATGACTTGCACAAATTATGTGAAGGCAGGTGTAGTTCAGGAGTCCATCTGAAATTTGATTTCGTTATATACCAAAAAATAGTTTTTTAAAAAGCTATATGAGGAATGGAGCTAAAATGTGTCTTTAACAGCATTTGTGGTACATTAGATGTATTTGTGGATGTAATTAGGAGTGAACATACTGAAACGATAAATCCAAATACCTTGTTGCACACCTAACTAATAAATCAGCTTTTAACTTCTAAGCTCTTTAAAGACTTTAAGCTCTGATTTAAAATGGTCTCTAAAGGTGCATTTTTAAAGATGACTTTTTTTTTCTTGCTACCTACCCCAATATTTCTTAGGTATTAAGAGAATACACAAGTGATGACATGAATGTTGCTCCTGGAGACAGGGTCTGGGTCAGAGGATGGTTCCCTATCTTATTTGAACTGTCTTGCATCATTAATAGATGTAAATTAGATGTTCGGACAAGGTAATGAGAACATTTTGCCTTTTGGGTGTATTCAGTTATTTGAATGAACAGAGGCCCCCATTTGAGTCTTTGTGCTTTTCATTGTTTTCTTCTCGTAGAGGTCTGACGGTGATGTTTGAAATAATGAAGAGCTACGGGCATACCTTTGAAAAACACTGGTGGCAAGATCTCTTCCGAATTGTATTCAGGATTTTTGACAATATGAAACTCCCTGAACAACAAACTGAGGTAACAAAGGTCTTCTGAGGACAGTTTTTTGGCCCTTAGAAATCTGACAGCTAAAGACCTCAACATGGGCAGTGGTATCATAGGTATTCATTTTCCACCATGTCATCTTCTGAGATTTGCCTGTTCCCTCCTTGAAAAACTTGCTTGTAAGATTTCCATGTCCATAGTTTCTCCATGATGTGTGGGACTACCAAGAATGGTGTCCAGTGATTTCTCACAAGTTTAGACCTTACCTTGCTGAACAGATGCAAGTTTGTAATTAATTCTAACCACATCTGAACCTCTGGTGTTGGCAATCTATAGATTTCTGGGTATGATGTGTGACCTCTATCCAAATTGTATTCCTCTTTTAAGCTGTGCGCTTTTTTTTTAATGACTAATCATTCTTCTGCCACATGCTATCACAGGGGTGGGCAAAATATAGCCTGCAGGCTGGATCTGGCCCACCAGATGCTTTTTCATCCAGGCTATAGCACCCACCAACTAATTGGACCCTGCCCAGCCCTTCCACCCACGAAGGTGGGAGCAAGGTGCCCATATGTGTATATGCTCTCATGCACATGTATGTATGGGAGATCAAGGTGCCCTGTTATACAAATGCCCATGGAGGCCAGCAGCAGCTTGGAGCACATGTGGGTGTGAGGGTGTGTGCAGGGGATGGGACTCCCCCGACTTTACCCACTGCACGCAGCAGCAGCACCAGCAGGCAGGGGCACGGATGTCCAGTGCAGCTGGTGCCTGATAGCGTGTGGCTCCGGCCAACACTGCACATTGCAGTGAGGAGCGCAACCCCCTCCTAGCTGCCTCTATTGCTGACACTCCCCACTGTGCACACACAGTCCCTGCACTTACGCACCACTGGAGGGAAGCTTCACGCACTGCTGTCAGCTGCTTTCACTGCTCTCTGCTGTGCAAGTCCTGGGACTCAGCCGGAAGTGGAGAGGAGCCCTGACCCCTACTTCGTTATGGAGTCCTGGGACCTGTGCAGCAGGGACCAGTGAAGGCAGCCCGCTCCAGTGCCTGGGGCTTTCCTCTTGTGGCACATGAGTGGGGGCCGTGCGTGCATGGTGGGGAGCGCTGGCGATGAAGGCAACCTGGGCCGGCTGCCCCCCTCACTGCAATGTGCGCCACTGGCCAGAGCTGCATGCCACTGGGCAACAGCGCCTGCACCAGGCTCGAGCGCCTGCTGCTGCTGCGCCATGGGGGGACTGTACAGAGGTTCCCCATACCCACCCCCCACCATCCCTCACACCCCACAAATGCCACACACCCACACCCTGCCCTGATAGCACCTCCCACATGCACATCCACCCACAGACAATACAAGACTAAGAATTTATTTTTGAGTTATTGTGAAATCACCTCCTGTATACAGTACGCAAACAAATCATGACAAAAATATTTTTTGTAACAGAATTAAAATGTTATAGTAGATGTTTGACTTCTAGTGCATGATTTGGGGCTTTTTTCTGGTTCTAAGATGGCAACCCCCCCATCTGAAAAGGAGTATTTCTGGGGAGCAAGGGGAGGGACTTCAGTTGGCAAAGGTCAGGGGTTAGAAGTGGGACTTGTGGTCCTAAGATGGCAACCAGGGGGGTGGGGCAACTATCAAGGGGCAGGACTATCCATGTGGCCCTCAAGCTCACCAAACCTCGTTAAGTGGCCCTCCACCTGAAATAATTGCCTGCCCCTGCTATGTCAGAACCTATTCTCTCCATTCACTTTGTACCACAAATAAATTAAAAGCCTCTCACTTTCTTACAGAAATCTGAATGGATGACAACTACATGTAACCATGCACTTTACGCAATCTGTGATGTATTTACACAGTTCTATGAAGCTTTAAATGAGATCCTTCTTCCTGATATATTTGCACAGTTACACTGGTGTGTAAAACAAGGTAGCTTATTCACATACATATGTGTGTTGTTAATTTGATAAACGTTTTGGAATACATGTTAGCCTCTTCTCAAAGAAATTTAAAGCAGGAAAAACAAAGCACTATTTATATATCCATGGATAACTCATTTCCAAGGATAATTCCTTCATGCCATTCAGTTAATTAGCCTTTCCTGTGATTGTTTCTTGTTTTGCCAGCTGAGCATGCTGATACTTGGAGCTTGACTTAATTTTGCTCTGTCATGAATTATGTTGACACTCCGCCATTTAGCTTTTCTTCTTTTGTCAAAAACTAGTTTTTCATCCTTGGCTGGATGAACAAAATACTTCATTCTCTTACAATTTGAAAGTAACCCCAGTAGTCTGTAGACAGCATCCTAGAAAGTTACTCTTGTGTAACTACTTACCTAAAGAATCCAACTCCTACGTATGCCATTTTTTAAGTTCTTGTGTAAACTACTAACATGGAATGAGGGCAGAAGTCATTTTGGTAGGTGGCTATGAGGGCGGAAGTCATTTTGGACTTTTAAATTTTTGTCCTTAACCTACATACATGGGAAGAGTTAAGTCTATTTGATGTCCTGACCTTTACTCTTAGTGTTACTATAATGCACGTTCATTATGACTGCAGTTTGTTAGGTAGGCTTTGAGCTATTGGTAAAACTGGTACTTGTACCAAGTCTTCACAATATAAAATGTGCGCAACTCTTTGTGAATGTTTTAATTCTTATCGTTTCTTCAGGCAGGCTTATAGAATCTAATAAATAAGGGTAATTCATTTACAGATAATGAACAGCTGGCTCGATCAGGTACCAATTGTCTAGAAAACTTGGTAATACTAAATGGAGAAAAATTCAGTCCTGAAGTTTGGGACCAAACATGCAATTGTATGCTGGAAATCTTCAAAACCACCATTCCTCATGTGTAAGTTAGTTCAAACAAAAAATTGATACAGTATGTGAAGTCAAGATAAGTGGATTTATGGTATTTTCTTTCTCTGTGAAGCCTGCTTACGTGGAGACCAGCAGGAATGGATGATGATGTTTCTGAAAAGCATTTGGTAAGAATGAATTTGCGCTATTTAATTAAACTTGGGGGGGGGGGGGTAACTAGAAACATTGTGTCGTAAATGTATTTGTAAAGGTAACAGCTAAAACTAGCACACTGCATTACTCTGTATTTAGACCAGTGGGAAATAGAAACATCAAATGCAGCACAAAAACAAGATATTTATAGAAACAGCTTAAATAATCAGAAAAGTGAGGGCTGGGACAAGTTAAGTATATTGGATTAATGGAAGTTCCTGTGATACTGTTGTCTTCTAGGATGTCGACTTAGATCGCCAGTCTCTGAGCAGCGTGGACAAAAATGCTTCAGAAAGGGGACAGAGTCAGTTTTCAAATCCAACAGATGAGAGCTGGAAAGGTGGTCCTTATGCAAGTGAGTATGCATTTTAGCGTTAACATCAGTTTCCTCAAACACCTAGTCACTGGCTCAAGCAGTTTATTTCAAGAAAAGAGTTGCTCTCTAGTTTTTGGAGGGGGTGAGTGGTTAGGCTTCTTTACTGGGATCCCTAAGGCATTTTAGGATACCTTAAAAACTTGAATGAAAAATTCCTAGCCAAGTTGTGGTCTGAGCTTTGCTTCTACTAGGATTATAATGAAGAAATGTTTCCTGTACAATGATTTAAAGATAATTCATAAAATAATGGGGTGTGGAGAAGCAGACCTAAATGATTTTTGGAATATCCTATTCGTCTATCATAAATTACTTCTCAAACTTAATATTGCTGTATTCCATCAGACCAGAAACTATTTGCCAACCTCCTTATTAAGTGTGTGGTGCAGCTGGAACTGATACAGACCATTGATAGTATAGTATTTTATCCAGCAACTAGCAAGAAGGAAGATGCTGAGCACATGGCTGCAGCTCAGGTAAAGACTCTTCTTTGCACTCTAGTAACAGACTGTACGTACTATACTTTTCCTGAAAGAGGCATTTCTTTTTGATGTAACTCTGAAGACAGACTCCAGTTTATGTTTTATTTTGTGGCTTTAGCATTTTCATTCTCTGTCGGGGAGTAGGGAGGGTGATTTGTTTCTTTGCTTCCTGCATATCTTAGCAGATAAACTTGGCAAGAGGCCATGGTTAAGTGCCCAAACTTAACCTATAATGCTTATTAGCAGGGTTTCTTTGGTGAAACGGTCCTTTTTTTTCAGTTGAGTTCCAGTAATTTGGTCTTCAAGGGAGTGTACACATCCCACTATTTATTCCATAGAAGGCCTGGGTTAGGGTTTTGGACCAGAGAAACCTTATCTGTGTTAATGCTTGGTTAGGTACCTCTTATTTTTATACTGCCTGGGTAGAGAAGGATCTGACATTTGGATGATGTGCTTCATGCCAGTTGGCTGGTATGCATTTATCCAGAAGCTGGTGCATTTCCTTAACAACATATGCACTGTGCAGTACTTGGACATATGGAATGAAATATCTGACTGGTCAACTTGTCTGACAGTCTGTTTAGTAAAGCTGTGCAAAGCTTCGATCCCCGATTTTGATTCAGCCCCATTCGGTGGCCAGATCTCCAAATCCTACTCAAATCAGACCCTTTTAATTTCTCCGAATTGAATTGGAATCCTCTCAGTTGATTCGGAGAAATTCAGAAAGATTCAACTATTCGGATATAAACACAGCTTTTAAATGTTTTTTTTCTACATACCTCCAAGGTACCAGGTGGCTTGTGAATGCTGAGATGCCGGGGCGGATGGAACATCCCACAGGAGCATGGGGGGCTCTCCAGTGCGCTCAGCAGCAGGCCCGGAAGTGGACCAGAAGCACTTCCGGTCCACTTCTGGGTCTGCTGCCAAGCACGCTGGGCCCACCACCCGGCTCAGGAGTCGGCCTCAGGTGCCCCCCCCCTTCCCCCCCCAGAGCCAGAAGTGAATCAGAAGTAGTTCTGGTCCACTTCTGGGTTTGCTGCTGAGCATGCAGGGGGGCAGGGGAGCCCTGCACTCCTGTGGGATGCTCCATCCTCCCCAGCATCTCATTGTTCACAAGCTGCACTAGTACAAGGTATGTAGAAAAAACGTTTAAAGCTGTCTGTGTCTGTTGCCGAATCACTGATTCTTCAAATTGGCATTGAATCCGAACTGAATATAGCCCGTTTTGCACGCCCCTGCTCTTTAGAACCCTACAGATCATGAATTGGCCCCAAAGGATATGTGGTGCTTTGTATCGTTCAGCAATGATTTTGCATAGTCTTGAAATGGAGATCTTGCTTGGTTCCAGATTCTCTTACCAATGAATGGTTGATATCAACAATACACTTTTTTTGCTAGTATATTTGTAAAAATAAGGTACTGAATTGCAGGACAGTACTGAAATGCACAGACATGGCCCTGGCATCGTCCAGGCTTATGGAAACATTATTAACCATATTCTGCTGTTTTAATAAAGTTGGCATGTATCTGCACTGATAAATTTTGGTCTGGTTTTACACCAGTGCATGGCCTGTAAAGTGTAAAAGTGAGGGCGGGTTTAGCTCTGTTCTCCCTTTAAATATCATCTTATCTTGGTTTTATATAGAGAGATGCCCTGGATGCAGATATCCACATTGACACAGAAGACCAAGGAATGTATAAGTACATGTCTTCACATCACCTCTTTAAATTACTGGATTGTTTGCAAGAGTCTCATTCATTTTCCAAAGCCTTTAATTCCAATTATGAACAGCGAACTGTCCTATGGAGAGCAGGTACGCATATCTTACCTAGGAGGAATCATGTAAACAATGTGTAGCATTGCAGAAGCGCATTTCTTCAGTTGGACTCAATACTGCCTTCTTATTAGTAGTTAATTGCGTAGTACTCCAATGATACATTTAACCCTTTTGATTAGGTGGCTTTTGATTATTCCTTCAATTTTGTAACTAAATACCTAATTCATTTCCACCATGGGGGGAAAAAAAATGTGATGGGGAAATAGTGGATTTAGTTGCCAGCAATTCCGAATTACAATTTAGAAATCTATTTTGGAAGAGTTGCTAGTAAGAGGCATGCAATTTGACTTCTTTCATGGAAATGTCATGACCACAAATCATTAGACCACCTAGAGAAGGCCTTTTTGCCATTTTGGGCTTTTTGTTTGCTTGCATATTTTAATGAAACTATATAAAATATATAATATGCAATTCCGAGACAAGTGAGAAGCCTTTTCTGTGACTGCATCTGGAAGCAATAGTGAAAATCTCCAAAGGTTTTAGAGGGGAAACCCAGAACATATGGATTACAAATCTATGCTTTGCAGTAATGGGCAACCCTTATTACTAGTGGATCCACATCAAACCTTGGAAAAGTTGAGATGTTGTGCCTACACAGGCTGAAAAAGGACCGTATCTTTTTTTAATGTATATGTTTGTCATCTCTCAAAATGCACTACAATAGGTTTCTCCACTCTGCTGGATCTTGAATTTCAACTTTGTTTTTCCTGATTTTAAGCAAACGTAGATGGATGTTCCAATGTGTAATTAATTGATTTCTAGGGTTCAAGGGCAAGTCAAAACCCAATCTTTTAAAACAAGAGACCAGCAGCTTGGCTTGTTGCTTGAGAATCCTCTTCCGAATGTATGTTGATGAAAGCCGTAGAGACTCCTGGGATGTGATACAACACCGACTTCTAAAGTAAGAATGAGATATTACATAAAAATCTGGGGCCTCAAGATGTCTCTGACCCCAAGAGATTTTGTCAGTCCAGCTGGACAAAGAATTCATTGGGCCATTGAGACAAAGTTTATCAACCCCTCCCAAATGAGAGAGATGGAGGCTCACGCTGGGTTTGGAGGAGGAATGTTGGTAGAGCTGTACACATTCTGAGGATCAGGAAAGGATTTCACACTCCAGGGCTATCAGACTGATGCCTTTTTAAAAACAATGTTCTTGTAAAAAAAAAAAAAAAAAAAAAAAAAAAATTACTGGAGCAGGAGGGAGAAACCCTTGGCCATCATAACAGTAGCAAGCATCAATTTTAAAGCAAGCATTTATGCCAACCTCAGTCACCTGTAGCAACTCCCATAAACTAAAATCTATGGAAGAAAACCACTGTACTCGAGTAAAGCTAACAGATTTGATTGGAAATATTCACATACAAGGGCAGCTCATTGGGGAACACAAACTACTGCAGTCACAAATGGGACACACAATGTGTACATGCTTTTTTCCCCTGTATCTTAAGGTTTGTATGCTTATGAACTAATTAATTTATGAATATTTTCTTCTAGTGTGTGCAGTGAAGCATTAGCCTATTTTATCACAGTGAATTCAGAAAGCCACAGAGAGGCCTGGACCAATCTCCTATTGTTGCTGTTAACAAAAACACTAAAAATCAGTGATGAAAAGGTAAGATAAGGCTAGAAACCAGTTTTATTTACTACCAGATATAGCAGGGGTGGGCAAAATGTGGCCCGCCAGGCCGTTCTATCCGGCCTGCGGGGCCTTTAACCAATTTAAAAAATTAATATTTATCTGCCCTGGGTTGCCTGTCATGTGGCCCTCAATGGCTTGCCAAAACTCAGTAAGTGGCCCTCTGCCCAAAATAATTGCCAGCCTCCAAGATACAGGCTCTGCCATACCTTCACTGCTGCTAAATGTTCATTCGAATGTCTGATTTCGCTGTCTGTTAGTAAAGATGTAATTTTTCCTTTTGCAGAAGTAAGATCAGCTTTCTTAATGTGTATTTTGCAAGCATGCCACAGTACATACATGAAGCCTTGCACTGATTCCCAGAGCTGGGGTAGAGAAGTATTTACATTTTGTTAATGATACTTATGGCATATTTATTCGTACGTGTGTAGTGTAGAGTTATAAGGAAAAGTGTACAGCTTGCATTAAATCTGTATGGTTGTGAAACTATGCTAAACTTAATGAATCCTGAGCTTATATTTACACTGATTTCCTGCTAGTTGATAATGATGAAGGCTTATCACCATGCATCATGTCAGTGCAAACTAAAGCACTTTGGTAATATTGTTACTCCTTGCAGCACAGTTCAGAAAGGTAAAGTAGCTCAGTTTTTGTTGGTGATTTGTTTTAATTCAGTTACTGCAACAGCCTGTTGACGAACCTAGGGTACCATACATCTGGGTTTCCCCGGACATGTCCTTTTTTTGGCCTTCTGTCCTCGTGTCTGGGCGGGTTTCTAAAAATGCAAGCAAATGTCCAGGTTTTTTCTTTGCCTGTTTTCCCAGGCACTAGCAGTTTGGCTGCTTGGGGCTGGGAGCAACAGGCAAGATGATTGGCTGTCGGGGTGAGAGGGGGGTCATGTATTCTTTGTGTGGGTCCCAGCAAGCTGCTCTGAGAGGGAATGTGCACAAGCTGTGTGGTTAGCAGGGGTGGGGACCAGGGTGCTGGGAGTTGGGAGTGAGGGGTACTGGGGAGCAGGGGCTTAGGAGTGAGGGGCAGTAGGGTGTGGGCCTGTGTCCCCGCCCTCATACCCCTTCCCCCTCGCCCCATGTTTCCCCCCTTCCCCACAGGTGTCCTCTTTTTTTGATACTGGAAATATGGCAACCCTACCAAATTTTATTAAGCCAACTTATTCAAAATATATAGTCTTTAAACACTTTTCATAGTAATACATATGGTAATTACAGTAAGAAAGTCTGGACACTGCAATACATACTGGTCTTGTCTCATTATCATGTGGTTTGGGAAAGTGCTGTTGTAGCTTTTCAGGTATTTTTAATGAGAAACTGCCGTCCCTTGTTGCTGGAGCATCTGGTGACCATTCCCACAGTTCAGTGGAGTACAACTGGGAAACACAGTGACAAATCGTTAGTTTGATGCCATTAAGTGTTCTAGGGAATAGCCATAACTTGCATCATGTTATTTTCCATAACAGTTTAAAGCGCATGCTTCAACGTATTACCCATACCTGTGTGAAATCATGCAGTTTGACCTGATTCCTGAGCTCCGAGTTGTGCTACGGAAGTTCTTCCTGCGAATAGGTGTAGTATTCAAAATCTGGATGCCGGAGGAGCAGTTACGGACAACTGGGACCCCCTTACCTTCATGGTAGCCTCAAGTAAAACTGGTCACTGCTGCTTACTCACAATGCTTCAGCTATGGTACGTTCAAGGAGTGGATTCAAGAGGAGAAAAACGATTGGTACCGCTTGGCGCACGAAACTGATCAGGACACCGTTTTCTTTTATTTTCTCTCTCTCCTTCCCTCTTTTTTTTTTTTTTTTTTTGAAAAAGACTTGTTTTGCCCACCCTGACAAAAATGGCTATCAGCAGTGTTAATTTTCTTCCATATTGTTACTTACAGTTAATACAATAGGTGTATAAAGTCTGTTTGTTTCAATGTTAGTCATTCTTATGATCAAGTCTGTCTTTTTGGATCTGTTATTTCAATTGTTCAGTCTTACACTTCCTAGCTAATTTCAGTAAATCTGCTGCAGACAATTTCTTAGTGGAAATTACTCCCCCTGGAAATACTGAATATAGTTGTATAGGCTTGTGATGTTAGCACATGTGTTCATAATAAAATATATATTGCAGTGGCTAATGACTGCCTAAGATCATGCTGGACTTTTTTTTCTGTGTGTACACATGACTAGAACAGTTAGCGTGTCTTGTTGTCTGGCTGTAGATGATACTAGTTTGGGGAAAACTTTCCCACCCTCTCTTCCTTCCCCCCACTAATTTAACAAGTTATTTTTACAATCAGTTTTGAAGCACCTTCCTACAACTTGGTTCACCTTCCTACAATTTGGTTTTTATGGAAGGTTTATTTTGCATCAAGAATACACAGTAATATGCATTTTAATTCAGCTCACGAAAGTCTCATGTTTGAAGGCACTGAGTTGAAAAGCACTTTGAAACTTTCCATTGACATTTATACACTGTCTGATCATGGAAAGAGCACCTAAAATAAGGTTACATTCAAGAATAGGTTTATTTGAGGTTTTGGGGTTTTTTTTCCTTAAAATAAAAGTGCACACTGAACAAATGAAATGAAAATGGTATTGGTTTGTCAACCTTTTCCCTTCTGAATATATAGATATATATATGTATACATTTAGTAGTAAGGATGTCTATTTAGCCAGAAGTAATCTATCTTTAATACATATCAGGATATGTCTATTTTTACTGCAGATCTGAGTATTGGTTGTTTTTTAATGCCTCACCTTTCAGGTTCTGTCAGTGTGATTTGTGGAAGAAAAGTAAATTCTAGTTTCCACCAGGACTGCTGTAGTTTAAATTTTAAAACAAACAAAGTTTTAAGCACACATGTACTGCAGTATAGTTTCCAATATACTTTCTGTTTGGAAGCATCCAAAAGGAAGCCTGTGATTTAAACTCTGAAGTTTCATTAGCCCTAGTGATTTACATTTTTGTAAGCCCAGATTCTAGTGTTCAAGATTTGTTAGCGATTCCTCTGATGCAGTATCAGTTTTAATTGAAGTACAACAGAATCAAACCTTGTCCACAGTATTATCTCTAATAAGCAGTTTAGAGATTTGACAGAAATGGCTAGACTGAAAGACAGCAAAGGATACGTATGGTGGTGTAGAGTCTGATCCATCTTTCCAATATGTTATTAAGGATGTCAATTTAATTTTTCTAGCGTAGTTAATTTTCCCACATTCACATTTAAGGGACTTCATTTTTTGTGAGATTTTGCAAATGGTGCTCTTCAGTTAATTGAGTTTGTGTTTATACCGCGTGGGCTTTATTATGGCCAGAAGTACTCTTAAGGTTTTCACGTACCTTATTTTCTTTTAAAAATTATTTTTTCTACCAAAGAAAGTCAATTGCAGAGTTGTTTTTTATTACCTTTTAAGTATACAGTAGATAAGATATATACACTACCCATGTTGAAAGGACCATATAGCTAGTTTACTAGGAATACAGATGAGTAATTGCATATTAATTGCTGTATTTGAAATTATTATACATCCTTTTACACTGTACTGTAAATTGTATAGTCACTTATTCCCTGGTACTGCGTCATTTCATCAACTACAGTAAACGTCAGTTATTTATTTTGATATTCTTTAATTTTGGAACTGTAAGAGGTAAATTGAAAATATACTTTTTTTTCCCTGCCCTAAACTTTAAATAGGACAGTACATTTTCCTATGTTTGAATGTTTTAGCATTTTATTAATGAAATGTACAATCCTATCTCCTGTCAGACCATAACTTTTTTTAAGTTGCTCCTTCTATTAGGCAACATAAGAGCACTGCAGTTGTCTTCTGATTTTACAGATTTTTTTGTAACAACTGTTGCATTATAGGCTTTCTTTCATTATAAAATTGCTTTGAAGCACTTCTTTTTGTTGTTTGCATACAGGGCTTATCCAGATACTAAAATCGAGGATCCTTCTTGATGTTGGAGCATCTTTAAGGCAGCCTTATGTATTCCTTTACTTATTTAGGAAAGAGTTTGTCTGTCAGCAATTCAGAAACTGCTGAAATTAATCACATGACATCAGAATTATAGACTTACCTTGTATTGCATGGAGAGGAGAAACAGTGTAACAGTCTTATTCCTGCCTCCAAGACTTCTGATGGTTGATTATATATACTAGATCAATAGAGAATGGTGCATCAGTAACTACACTGTTCGAAGCACTTTTTTTACCAGCTGTTTGCTGCTCTGTACCTTTGGAAAGGCCATAACCCATGGGCATCATTATAACAAAGCTGAGAATGCTCTGTCAAAACTCCAAAAGTAATCACTACTACACTGGCTTGGATCTTGTGCCAGGTTCTGCTAGCAATGGCTCCCACTGCTTATGGTAAAGCTTCTCTTTGGCTTTAATGTGACTGTATTTGAGATTGGGGGTCCATGTTAGCATATCTAGAAAAAGATCTGGCATTTGTATGCAGTATGTGAACTCTATTCAGGCATTGCATTTTAAATGTGTACACGCTAATTAAGATGTTATGCAACAAATTATAGGTAAATATAAGTTCATAGTTTAATAGTATAAATGTGGAGGATCTGCATGTTCTCATGATTTTTTTTCTCCTTAATGGGACTCTTTCAAGTGGGTGGGCAGGGGAAAAATCTTTTTTTATTTGGTAATTGGGATAACCCTGAAAGACCCCTGTTCTTGTTTCTTTCGTTTGTTCTGGTGCAAGAGCATCTTATGTTTTGACCCTTGGCTTTTTCTCATTTCAATTTCACTAATTCTATTTCTATAATATCTAAAATATAGGCAGAATAAGAGTTTGGAATAGCTCCTAGGTAAAATGTCTCTAATCATGTAAGCAAGCCAAATGATTTAAAAGAATGGAAAAAGGAGGTAAATTGTATCCTTGGCCTGAAGTACAAGCGTGGTATTTTTTGGGGGGTTTTTTTCCTTTTGTCAAAGGCACAGCTTACCTTAATGTCTATGATCTCTTACATTTTTTCTGCCACTTTAAGGAAAATGTACTTTCTGTGCAAAATGTATGTCTTACTTATTTAAAATGCCTAAATTAGTTGCTAGTTACTTTCATAAAGATCTCCTTCTTAAGTAAATTTTAATATCAGTAATTTAATGAACAGCATTCCTTGCCCAATGGATGTATACATTTTTTTGAGAGAATAGCAGAATAATTATATAATATGAAAAGCTATGTAAAGTTTTCTACATAAAATTATGTATAATACTGTTATAATATTCCATGCTTTAATCAGGTGGTAAATCAATAAAATTTTAAAACTGAAGTTTGCTTTTTAATTCAGTGGTTAAAACTTGTATGAAACTATTTTTGCTGTATCCTGTTTGGAATATAACCATTCATGGGTATAGACTTCTTTTGGTCTCTCGTATGTTGAGTAGCAAATGCATGGAAATAGTGAGTTAAGAAGTGTAACAAAAATATATTTTTTTTCCCTTGGAGCTGACATGGAAAGACATTTTTGGCTAGTCAACCACTCATTCTGCTCATTATTAGCAGTGGCTTAATTAACCCAGTGATTTCCCAACCTTTTTAGACTCAAGGCACCTGAGGGCTGGGGACCGGGAGGGATGCTAGCTATTAGTGAAATTTAAACTCTTCACTACTGAAATAAAACAATTCTTGTGTTATAAAGAACTGAGACCAAAAGAGGTCAGAATGCCTTTGACACTCTGGATTCTTATTTTAGATCTCTGGTGACTCATGTGTAGGCATGGCAGTTGCATACTTAATATTGCACAGCATTCCCAAAATGATTTAATGGTTTCTTGGTTGCGAATCACTGACTTAACCATTAATATAATGGAAGGGTGCTAAACCATCCATAATTTAAATCATTTAAAATTTATGGAAGTCTTTACCTTTTTTTTAGGATGTTCCATGTAGGTGGCAGCTTCTAAAAAGTACATAGAGGAGCCCACTATTCATGTTTCATTGAATTTGGACAAAGGCCACACTACTAGTAAAATTCCCTGCAACTCTTTTCTACGAAGAGCAAAAAAGTGCAAGTTCTTACTTATTAAGTTTGCATAAGAGGTTTCCTCTCCCAGGCTTCATTTCCACAGAGCAGTCTGTGAGGAAGGGCTGGATGGTAATGCCTGTTAATTCACTAATCAAAAAGTCTGCTTTCTTGATCAATACCCTCTTCAAATTACAAAGCTCACTAGAACTGTCGTTTTTTTTTTGTTTGTTTGTTTGTTTTTTTTTAGGGGCCTGGCATGTTGGGATTAGGCAAAACCTATTTCCTCTAAAGGTGGCCTGTAAATAGCAGATTCCTGCCTGCTCCTCTAAAATTTTAGCAAAATGAGTAGTTTGTTTTTTACTTTTTAACATGAAATACAGATGAAGCAGTAATTGAAACAAACACCAGCTGATTAATTTATGGTTTTAAAATAACCCTTGGGCACAATTCTAATATTACAGAAGCTTAAGTCTGGCTGTCTGTAACACTTTATTCGCACTCTGATTGGCTGATGGAAACAGTCGATCAGAGCGTGCCAAGCATGGGGGACTGCTGCCATCATTTCAAAGCCGCACCAAGGACCAGACAGAGGGTGGGGGGAGCAGAGGTCAGCGCTGCAGACCTCGACTTCCTCACCCCACTCCCTGCAAGCGGCACCAAGGACCGGATGGTGCATGGGGGAGCCAAGGCTAGCAGTCTGGCCTTGGCTCCCCACCCTACTCCCTACAAGGGGTGGAACAGCAGCAACATGGGACATTAGGTGGCGGCATGCCATTGCAACCCCCCTCCGTCATTCTTGATGGGCGATTGGCTAGTTGTAATATAAAATTGTTTCTCTCCTCCCCTGGGACAGGTAGAGATCTTGTCTTAAATCTACATCCATATTTTGTAGTTCTGCTACAGTTGCAGCAAAACACTAGTTTTAAGGGTTCTCAGTTTAAACTCTTCCAACTACATTGCTTCATATAAACACCATGTAAGCTTAGGTGCAGCCGTAAGGCAGATAATATGCATTTTTGCCAAAAGTACAAATTCCTTACCTAAATTTTCTAATTTTTTGTTGATTTCCTTTTCTTGCCCAAGCAGGAAAAAAAAAAGTCACGGCTTTGAGAATAAAGGAAAGTATCTTCGTCACATAAAGTAAGAATTAAAAGGTTCCATACCAACCATGTTGCAATATTAGAAGAATCACAATGGGTATATTACAGTAGACTGTCCTTCATCAGTATGTCTTCAACATGTTGTCCTATTAAGAGAATGCAAAAGCCTATGCATAAAAATTATTGTGGCTTGTCTTCTAAAACAGCATTGTTTTAGCTTAGTGATGCCTAGGGTCAGTATCACAGGGTGACTTGTTTTGCACTTCTCAGTTTATTATGTTATAAGGATTAAGTAGTCTTTACTGGAAAATAGCATTAGGGGAGACCTCCTGGTTCATAAAGCCCAGTCCCCTGCTATTGCAAGCACCCATGTACTATAAATTCCTCTTTAATCCTACTGGAAGGCTGTTCCAGAACATCCAATCTCTGTTAGCTAGAAACTTTCTCTTACTTTCCAGGCTAAATGTATTTATTAACCTCCTCAGACTCCATGTACCCCAGGGAAAGTTCTAGTTTTTAATTTAATTGCCATTTTTCTGTCGTAAAGATCTCCAAAAGACTGCAACTATGGATCTCTATTTGAAACCTCTATGTTTATCTTGTGAATCATGCTTGTAAATCCAACAGTACTAATATTGCATAGTACCTGTTGTCATTGTTGCTGAAGTCTCGGGAACTGTGGTGCCAGCAAAAATTACAGGTAGGAGATTCCAACACTAATCTTACCTTCAAGACTAATCGTAGACTCGGTTCAGTGGCGAAGATTTGGCCAGGTTCACTGTCTACAACTGCCGTTCTAACACGTTTTGGCCTAACAGGTACATCAGACCAAGTGTTTAAAAGCGTTTGTGCCTGTAGCAAAGTAGGTGGCACACTACGCAGAGTGCCCTGGGCTGCTCGCAGAGGTTCTCCATTTCCAATTCAAAACAAATGATACGTACCCTCCCACCTGTGCTTGTTACGCAGCCTGGGCTGGGTGTTCCTGTTCCAGCCTAATCCTAGTACTAATCCTAGTAGAACCCTCTCCCACTCCCATCTGTCAGCAGGAGCAAGCACCTAGCCCCTACACCAAGTTTTGCAGAGTGTGGCTCAGGTTTGCCTCCTCCCGCCACCGCCTTAGCAAAGCGTTTGCGGGAGCAGTACATATTGGCCAGTACCCCCAGGATGCCTAGAGCCTAAAACACTCCCTCCACAGGGGTGCCAGGCACCCCAGGGTGCTGTTTTCCCGGTTGAGAAGCACTGGCTCGTGCCTCTGCTGTGCTTGAGCTTTCAATAGCAAGAGGGGGGCAAAAGTGGCGCTGGTTCCTGTGGCTGCACGGTGACCTGCCGGGATGTCCCGAAGGCGCCGGGCTCCGCTTCCAGCCCGGGCGGCGGAGGCTGCTCCCGCTTGATGCCTGCAAACGAAACCAGGCCAGCACGTGTATCGCCTCGCTAGTGGTAACTTGCACGTGGGCGACCCCAAGCCCCGGGTGCATTGTGGGAGGCGGCCAGGGATTGGCCGGGGCTCCTCTGGAGGCAGGAGGCCGCGGATTGGTTCGAGCTGGGCGCGTTCCAGAAGCTGGTCGCCGATTGGCGCGTAGGGCTGTGCTGCGTGATGCGGTCACCGCGCCGGCGCCGCGCCCTCTCGCTGAGGTTTGAATGTGAAGCGGAGCCGGAGCGCTCGGAGCCGCCGAGGGGGACGTGTCAGGTGAGACTGAACCGCGCGGCGCGGGGAGGGGGGGCCTCGGCGGCGTGACTCTCCGGGTGCCATCTCCGACAGCCTCCGCCACCCGGCCCTGCCCCTTGGCCCGCACCCGGGGCCCGCGGCGCAGGGGGAGGCGCACACAACCCTGCTGTCATGGCGCGGGCCCGCCTCTTGCACTTGGGCCCACGCCCATTGGTCTGTGGGTCGAATGAGAACGCAAAGCGCCTTCGCGATTGGCCCGCGCCGCTGTCAGTCGGGGGCGCGGTAAGTTAGTGTGGCCTCACGCGGGGGGCTGCTTCAGGTGTTTTCCCCCAGGCCTGGAGCCCGCGGGGCCCGTTCCCGTCCACCCATCCTCCGGGTGGGCTCCCTGTGGGGGGCAGCGCCGTGCTCGGCCTTGCCCGCTCCCCTCACACACTGCTTAAATTCAGCAGACTTCCCGCACCCCAGCTTGGGCCTGGCCTCCTTCATCTAAGGGCCTCCCTGGGCCGTTGACAGCGAGGAGGGCGGGTGTCGCCCCAGGGAGCGGACGGGGCCAAGGCTTATGCAGGGAGGAGAAAGCCGTGCTGATAGAGGGAAGGCCCGGTCCAGTGCTAGGGGCAAGGCAGGAGGGAATGTGGGGCCTCCCCTTCCCCTTCTCCTTGCATTAAGGCTGGCTAGGAACGAAAGCAGGGTCCTAAAGACATGGCGCAAGTCATGAAACCGTGGCCTTGGCAGGGAGACCCCTCAGATGGTCGGCTGTAAGACCCGCGTGCACCACCCTGCGTTCAATGCCTTTGTGTTTCTGTTGCCCATCCAAAACGAGGACAGGCGATGGCAGCTCTGCTGAGGAAGTCAACCCACTGGCTTGTTATTTTGAGAGAAGGTCGAGATGCAGGAGTGGGGAGCAGGGTTTTAGTAGAGGTACGCCGATGTATCAGGTCGGCACCGATAACAGGAAGATTTAATGTTATCGGCAACTGGCGTCATTTGGCCAATAACGTCACTGATAAATGCCGCATGCGTGTCTGCAGCTGCAGCATGGATGCAGCTAGGAGAGCGGCCCGGCAGCTTGCAGGGCAGCATCCGGCCAGTATGTCTGCAGGGGAAGGGGCCTGGGGGGAACAGATAGTGAGGGAGGGAGGGAGGGAGTGGGGCAGGTGCTGCCCAGCCGAGGTGGTGAATGCAATCCTGTGGGCGGATCGTCCGGGAGGCACAGGGGGTAGGTTGACAGGGGGTGACTCCCCACTGTTCCATGCCCCCCAAGAGAGGCATGGGGGGTATGTGCCCCCCCCTGGATTTGTGCATGGAGTGAGGGCTGGCTGCCTGCTACAGACTCGGGATCAGGGCTGTGGCAGCCTCTTCTTGGCAGTGGGGGGAGGGGGCTGGGCTGGGGCTGCCCTTGGGGCAGGTAGGGATGGGGTGGGCTCAGTTGCGTGGGGCAGGTGGTTGCAGCGCTGGGAAGGGTGGCTGCAGGAGGGCTGTGGGGAACTTTGGGGTGGCTATAGCCTCCCAACCCCATCCCTGGGCCACCCCTGCTCGGGGCACTGTGCTCTGCTGCAGCTGAGCCTGCCCCACCTGGAGCACAGCCCCGGCCCAACTGCTCTGCTGAGAAGAGGTTGGCACAGTCCCTGGCCCTAAGCCTGTAGCAGGCAGCCCACCCTTGCCCCGTGCAAAATCTGGGACAGGGTATATGCCCCTCATGCCTCTTCCAGAGGTGCACCCAGTGGTAGGGCACTGCTGCCCATCCTTCTCCACACCCCCTGGATGAGCTACCCACTGCTCCATCTCATGCCCCACCCCAGGGTTGCATTCACTGCCCTGCCTTGGCAGTCCCTGCCCCACTCCCTCCCTCATTGTGAGGGCCTTGGTCTGCTCCCCCTA
>NW_017729009.1:7979839-7999052 GCF_001723915.1 Gavialis gangeticus
CACAGATCTGGGGGGGCACATGCCTCCCCCAGGGGTTTGCACAGCAGCAGGAGTCAATCCCCACTTCTCTGGATGAGCCACCTGCAGCTCCATCCTGTACCCTGCTCCACCTGTGCAGCCCCTGCCCCAGCTCCACTCCCTCATTGTGAGGGCCTTGGTCTGCTCCCCCTACCCCTTTCTTCCCCGCAGACTTACCAGCCAGACTTGGCTCTCCATGCTGCCTGCTGCATTCCTGTAAATCAGCTATTGAATCAGTATCGGCTGATATAGTCTATTCATAATGGGCCATCGGTATTGGCCAAGTAAATCTTTATCGTGTACCCCTAGTTCTTAGTTGCCAACTGTGGTAAAATATTACCAGCAGTGATAGCTGAGAGGAAATGGAAAATATCAGAACACAAGACCAACCTTGCTGCAAGTGTGTAGGCACCATCCTGTGCAGCTGAGTGTGAAAGAGAAAAAGGGTTTCTCTCTTTGTTTTTTGAGAAGGCTTGGCAGTAAATGTAATACAAACACACACCCACCCCTCTCTATCTCCTCCTCCATCATCTCCTGTCAGATAACCTTGTACAATCAGTTGCTTGGCATTATTTTTTTACAGTCATGGTGGGGAGAGGAGGAATTCCACTCAGACTGCTATGTGACTCCACTTTCTATCTTGCCACTAGGGAAATCCTAGACTTCCTTTCAAAATACTGTTGCTTGGTGATTTAGAATTAAGCACTAACTTTCCATTAAATTCAAATCTGATAATTAATACAGCAGAAATGCAGAGTTTTCCAAATTACTTTTATGGAATTTCACGAAGAGAAGACTAGGGAAAAGGAGCAGTATGTCATGCTAGATTTTTTTCAGCTTCTGATATACCAGCCCTGAATTAACATGGTTTTCTCCTTGAAGGATTATTTTAGTATGTCTCCAGTTGGATATTTAGCCAGAGAAAATTTCAAAAGCATTTTTTTCTGCTCTAGATGTACTTGTTTTCTTTAATATGCACCTTGAAGCCTTAATGTTATGTCTTTTAATATAAGCAAAGTTGCTAATAATATTTTGCCACAGTTTGTAACTAAGAACCTGCTCACCACAGTTCATGAATAGATCCATTGTTGTTGAGCTGAAGCTGACATGAGCCTTTTTATTTCAGGGAGACTGCTTATATATGGGAAGCAAAGGTGTGGAAAGGCACCGTAAAGGGACTTCATTTTCTTGTTGTGTGTGATGGCTTTTGTTATCTGATGGTACAGGGATCCTAGCAGAAAAGCCCATCCTGCTTTGGAGAATGAGAGTCTGAGATATAGGATGTCCAATGATCTAACACAGGGCTGTCCAGCTGGCAGCGTGTGGCATGCATGTGGCCCCCAAGGTGTTAAACTGCAGCCCCTACTGCTCCTCCCTTTGCTCTCTTGCTGCTCTCGCACTCTCCAGTTTCTCATGCTTGCCCTCACCCTTGGGAGTTGGATTGGGTAGAGCAGGGCAGGCAGGGCCTTAAATGGCACATTGGAGGCTGTGTATTGCAGTGGGGAGTCCCAGACCACTTAGAAGTTGGACAGCCCTGGTGTGACAGGAACAGATACAGTCTGAAAAAGTTTTGAAAGTCTGAATTCAGTAGATTGCTAGAGGATTCATAATTGTCAGAGTTAATTGTTTCCTCCAGGAGTTTCTAGGGAAGATAGACTTGTAGAATAAGAAAATAAGAACCTGAGGCTGACAGGAACAGTACGGGCAGTTAGCAGTCAACACTTTTTATCTTTCACAAGAACATCTCTTATTTCCTAGTGGTAACAGCAAAAAGCAAGAGCAGTATCTGAGATGAGAAATAGGAAATAGAGAAGGAAAGAAGTAATAAAAATGAAAAATCAACAAAGCCTGTCTTGTTTCTGTAAATCTTATCCAGTGAGCGAATGGGAAAGTGGACTGAGAGGACATTTGGAGTGTTTCTTACCTTTGTGGCCATTGGCTGAAGTCTACACATGTAACAAGTAAAACATGTCTGAGGATGGAGAAATATATATATTATATAGCAGTGTAATAACTTGCTATCGAGGTCTGGGCTTTGTGCTGCTACTGTCAGCCTGCTTGTTTCACAACAGTAGGTTCTGTGACTTGAAAGAGAAATTTATGTAAGAAGGTAATTTTTTATTTATTTTACTGAGATGGGTGGATGAATATAATTTGTATTGATTTTTTTTGTCTCTTACATGAATTATGATGGTTGATATGAGATGAGTTAATAAATGGGACCATAATTTGGAGGGGTAAAACTGCAGAGAAAAGTGAGGCCTGTTTTGAAGGCCAAGGCATAAAATGTGCTCCATGTAATGGCTACCCACAAACATGTTCAGGAGAACTTAAGTATAGGCACGTTTTTGCTGTCTCTTTAAAATGGTGAAAGTACCCTTTTAAAGGCAAAAACATACAGGCAGTCCTCAACTTACAACATTTTGAGTTGCAACGAATGGCACTTACAACGTTTATAAATTGACACCCTGTTTTGACTTTCTGACGTCAGTTTCGACTTCACGACGCTTGATTCAGTGCCATGCCATGACATGCCAGCGAACAAGTTTGCTGCGTTCCCCCTCTTCCTGGAGAACATCTGGCCAAACTTCCTTGGGCACTTTCTTTAAGAAAGCAGCCAAGACTCCAGAAAAAACCTGCAACCAAGACTCTTGAGAAGACTCCAGCCGAGAACCCTTCAAAAAGTCCAACCAAGAGCTCTTCAAAAAGTCCAGCAAAGCCACCTCAAAGAAGTCCTTCCAAATCAATATGATTGCTATTTACACTATAAATGCATGATGTATCTATATTACTCACCTATAATTGATTGAGTACAAAATTCTGGGTTATTTTTGGTGAAAAATAGGGTATCAGGCCTTGGTTCAGGAACCAATCCCCCATTTATAACATTGTTTCCTGTAGGAAAATCGGTTCTGAGTTACAGCGTTTCAACTTGAGAAGCCATGTTCAGGAACCAATTGTCATAAGTCCGAGGACTGCCTGTAGTTCAACAAAAGGTGGTCTCCAGATAGGCCCTTGAGTTCATACAACAATGCTGGAATAGGATGCTTGAGATTTCCGTTTAGGTTACTGAAGTTTCTGCTAAAACCCAGAGAAGTTGCAGGTCTGTGTGTACGTAGAGCTTTTATACTGAGCAATACACACAGCTGTTAGCAACAGTTGAAGTATCTTCTTGTAAGTTAAAAGGTTATAGAACAGTATAGAATTCCAGGATCACATTTGCCAAAATAGTAGTGTGAGAGTGCTTTTTGCACCGTCAAAAGGAAAAAGATGGGGGGATGGAACTGTCTACCTATGAGAAGGAGGCGATGAGGGAAAAATGATCCAGAGCAAATTACCAGTGACATATGCTTTGATTCAAGTTGAGTGACTGTTGTCAATTGAAAGATTGCCAAATAATTTCTGAATTTAACACTTCACTGTGATAAACTTGGGAGAGTCTAGGAGTGTGAAAGGAGAATGACAATTTGGGTTTGTCTACAAAGGGAATCTTCTATTCCAGAATAGCTCCATGTGTCAGCACTCTAAGTCTGGAACAAGTGTGGAATCATTTTGTAATAGCTATTGCTCTTTAAATTTACCCATACCCGAAACAGAATTACCTTTTTAAAGTGTGATCAAGCTCTTTGACTGTGGCTCAGTACACTTTTTTTTTTTTTATTGGAAATCCATTGTGCACTGGATTTCCACTGGAGTCTTAACAAAAGAAGGCTGATAAAGCAAGAGTCAGTGCTTTGGAAAACTTATCTGTTCTATCTGTGGTTCTCTAGGACTTTCAGTTTAATGGACAAAAAGCTTGTGGTAGTTTTATATAATAAAAAGAAGAGCTGCAATTTCTGCTTTAGCTGTTTACTTTCACAACAATTCCTGCTTTTGTTGGGAGTGGGCATATTTCGTACGCAGGTGATCGCGCGCTATACCAGATTTTCAGCCAGGGTGTAACAAGACCCTGGGTGCCTTGAGATCCTTTCAGGGGTACCATGGGTGCCAATTAATGTTAGCATTGTTATCATGATCAAAATTTCTTTACAAGTTGAGTACCGAGGGTTTGAAACGGGCTCTCCCCACAGGTGGTACCATGGCAATCTTCAAATACTGTCTTGATGTCCATCTTGCTGGGGTCATCTGATCCCAGCAGTCTTTCCTGCCCAAGTGCAGAGAGGCTGGACCTGATGATCTGTAAGGTCCCTACCAGCCCCAAACAACTATGAAACTATGATTCACAAAATAAACCCAGAGATTTAAAATAGAAATCCATAGTTGTAGCCTTTTTAATTCTGTGTAACAGAAAAACTGCTCACATTTTTCCATACACTCAAAAAAAAAAAAAAAAAAGAATGAAAACTAAGAGCTGGCATTTTCTGAGCTGTGTTGCAAGTTTATCCAGCGGTACCTTGAGAATGTCTAGGAGTGCCTCAAGTGTAAAAAGGTTGAGAACCACAGCACTACACATTTACGCCAGTGTAACTTGTACACACGTGAGTTACACCACCATGTAAAGTAGATGGATCAGCTCTCCAGAGGTCCTGTAATAGGTCCTGTTTCAGTGCTTTGCCATTAGGTGGAAGGGGAGCTGATAACAGCCTGTTTGTGTTCAGCAAATGGCTACCCTGCGATGCTATGGACTAGAACTGCCAATGCAGTTGTGGGTATGCTGGTGTGACATATGATGAAATAAGCTGTTGCTCACAAAAGCTTATGCATCTCTGATTCAAGTACTATGTAGTATGCATCTCAACTTGACACTGATAGAAGGCAAGGTAATGCTCGACTTTCCAAGGAACTTTTTTACTCTGGAGTACAGTGAATTCTCTTGGTATAGGGCTATATGTACTGTAAAGGCAGGTTATACTAGTATGTGTTGTAAGTCCACATATTGAAATTGCATATCCCAAGTTATTTTGTATTCAGTTTCCTGACAAATAGATAGCACAGAACGTATTTATATCTTTTGCTTAGAATGGATTTTTTTGGTTGCATTTTTGATAAAATTGCTCTATGTTTAGGTTTTGCCAAAATGGAGCTCAGTGATGCCAATTTACAGACGCTAACAGAATATTTAAAGAAGACATTAGATCCAGATCCTGCTATAAGACGTCCTGGTAAATGTTTAACAATATATAGCTCTTGGCTGAAATGTGTGAGATCTTTCTCTTCTCTCTGCTTAAGCTGCCATTGAAGTTCATTTGGCATGATGGTCTTACTTAATGATTTTGGACTAGTTCGAAGGAAGTGTGTGAGGGTTGCATTTAAATATAAACAATCTCTTTAACTCCTTTCCCTATTTCTTTTTTTTTTTCTGTTCATATATTTTCCCATTTTGTGCCATCTTATCTGTCTTCATAATGTTTTCACTGAAAATAAGTGATGCTGTTCCAACACATGGATAATGCTAATTAAAGGTAATCCAGGATTTGCTGCTAGAGGGTTATGGCTGTTCTAAAAAAATGGTGAGGATGCAGTATTTCCACAGCCTGCTTTGAATTCACAGCTTTTGTTTGTAGTCAAAATGCTGACAGATATTTAGAAATAGCACAGCTATAATTTTTTTGTTGAAATAAAAATTAATTCTGTTCACATACTTTGATTCTTGAAAAGTGCTGATGAAATATTAGGCTGCTGATTACTAACCAGTGTCCTTTCTCTTGAAGTCAACATTGAAAAATGATAAGACCGTAGAAAAGAAGGTTCTGTAGGTTTGATATATATGCTTTTGTTTGGGTTTTTTTGCTAAACTATGCACATTCTTTTACAGCGGAAAAGTTTCTTGAATCAGTTGAAGGAAACCAGAATTACCCGTTGTTACTTTTAACGCTGCTGGAAAAATCACAAGAGAATGTCATCAAAGTTTGTGCCTCTGTAACATTCAAAAATTATATTAAAAGAAACTGGAGAATTGTAGGTATTTTAGTTACTAGTTCTGTTAAGATATTATATCTTCTTTTTATGTTAGTAGGTACTTTGAGATGATGGATGGAATATCTTGGGGGAGAAGTGGGGAGGAGAACAACACTTAATGTTACCAAGGATTGCAATTTCAGTGTTGGTGACCCTAAAGCCTTAATTTTATCTCCTTGTACAAGCACTGGCATTGCTGTAACAGATGAAAGAAAAAGATGTGTTTTTCATATGCATTTGTGCTAAAAGTGCAATACGGGGTGACTTAAGCCTGGTCTAAACACTAAATTATACCAGAAAATGCGATACAACTTCAGTTAAAGAAATTCAAGAGCGTTTTCCCTTTGGGCTTGGCCAACTGAGGCATTGTAGTTCAAACCTGTTATTCCTTGTCTTGTGATTCTGAAGTATTCTTGGCTGAAAACGTTTCAGCTTTTAATGAAATTTCACTTACAGTGGAAATTATTAATTAGGAGATTGTTTAGAGGCGCACACAGCAGCTAGAAGCCAGAACTGTCCTGATAGTAATTAGATGCTTAACTGCTGTTCATAGAATCATAGAAAATCAGGGTTGGAAGGGACCTCAGGAGGTCATCTAGTCAAACCCCCTGCTCAGAGCAGCAACATCTCCAACTAGATCAGGGGCGGGCAATTATTTTGGGCAGAGGGATGCTTACTGAGTTTCAGCAAGCCATTGAGGGCCACATGACAGGCAGCCCAGGGCAGATTAATATTAATTTTCTAAATTTTTTAGGGTCCCCATGGGCCGGATAGAATGGCCTGGCGGGCTGCGTTCGGCCCCTGGGCCTCATTTTGCCCACCCCTGAACTAGATCATTCCACCCAGGCTAGATCATTCAAGCCAGTTAGTCCATTAATTAAAACTGATTACTATTAATACATTTGATCTTCTTTTGAAGGTATACATTTGTAAATATTTTCCCAGGATGATACAAACGATCATAAACTGACTTTTAAGTCAGAATTTGAATATCTAGTGACAAGTGAGAGACCTTTTTTGTCCATTCCTGTTTGGTAGCCACAGAGGGGCTAAATAAAAATTTCCACATATTCAGTTTCTTTGGTCTAATATTTGCCAAGTGTTTGACCCACCTACTTGGTTTGTGCCTCCACCAGTCAAGTACTAGCAGGCCCAGCTCTGCTTAACTTCTGACATCAGACAAGATTGGTCCGTTCAGTCTGGTATGACCACAGGAAGAAACTGTACAAAGTAATGACAAATGTTACACCTTCACAGTCTATTGCAGTAACATTTATGACTAAACTGTTTGTCTACTGGTGTCATATCAGAAATAATAGGTCAGATTTGAAGCAGAAATCTGCTAAAGGTCTGTGCTTTGCTGCTGTCTGGCAAGGGGGATCCATGCCCAAAAGACGATTACAGAAGCATTCTTGTGTGTATAAAAAGGGGACGAGCCACATACCTCTTCGTATGATTCTTTTATTCTGCAACATACAAAATAGTCTTTAATAAAATCCTGGGAAGCTGCAGTTGTATACAACAAAATAATTACTTGGGGTATAGTATCCGAAATGACTGAATTCAATATCAGTTTGGTGCATGCTTAACTGCATTCAATAGAAATACCTTAATTTATTTCCAGTTCCATTTAAAAGTGCCATGAGGTGATTGGATAGCTCTTAAAACAAGCAATTCTGAAGGAGAAAAGTTGACTTTTGCTGTTAAAGAAACATTTAACTTTTGCTGAATTTTTATAATAGCTCCAACACTTACTGACGTAGGCATTGATAAATTATCAAATTTGTTTTGTTTTACACTGAGTTTCCTTTTAAATACAAGTCAGAGCTTTGACTCGCTTTACAGAAAAGTAATATGTCTATAATTTTTTTAACATTTTTCTTTCAGGTTGAAGATGAACCAAACAAAATATGTGAAGCAGATAGGATAGCTATTAAAGCCAACATAGTACCCTTAATGCTTAGCAGTCCAGAACAAATTCAAAAACAGGTAAGATGACAGAAAAGAAGGTGAATTAAATTGTTTCAGTGAAGCTTTTACGTTATAGAAATGTGCTTAGAGGTTCTCCTTAGGTGACAGACATCCATCTTGCTAGACAGTGAATGTACGCATCAAAAGGTTTAGGACACACATTTTTATGATAAAAGCAAGTACAGTAAAAGCTCTGTTATCCGGCATCCCCCAGGAATGGGGGATGCCAGTTAATCAAATATGCCGGTTAATCAAATGTGCAATGTCTGGTTCACTCCCTGGCGTAAGTGTGCTGGGAGACAGGGAGGGGAGGCCCCATGCAGGCTGCTTTGCCCTGGGCCATGGGCCGAAGAAGTGATGAAATAAAATTTGGCTTACGGCAGCGAAACCAGAAGTCCCCTGGAAGTGGTACTTCCGGTTTTGCTTTTGCCGCATCCCTCGGACGCTGGTTAGTAGAGTTCTCCAGCTAATAGAGTGCTGGTTAACACAGCTTTTGCTGTAGATGAAATAGAGTAAGTTACAGAAGAAAACATCTTTCTCAATCTGTTAAGTTTAGTAAGTAGAAGTCTCTTTCTGGGTATTTGTCAGGAATCAGTCACTGTAATGTCTAGTACTGATAACTGGGCTATTCACAAATGGTTTGCTGCAACTATATAAAATGATTAAATTTCCTTTCCAGTTAAGTGATGCCATTAGCATTATTGGCAGGGAAGATTTCCCTCAGAAATGGCCAGACCTGCTGACAGAGATGGTGAATCGCTTTCAGAGTGGAGATTTCCATGTCATTAATGGGGTTCTTCGCACTGCACATTCTTTATTTAAAAGGTATTGAACATTCAGCATGTGCATTGCACAGTCTCTATTCAAATGTATAAAGCACTGCTTCTTGAATTTTGTTGAGGTGTTAATTATTTGTGGCTTCTAATTGAAGCTTGTGACTTGGTAGATTTAGCTGGTGTTCAAATCTAAAACCTTATGTGGTCTGTTTTTTAATGTTAGCAGTTCTTGGATTGGCTTGACTGGACTAGTGTCAAATAGAAGAGTTTCTTAGAAATGATTGGATACAAGTTACATTAGAATGAAGTGTTATGACCTTTTTTATACCTTTTATTTGTCAGGTACCGCCATGAGTTTAAATCAAACGAATTGTGGACAGAGATCAAACTTGTCCTCGATGCCTTTGCACTACCTTTGACTAATCTCTTCAAGGTACAAGATTATTCTTGAGATTTTGTTGAGCTTGTTTGAGGGATGTTTTAACATTTAAAATTGGCTACTATGAATTTTTAAAAAAACAGAAGCTATCTGAACTTGCATTTCACATGGAAATTGGGAGAACAGCACTAAAACTGTCAGCACCATGAAATGGCTTCTGAATAAAAATATACCATTACATGACACTGTAGTACTTCAGTACATTGGCAGAAAAATCTGTGGTACCTATTAATTCTTTTCTTTTTTCTAGGCCACTATTGAACTTTGCAGTACACATGCAAATGATGCCAGTGCTTTGAAGGTTCTCTTTTCTTCTCTAATTTTGATTGCAAAGTTGTTCTACAGTTTAAATTTTCAGGTGAATTTCACTTTTTTCTTTTGGCTCTGTACTAATGACCAATGCTGTTTTGCGTGTAGCTTGAAGGGTTATGTTATCAGTCAAAATAATAGGTATTAATCAGTGTTATGGTGAAGGGATCAACCAACATGTGAAATAAATCAAAGGGCATTCTGAGCTGAATGACCCGTTAGTAGTCAGTTTCTGCCTCATTTCTTTCTGGTCTATTCAAATCTTAAGGAATTGGGAGGAATGTAAAAGCAACTAGTTTAAATGTGTACTGCAGAGGACTCTCAACAGCCAGACTCTGTGTTTGTAGGCAACTCTGGCACTTTAAGTCCACGCTACAGTTGTTGGCATGACTGCAGTTCCTTGTGGACAAGTCCAATCTTCACTAGAACTAGTTTATACTACTATAATAATAAAGCAATATTATTCTCTTATCCTAGAGACGAGATCTGAATTGCAGTGCTATAAAATAAGCATACCCAATTTAAACGCTAAGCTGCCTTAAACATTTCAAAACAGTGATATTGAGTACAAGCCCTGTAAGTATAAGGTTTTGGAAAGAAGAATAGGATTGAGCTAATGGGGTAATAGAAAGGAAAATATTTTTTATCGTAGGTCCCCATGCTTCTTTGGAAGAGAAAATCTAACTTCTTTCCTTGTTTCACTATCTGTTAAAGCTGAGTCTTGTAGAATATACTTTGGTTGGTTTCTGAAGTGCAGAATGCTAGATTTTTAAAAAAGTACTAAAGATAAAAGCTAGTCTGAAATGACTGTATTGGGGCTGATGCACAATTTTCTTGTGTCCTGATGCATCGTCTTTTGAGGAAGTTGACTGCTGAGTTACCCTACAGTGTACAGCATTCACTGTGACTGTTCATGATGTAGATTAGTCTAGTCTATCAAATTGGTGTAACCAGAGATGAGTTTTAAAATGGGGACTTATTTTCATATGCTTTCTATCACAGGATCTTCCTGAATTTTTTGAAGATAATATGGAGACATGGATGACAAATTTCCATACTCTTTTAACTTTAGATAACAAACTTTTACAGACTGATGTAAGTATTGAATAAAACTTTGAAGTGGCAAGTCTGTTTGCAGTGGGGAGGAGTGAATGAGGATTGCATTATCTAAGTGTCCCAAGTTTCCGTGGGGTTTTCAACCTTTTTAGTAAGTGTTTCCCTGGCAGCCCCCTTTTTAGTAAGTGTAACCCCAGGGAGGAGGGGGTGGCGAGTGGCTGGATGTGGAGCGGGGAGGGGAGTGGTGGGTGGCCAGACGTAGAGGGGAAGAGGGGGCTGGCGAGCAGCCAGATGCTGAGTGGGGCAGGGGGTGGCGAGTGGCCAGACATGGAGTGTGCGGGGGGCAAGTGGCAACAGCATAGCATTTGTACAAGTGCGGTCCTGCCTCAGCCCTGCTCCTGTGAGTCAGCAGCGCAAGGTGGCAGTACTCCATCCCTGCCTGCCCCCGCGTAACCCCTGGGACCTTTCAAATTAGCCCCAGGAGTGCGTGTATCCCCAGTTGACAACCCCTGTTGTAGGTGAATGCAGTGGAGAGTGTACTGTCATTAACAGGGACTACGTCTTAAGGGAGGTAGAGAGCCTCCAGGTGTGCTGCAGCATTTTGAGCTGGAGCCACACCCCTGCCTGCTGCTGCTGCTGCACATGCAGACAGATGGGGAGCCTGGCTCCAGTCAGGCGGGGGCTGTGGCTCCAGCCCAAAATACTATACCCCCCACCCTTTCTAACCCCCCCCCCCACGTTCTGTGTCCAGTGTGCCGCGGTGGTTTTTTATTTAGGTAAGTGTGGGGTGGGGCAGAGAAGGTTGGGAAACACTAGTATAAATATTTTGGTTTAACACTTGCTGCTGTTAAACCTTGTCAGTTTAACAGCAGTTTCAGTTAAACCTTGGCATCTGTTCAGTTACTCATTTGTATAACCTTTAAGTGCTTCAGTAAGCAGTCATCAAGAATTGAATCCTTTTTTAAAAGACTACCAATGTACTTGATTTGCCAATGTGTTCTAGATGGTAGTAGTACAGTACTTTGCCACTTGATGGAGCCACCACTTTTTTTTTAAAATGCTGCTTTAAGATGTATGGCGTGTATATTGAGGACATGCAGCCAGACTCCTGTTCACCTGATTAAACCCTCTTTTCACCATACACAGGGTGCATCTATACAAGACACTGACTGTGCAGTAGCTGAATAATACTGCGCAGTACAGTGTCACAGCACCAACAGTGCTAATATGTTACTGTGTAGTATTATTGGGCTACTATGCTGTAGAGTCATTTAAAAGATGTTCACTAGTGCTACTGTGCAGTAACTCTGGTTACTGAGCATTTATTTAGTATTTGTACAAGTAAAAACTTTTACTGATACAAGTACTAAATAAACGCACAGTAACCACTGCACTGTAGTGTCTTGTGTAGATGTGCCACTGAGCATGTTGTCCTGCTATATTTGGGAATGCATTAGTGCAGGTTGAAACCATTTGGAGGGTAAAGTAATTTCTCACTCTCATATTTCTTTTTAAATGTAGTTACTGTAGTATAAAGTTGTGACTTGTACTTCTGCATAAGACACTAAAATGTATCAGCTCCAGGGAAATGGTACTCAGATTTCTACTCTTGTATTTCAAACTTCCAGACAAAAAAAGCAGTTTTAACTCCAACTGGTGTTGAAATGTGCGTGTTTGACGTTTTTAGTTTTGTTTTATATAAGGATGAAGAGGAAGCTGGATTACTGGAACTGTTGAAGTCACAAATTTGTGATAATGCTGCTTTGTATGCTCAAAAATACGATGAAGAATTCCAGCCCTACCTGCCTCGTTTTGTAACAGCAATCTGGAATTTATTAGTCACAACAGGGCAGGAAGTTAAATATGACTTGGTAAGTTAATAATTATTTTTTGTATAGAGTTTCAGAATAAACTGGTCATCTGAGTTAAAAATGACTCCTTTTATGTGTTCTAGTTGGTAAGTAATGCAATCCAGTTTCTGGCCTCCGTTTGTGAAAGACCTCATTATAAGCATCTGTTTGAAGACCAGAATACATTGACAAGCATTTGTGAAAAGGTTATTGTTCCCAACATGGAATTTAGAGGTAACTGCATTTTTTCCTTTAAAAAAGAATCTTATTGCAGAAAAGACTGATAAAGGGCAACTTTTGAGTTAGTGATAATTGTGTTGCTTTCATAGTAATACAAGAGATCATGATGGGCCCTATGCATTCTAATGCAACCCAAATCTTTGTAATAGTATGCTGTCCTCTTGGGTAACCTGTTGAATTTCTGTGACTAAGATCATATTTAAATTTGTGATGAAATAAAACTAGTAGCTTACATTTAAAGTGAATAATGGTGCACACAAACACTTACCTGAACAGGCTTTCATGATTGATCCTTTCAGCTGCCCTGGGACGTTCCCATTTCTCACATGCATTTTAAATATGCTTGATATTGAATGTATCCTGCATTTTTCTGCACCAGGATAACAGCTCACAAAAAAGTTGTGCCATCTTGATTGTTTGAAGCATTTAAATACAGGTTAGATGAACACTTGGTGAGAGAGTTCAAAGAGTGATCATTCCTGCTTTGAGAGGAAATTGGACTAGATAACTGCTTTTGCTGCCCTATTACTCTCTGATTTTTATGACTGTAAGAGAGAAATGTCTTCTGTAAAGCATTAAGTCCATTGTGCCTTATAGATGACTCAATGCAACTTGTTTCCAGTAATTTTATAGATTAAAAATATAACCATGGACACAAAACAGATTCTTTTTTGTCATGAAACGAAATTCAGTGGCGAGTCTGAGTGAAAATTACTTACATTTTCTCCGTAGCTGCTGATGAGGAAGCTTTTGAAGATAATTCTGAAGAATATATTAGAAGAGATTTGGAAGGATCAGGTAATGCACATACTTATATTAAGAAGGCTTGATCTTTGCTTCAGTTCTTTAGAACTATATTTAATCTACTGAATCTGGTCTGATCTCTTCAGTTGGAAGGTCCATTCTAAGCTCAGTCATAAGAGGCTTACCCAGAGCTTGATCAGGGAGTAGCATGTCCATTGCATATGTTCAAAATAAAATCACAACTTTCTCAGACTTATTTAAAAGTCAGTTAATTGCTACGTCCCTTCATCTGCAAAGGTTTTAAATATCGTTCATATGAAAAATTGGTCACGCATCAGATATACATTTGATATCTTCAGAATGAACTTGAAGTTTCTAGTACAGAATTGACATAAAACATTGCATGTTATATGTACTTTGAAGTCACTTGGAACATAGTGAAGGCATTCTGTTACCTCTGAGTCCTTTCGTGTTAGTTCCATTTGCCATAAGTGTATTTTGTTTGATGCCCAAAATAAATTAGAAAATGCTTTTCTTTTGAAAACAAAAGTTTTATGAGGTTGTCCTGAAAATTGCTAGCCTAGGTGCCTCTTTCTTTTCATTATTAAGTCTTCTTTCTGACCTGAAATTTCATGTTTGCCTGTCAGAATTATTCAATGGGGAATAATCAGGTCTAGGTGCCGACAACATTATTGAATACTTTTTCCTATTTCCTGGAATAAGGGCTTAAGTCTGTTCAGCTTCTCAAGTCTGGTGCATGGATTCAAACATGTCCATTCTTTGTTCATAACACAATAGAATATTTGACCTGATGTCATTCTTGCAACTTGTTGTGCATTCAGTATAAGCAGCATGATGGGTATGAGAGTTGGATCTATTATTCACTTTTTCATATTTAAGAAATATTGTTCTTGTCTCATAGATATTGACACCAGGCGTAGAGCAGCTTGTGATCTAGTCCGTGGCTTATGCAAGTTTTTTGAAGGGCCTGTAACAGGGATTTTCTCTGGCTATGTTAATTCCATGTTGCAAGAATATGCAAAGAATCCATCAATCAATTGGAAACACAAAGATGCAGCCATTTACCTTGTAACATCGCTTGCATCCAAAGCTCAGACACAAAAGGTACTTGTACCCGCCTTTTTTGTTTTACAACAGCTATACCCAGTATTTGTTTCTTGTAATTCATTCACTGTACAACAATCTGTTCACATTAATCTGTAGACCAGTACATAAAATTTACATTTTCCTGGTAGTGGGAAAACTGAAACAGTGATTGTATGTGACTTGTCTAAATCTTGAGAGGAAAGCTATTGCCATAGCCAGAATTGAAACTGGGGAATACCTCGGTCCCTTCCTTTTGCAGTACACTGCATATCAGTATCAGTATTTAAATTAATAGGCTTCTAATGTTTGATATCTAATAATAGTGATGCTACTACCTGTGATATTTTTCTATCCTTTTTCAATTCAGAACTATTACACTTGAGCTTTTAGCACTGCAGCTAGTAACTGGAGGCCGAAACAATGTACAGAATCACTTGGATAGAGGATATTCTATTTGAGAGTACCAGTGTATTGTCTAGACAGTGTGGTGATTTGATTGCTTTATGAATATCTAGATAAAATTGAGTGCCTTTATGAAAATCAGCCAGAAGGATAGATGAATCATGATGTCTATAAAAATAAATGACTTTCTTTTCTAGCATGGAATAACGCAAGCCAATGAACTTGTAAATCTGACAGAATTCTTTGTGAATCACATTCAGCCTGACTTAAAATCAGCCAATGGTAAGTTTTTTGTATTCCAGTATTAGTATGAAACCCTCTTTTATCACACCAAGGTTTCTTCAGCTGCCACTTGACTCATTAATAACATTTCTTGCATGCAAAAGTCTGAAGAGTATTTGTTTGGCCAGAGCCCATGCCTGCCTCTATTTTGGGTAAGGTTCAGAAATTTGGTTGTTAGAGGCTAAATTCTTAGTTTTATGCTACAAAAGTTCATTCTGTTAAAGCATTTGGTGGGGAGGAGGAAGCTTTTTCACATTTCCAAAACATTTGATTCATGATAGAATATTATCTTGGTCCCAAAGATACCTTCTTTCTATCAGCCAAATTTATACAAATACAGATATATCATAGTGACTTTTGGTTATTAGAGATGGTTAGAAGCAGACCTGGAAGAGGAATCGCTGCATGAAAGAGTACAGTTTGAGTTGTATATGCATTTGATATTTGCCAGAAACACATATTTGTTTATTTAAAAAAATCTCGAAGCTTAGTGTTCAAGTGTTACCTGGATTGTTCAGTTTCACAGAATGTTGGCCAGTGCCACATCATCTAGCTGTGGAGCAGGGCACTGAAAAGCCTGCCAGTTATCTCAATCCAGAGAGAAATACCTGATCCTAAAGTAGTCGGTATAAAGCAATGTTTCGCAACCTGTGGGTCATGACCCAAAATTGGGTCGCAAAAATATATGAGAGAGTTTTGAACAAACTTGAAAAATTAATCAACAAACTTGAAAAATAGATTCTCCTTTTAAAGGAGAAATGCATGGGAACCTGTGGCTTTTCCCATACAGGCTGGCAGAGTTCCAGGCTGCTTGGGGTGCTTGGGCCCCCTGCCGCCACACACTGGAGCGGTGGCCTGGGGGCAGGAGGCAGCAGGTCGGAAGTGAAGGGGTAGTGGGTCAGAACTGGCCATTGATATTTACAAATGGTCCTGGTACAAAAAAGGTTGAGAACCACTGGTATAAAGGAACACGTTTGTTTCTGTGCTGTATCAATACTCTTAAAGCACTGTGCTCAGATAATAATAAATCCACTGGGCTGCTGTCAACTCTACATGTAACTTTATTACTGAATATAAAGTTTATAAAAATGGCGTAAAGCTCCTACTATGCCTTTCATTTACAGTGAATGAATTTCCAGTTCTGAAAGCTGATGGTATCAAGTATATCATGATTTTCAGGAACCAAGTAAGTTGGGGTTTTTTTGTCCTTATATTAAAGTTGTTTAGTTTGCAGTCATTTTATACTTTCACAAACCTAATTAACATATTCTGTCAACATAACACACAATGTTATTTCAACCACCGCCAGGTCCTTCTTGCTGCAGCTGCCCCCCAGAGCCCACCCCTGGGCTGCCCAGCCACTCCGCTCCACCACTGTTGCCACCACCTCCAGGCTACCCAGCAAGACAGTGGTAGCAGTGAAGAGGAGCTGCAGGGCAGCCCAGCGGCTGTAGGGCTCCGGGAGACTGCAGCAAGAATGGCCCAGCGGTGGCGAAGCAGGGGGGATGCTGTTTTTCCCCCCACTCCAACCAGCAGCTTCTGCCCGGCTGCTGCCACTGCTCAGCATGGGCAGGCAGTCTGGAGCGGCTGGGTTGGGGCTGTGCACGCGGGTTCCAACTAATCTGTAGCTGGTCTGCTCCAACAGACCAAGTTCGGAGCGGGTGTGGGGTGAGCCGGGGTCAGAATGGTGCGCGCAGGTTCCTGCCAGTACCCATGGGGCTGGGGCCTGTAGTGGCAGTAGCCAGAAGAAGCTGCCACTGCCTGGGCTGCCTAGAAACGCAGTCCAGCTGTGAAGCTGCCCCAGCCCCACTGCATACCCGGGGAACAGCAGGATGCATCATGGGCCAGGCAGTGGCTGGGCCAGGCGGGACCAAGGGGCCTGCTACAGGCTGGGTAGAATCCCTACGTGTGCTGGATGCAGGCCATATTTTGTCCACTCCTATTTTAGTGTATTAGGTGGAAATATACCCTGCCGTCTGCAAAAAGTGTGCATCACAATCCACGATGGATTGTTAGTTCTTAAAGTGAACATCATTGGTATAAAAGGCTTATTAATCTTCAGTTTATTTGAGCTGTGCAAGAATTCGTAGAATGATGAACATTTAGTATTTCATTTCTAACTGGCAGTATTTTATGACTCTTAGCAGTTCCAAAGAATTTTAACAGCTTTGAGCAATGCCCTTTGTCATGACAATTTTAATAGAGAAAGGACCCTCCCCATCCCTAGTCCTTTTTCTTTCTTTCTTTCTTTTTTTTGGATTTCTGAATAGTAACAGTTGACATTTTGAAATGAAATCCTAAATGATGTCTCTGTTTGTATTAAGCTTCTCAAGGTTCAGGTCTTTGACTCTTTAAAAAAAAAAAAGGGGGGGGGAGGGGCATGGGGAGGAAGGGTTGGCATGGAAGTAGGCTGATTATACACTACTGAAGTCAGTAGCTGTAGTGAGAGCAGAATCTTAACAGTCGCACAAAACATCTTGTTTACTCTTTATGCTGAACAGTATCTCACTCAGTAAATGCTTCCATTTTTAAAAATCAGGATCACTACACACACACACAGTTACATATACTGTAGCGGTTACAGGAAAGGAGAAGAGTATTGTATTTAATTACAGACATAGCTAGAGAATTGTAAAAATGATCACAGTTAAAGGAAAATATTAACATAGAAATTCTTGGCATAATACATTATTAATGAAAATTGTTTAAATAATATTGTGACTGTGTGGATGTTCTGAGGAGTGGTGATTTTAAGAATTAACAATCAGCTAGGTAGCCCTTGAGATGCTGGTTTATCGGGAACCATAGCTACTGGAGAAGCCTGCCAAAGATTCCGTTTAGTCTGCTGCAGAACTTCCAGTTTTGAAATATTCATCCTAAAGCCTGGTTTGTTTTAGAATCGGATGCCTGTATTTTGAGAAAATGTCTATAAATGGTTATGTCTATGATGCTATGTTTTTATAGGTACCTAAAGAACAACTTTTGGTGTCTATCCCTCTCTTAATCAATCATCTTCAAGCAGAGAGTATTGTGGTTCATACTTATGCAGCCCATGCCCTCGAGAGATTGTTTACCATGAGGGGAACTAACAATACTACACTGTAAGTTTCTAATTAGAAATAACTTTCTCGCCAATAAGTGTTTGGCATTTCAGTTCTTGAATTTCTTCATATAGGTGTATTCTAAATTGTTCAATTTGTAAGAGGTTTGGGTGCGTATGTGCTTTTTCTTTGATAATATGTTTAAGCATTACAAAACTTTTTTTTTTACTTTACAGCATTACAAATACAGAAATGGCACCATTTGTGGAAGTGTTGCTAACAAACCTTTTCAAAGCACTGACATTCCCTGGCTCATCAGAAAACGAATACATCATGAAAGGTAAGAGCTTCAATATTATGCTTTGAAAGAATGACTTAATTTAAAAGCCACTAGCTACAAGTCTCTGAAAGTCAGGTTTTTCAGATGTGACTTGCACAGACTTCCTAAAATGTTTGCATTTAGTGTATACCTACTCTTATTAAATAGAGAATTAATGTAGCCCAAATGTATGACCAAGAAAAATAAAAGTAGAGTGGTCTTGTATGGGCCAAGAAAGTATTGTTGGATACAATAACTAATTAGCTTAGGAGCAGGAACCAGAGCTCAGGGTGGTGCCCACCTGACTGAGCTACAGAGCTATCCCCCCTCTAGCTTGCTTTCCCTCTGATCCCACGAATCTTGTATTACTTTCTATACAAGTGCCCTGCTTCTGCAGGAGGGATGGAACATTCTCTCAGTCCTGTCTAGCCTGTAGCTTTATTTTTAGGATGCTCTCTTTGGAGGTGGATTTTGATTTTCTCAGGCTTAGACCTTGGAACCCAAGTCTCTCACTTCCAGGGCAGATGTTCTTAATCTTGCTGGGGCCAATAAGTGAAAGGGCTAATTTTTCTTATCTTCTCTTGTTTACCAATTGTAAACTTTTCTACACAGGAACTATCACAGTTAATTCAGTGAGGTTCTGGTCTTGGCTTAGTTTAGTTCTATTATAACAGTGATGATGGTAATTTGAAAAGAAGGGATTTATGCTTTCCAGTTCATCGTCATAAAGGTAAAATTCTGTCTCATTTTATTTTACAGCA
>NW_017729009.1:8004052-8007713 GCF_001723915.1 Gavialis gangeticus
GATTTATGCTTTCCAGTTCATCGTCATAAAGGTAAAATTCTGTCTCATTTTATTTTACAGCAATCATGAGAAGCTTTTCACTGCTACAGGAAGCCATAATCCCATATATCCCTTCTGTCATCACTCAGCTTACACAGAAACTGCTGGCTGTCAGTAAGGTACAAAGAAGGCTGTCTGGGCAGAAAGTTTTTCTTAGTTGCTGCTACTGCTTAAAAAATAATAGATGCATAGGACTGGTTATGCTTTATCAGCAGTAAATAATAAATGGCCAATCGGAACAAAAAAGCAGCATTGTTTACATTGATGGACTTCATTCTTCCTACTTAGTGGTGGAATGTTCTCTTTCTAGACGTCTTTTCATGGGAGGTTCCCCCATTTTCATTTGAAATTATAAGTTTTTGCAGCTACGCTTAATTATAACAATTTTTGTGATGTGAACTTTTGTTTATAGAAACATGCTAGCTAGAGGTGCACCAATACATCGGTCTGATTTCGGATCAGCACCCCTATAAAGAAAATTGACTTGTATGGGAAATCAGCTTTTTTTGCCTGATGTGGCCGATAATTTGGCTGATAAATGCCCCGTGCGTGCGCACAGCCACAGCACAGGACGTAGGTGGCAAGAAGCACATCCCAGTAGCTTGGAGAGCTGCATCCAACTGGTAAGTCTGTTGTGGTGGAAGGGGAGGTGGGGGCCAGATCAAGGCCCCACCCAAGTGAGGGAGGGAGTGGGGCAGGGCCAGGTGCTGCCCGGGCAGGGTGCGAGACGAAGCCACGGCTTGTGCAGGGGCATGGGGCAGCTCCACCAACTTCGTGCACCCTGGGAAGGCGTGGGGGATGTGTACCCCCAGATCTGTGCAAGATGGGGCAGGCTGCTGCTGCAGGCTGGGCTGGGCTGGGCTGTGCTCAAGGCGGGGTGGATGACAGTACTGGGAGGGGGGTTTAGGGGGCTACAGCAAATTTTGGGGTGGCTGAAGCCCCCCCATGGTCCTCTCCCAGCACCGCTGCCACCCAACCCAAGCGCAGCCCCCACTGGGAAGAGCCCAGTGCAGCCCTGGCCTGAGCCCGCAATGGCAGCCCACCCTGCGTAGATCTGGGGGCACATGCTCCCTGTGCCCTCCTGTGGTGCGTGTAGCAGCAGGAGCTGCCCCTCCCCCTGCACCCTCCGGATGAGCCACGGCTCCGTCCTGCACCCCACCCCAGCTGGGCGGTGCTTGCTCCTGCCCCACTCCTTCTCTCACTCTGCACCCACTAAGCCCCTTCCCTCCTCCCCGCCCCTTCCCCCACAACAGACTTATCAGCTGCACACCACTCTTCAAGCTGCTGGGCTGAATATGGGAAATTGGATTGGTATCAACTGATACACCTCCTTAAAAATCAGCTATCGGTATCAGCCCAAAAAATCTCCATCAGTGCACCCCTAATACTAGCAGATAAATCTGGATTTGTTAATCACATACTTTTTTCTTACAACTGTCTTTTTTTTCTTTGTCCTGGAGATTTTTCAAATTACACTGGTTTAAACTAAGGACTAATGTACAGTTGCTAAAAATATTAGGGAGAAAAAGAAACTGCTCTTGGTCTGTTTTCTTCTCTCTTGATAACTGCTATTTTTTTCATGCAGTTAGATTGACTGTACTTGCATGTAGTGGTTCAGACATGTAAAGACTGCAAACTACGTTCAGTTGCCATCTAAAAACAAACAACCCCCCCTCACTCCAAACTTCAGTGTGGGGAATAAATGCATTCTGTAAACTGAGTGGTTGATTACATAACTGAAAATAGTTTATTTTTTTTAGTAGGTATTTTTTGTCTTGCTGTTACTTTTTGTACTTTAGTTTACTTAGTTCTGAAAGCTATGTGTGTATTTCCAAAATGAATGAGAACTTCTCATGCTGAGGGGTTTTCCTGCTTGCCCAACACTAAGGAATTGCCTTCATTAGAAAATGAAAAAGTTTAATGACGATATCCCTTGGTAAAATTTGGATTGCTCCTTTAGTTGTTATGTATGCAAGTAATTGACATAGCAAATTTGACTCGAATATTTGTTTTGTTCACAACTTTTTTCTAGAATCCCAGCAAACCTCACTTTAACCATTACATGTTTGAATCAATATGTTTGTCAATAAGGATAACATGCAAAGCAAACCCTGATGCTGTCGGAAGCTTTGAAGAGGCTTTGTTTATGGTGTTTACTGAAATACTGCAGAATGATGTGCAAGGTAAAGAAAAAAGCATCTCTCCCTAATACAGGGGCAGGCAATTATTTCAGCTGGAGGGATACTTAATGAGTTTTGGTGAGCTGTGGAGTGCCGCACGGGTAGCTCCACCCCTTGACAGGTGCCCTGGCCCCCTGGTTGCCATCTTGGGACAAGAAGTCCTACCCCTAACCCCTGGCCTTTGTCACCAGAAGTCCCTCCCCTTGCCCCCTAGAAACACTCCTGTTGGGAGGGGAGGGTTACCATCCTGGAACCAGAAAAAAACAAATCATACACTAAAAGTCAAATTCCTACTATAACATAATTTAATTTTATTACAAAAAATGTTTTGACATGATTTGTGTTTGCGTAGTGTATGTAGAGATGACTGCATATTGACTCAAAAATAAAGCCTTACTCTTGTATATTGGGTGTGGTTAGAGATGGGGGGTGGTATATGGAGGGGGTTTGTGAAGGAGTGTGGCTGTGTGTGGAGGAACCATAGAGTATATTGTGGGGTGTGTGGTGTTTGTGGAGTGTGAGAGGGTGGGGGAGTGTGGGGGTCCCCCTACACTCTCCTCCCGTGATGTACAGTCCCTGCCACTAGCAGCTACAACAGGCAGGGCTGCTTGTTTGTGCCTCATACAAGCACTGCTGCTGGTGGCGCACAGCTCTGGCCAGTGCTGCACATGGTGGCAAGAAGTGCATCTAGGCTGCCCCACCTGTATTGTGTGGGGCTCCCCACGGTGCGGGTGCAGCTCACAGCACTCGTGCCACTGGGGTAAGCCCTGTACTATGTAGCCGGCTGCCTTTCCTGCCCTGTGCCGTGCAAGTCCCAGGACTTCATGGGGAAGCAAGGCGTGGGGCTCCCCTCCACTTCCCAGGACCTGCATGGCAGGGGGCTCCCCCTGGTGGCATGTGAGAGCTGGGAGCTGCACGTGTTGCAGGGAGCCCCATGTGATAGAGGCCAGCCTGGCTGTGCTCCTTGCCATCATGTGCAGTGCTGGCCAGAGCTGTCCACCACTGGAGGCAGCACCTGAATGAGGCATGAGCTACCCAAATGCCTGCTGCTTCTGCTGGCAGTAGCAGTTGTGTGCCATGGGGAGGATGCACCAAGGGGGGTTGTGCACCCCCCTTACCCTCCCTCACACCCTGCCCACCTGAGTTGTACGCTCCCACCACACCCCTGGGCATGCTCCCACCACACCCCTCTGCACTGTTACCAGCCCTGTGCTCTTTGCTTCCTCCCAGCTGCAGCTCCCTGCCCTCGCTGCCTGCCACTTCCTTACCTGGTGCATGGAGCAAGCGGGATATTGGGGGAGCCAAGCAAGGTTCCCCCAGTGGCTGCAGCAATGGCAGCAGCAGCCCCATCCAGAAGCTGTGTGCTGGCTGGGCCAGGCCCTTCTGCTCGCAAGGGTGGGAGCAATGAACACAGGCTGGGCATGGTATAATTAGTTGGTTGG
>NW_017729009.1:8007941-8021047 GCF_001723915.1 Gavialis gangeticus
GGGGGGGGGGGGACTGCAAAGAACAGCATGAAGCCTTAGCATCCTGAAGCACGGTGGGGGAGAAGGGGTGGAGATTTTTCACAGTGGACAGCAACAGATCCCCCACGCCTCTGACTGAAGGACCCAGGAAATCCCGCCCCTCCCCCAGAGATTGACTGATGGCCATCTGTCAAACTGCAGGGAGGGGCAATATTTCTGGGGGCCCTAGGCTGATCAGCACCACGCGCAGCCTATGAAATTGAGGGGGGCGTCCATCCTGATTTTGGTAGGTCCCTAGTTATAAAATATCCTGGTAGCTTTTTCAGTAGAAATGACATACAGATTTAAAATATATGCATCTTGTTTTAAAGCTAGTTAACATTAACTTACAACCCAATATCCCTGAATTTGCCTGCCAAATCTTTTTGTTTTTTGGAGTGGTAGCTACTTAGTTTTCAGGTTTATTCCCTGCTCAGTTGTCTTGTGAAAAATAGCAAATTTCCTCTCCTTTTGAATATGCAAAAAGATCCTAAATGCACGTAAGTAAATTTGGGGCAGTAAAACCTTTTCTGGATTCTATTTGCAGAGGCTTCCCTGTTACTTATTACCGTAGTGTTAAAAAGAAAAACAAGAAGGGGAAGTTGTTTTTATCAATTGTTAAAGATCCTTTTCATTAAGTACAGTGCAAACTGTCATTTTCTACTTTCTCTTAACAGAGTTTATTCCATATGTGTTTCAAGTGATGTCTCTGCTTTTGGAAATGCATAAAAATGAGATCCCATCATCCTATATGGCACTGTTTCCTCATCTTCTCCAGCCAGTACTGTGGGAAAGGACAGGAAACATTCCTCCCTTAGTGAGACTCCTCCAGGCATACTTGGAGAGGGGTGCCAGTACAATAGCAAGTGCTGCAGCTGACAAAATTGTAAGTTGGGTTAATTTGGTTGCAGATACCTCTCTAGCTTTCCTGCTTTACTTGTAAGATAAATTCTTCTGACATGCTTCACTGTACTTGTAAAATTTTAGTAAATAGCAAGGTTAATGCAGAATTTCTATTCTCAATTAAAGCAAGATTTATTTTTTTAATATAGTAAATTGAAGATTACAATGGGCATGTCTACTACACGTCACTGTACAGCCATGTTGTTTACAGCACCATGCTTTAGTACTTCCCTTTGGAAGTACTAAAGCACAGCATAGTATGGGTGGTTACTGTGCCATGCACACGACGCACAGGTTGGTTTTGCCACTATGTCACTGTAGTGGTGTGCTATACCTGGGGAGCACGCTGGTGACATAGCTGGCAATTATGTGTAGACACGCATGATAAAAAAAAAATAGAATGGAATTATACATTAGTTTGATTTATAAACATTTCATTGTGGCATATACATTAAGAGTACAGTGAAGTGTTTCTTTGAGGTCCAGTAAAGTGTTATTTTGTTGTTTTTACTTTGGTTTACTTACAGCCTGGATTACTAGGTGTGTTCCAGAAGTTGATTGCTTCTAAAGCTAATGACCACCAAGGATTCTACCTTCTTAACAGTATTATAGAACATATGCCTCCGTGAGTATAACAGATTTTACCGAGTGTATGTAACTAGGTTCAGGTTTCACTACTGAATGCTAGCATTTGTTAATATCGTGTTTATATACATGGAAAGATATGAATATGAAATGCAGTGATCTAATATCAAAGTTTCAATTTAAATAAACTTGAACAATTTTATGTATGCTTGCTATAAAGCACTATTAATAGGATGCTGTAGTAATTTGAGTCATTGTTCCCTTTGACTCTCTAGTGAATCAGTTGACCAATACAGGAAGCAGATCTTCATTCTACTATTCCAAAGACTTCAGAATTCCAAAACAACAAAGTTTATCAAAAGTAAGTTCTATGCCGTATGTAATTGTTTTGGTAAACCAGAGAGCACTATCATTTAGAACATGCAACAGACTAAATATACCATAGGTCCCTGAAATGGCTGAAGGGGATGTCTGCATGAACTTAAGAGGTTTCTGTTTTCTTTTTAATTCTGTTCTTTGTACCAAAATATTTTGTATTATCAAAGTGTTAGAGTGATGTAGCTGTGATGGTCCAGGAACTATGCAAGAGGCAAGAATCTGTTTGAGGTGATAACTTATTGGACCAACTGTATGGTTGGAATAAAATTAAGCAAGCTTTTGAATGCAATGCATTCTTCATCAGTTCTGACGTTGTATTAGTTGAGAACCACTGTGCTAGGTAAATAGTAACTCCAGTTTCCCTAACTAATACTTTATATTCCTTTGGATTGGTACTTCTAGTCCAGTCAAAAAAATCCATTGTTAAATCAACATTTTGATATAAAGAAAATAAATTAAACAATCTGCTGCTTTTCCTAACACTTATATCATGAGGTCATTTGTTTTTATGTGCTGTTGTCTTAAACTGACTGTTTTTTCTTTCAATAGGTTTCCTAGTCTTTGTTAACTTGTATTGCATAAAATATGGGGCGCTAGCTCTTCAAGAAATATTTGACAGCATACAGCCAAAGTTAGTATAATTTTTATATAAGACTGTGTATTGCGGATGGGGGGTTGTTTGTTTGTTTTTTGAAGTGGGAAGTAATTGGTCTTCTGCCTGAAATCCAAAAGATAATACATGCTTAGTTGTTTCTCTCATTCTCAGAGAAGTGGATTATGCACTGAAATTTCTGACACTATATCAAAGGTGTTATGTGTAGCTGTGGTTCTTTCCTGAATTATTCTGTAGTAGCTATAGTATTTACCAAAGAGGAACCTGAGAAGTGGACAAAAGATGTTCCTGGGCTCGCTCCCTCTGTCCATGGGCCTCTACAGAAGTTCTGGCTTTGGTCATCTATGGCAGGGATCAGCAACCTGTTGCCAATGGGCTGCATTTAGCCCACAAAGCTATTTTTATCCAGCCTGCTAAGCATAACAAAAAAATAAGATTTATATATCCTGCCATTTAGTAAGATTTGTGCAAGAATGGTCATTCTGGTGATGGAATATCTTAACAGCTGCTGCCTTTAGCCCACTTTAGGACAAAGCTGTTAGTGAAAGGTTACTGACCCCCTGATCTATGGCAGTGAAGTGATATGCAGACACCTCCAGTTACTGCTCCTTCCCTCTGCCCCTGAAGAGGTGGTTTACCTTCTAGTATAGCAACCTTGGTTTACATTACAGTAGTGTAATATTACTATTAATATAGTGAACTCATTAGCTTAGTTTACTAGTGATATCTAGGAACTATGAGGTGATATGTGATTCTACTCTAGCTAAAAAATAAAACCTGATTTGATTTGCATTCTGTTCAGGTCAACTCTGAGTCTACAGTGTTCTTCTTTAGATTATAGATCTTCTGAAGATCTTGTATGTCTTTTAGTTTTAGTTTTTTAATTGGCACTTTCCCATCACCATTTAACATGGTATTCAATATCACAATAGGATGTTTGGAATGGTTTTGGAGAAAATCATAATTCCTGAAATACAAAAAGTATCTGGACAAGTAGAGAAGAAAATCTGTGCTGTTGGCATTACAAAAATATTAACAGAATGCCCTCCCATGATGGACACAGAATACACAAAGCTATGGTAAGTAAGAGCATCCCCTGAAGTTTCGCAGGTGAAGTTACGAGTTTTTTGCCAGTGCAAATGAGTATACTTGATTGCTAGTTTTTTTTAAAAAGCATTATTCTAGTTTTGCTCTTGTTTATTATGAGGGGAGTATTTGCAACGTTTTTGGTAAGAGATATGTTAATACTTCTTCAAAGCAGATGTTTTGAGGCTACCTAGCCAGGGATACAGCAGTGAATGGGGCAGCTAGGACCCTATCGCGGTTCATGCATGGAGTTCCTGCTTGACCGTAGGATGTTAAGCCTTTCTAGTAATTTGGGACTCCAGACATAAGTTGCTTAAACTTTTAATTAGAATGACTGATATTAGAGGTAACATACTATAAAGAAACTCTTGGGCTAGCAGAATAAAAGGATTAATTTAGGAGTGTTGTAATCCCTAGGCACTTGAAGAAAAATGTAAGCTATCTACAGTCTGTTACACTTACAAAGACTGCATCTGTTCAAGTCAAGACATGTAACCAGCTGATTTATTTGAACACTTAGGCTAGGTACAGACATTCAAAAAGCCCAAGGCAAAATCCATTTGTTATGCAGTTTTCTGTAAGTAGTGTAGTTTAGATCAGTAGGAAACAAAACACATATTTGCCCTTGTGGGAGGGCGATTGTGGGAGGACACAAACCTTAGATCGTGTTCTGCCATTTTTAAACCAGTCTGTGTGCGCCAAACTTCTGTTCTGTTACAGGTATAGACAGGTTTCTGATCACTTATACTGGTAAAAGTATAATGTCTGTACCTGGTCTTAGTTCCTTGTTGGAACCTGCTGAAAACTGTGAAAGAAACTCTGAGTTGGAATGTTTTTTAACTCTGCCCTGTGCTGACCTAGTGTGATTTTTGATGTAACCTCTTTTCCTGTGTAGGACTCCTTTACTGCAAGCCCTGATTGGTCTCTTTGAATTGCCTGAAGATGATACTATTCCTGATGAAGAACACTTTATTGACATAGAAGATGCCCCTGGATACCAGACTGCATTCTCTCAGCTTGCCTTTGCTGGGAAAAAGGAACACGATCCTGTGGGTCAAATGGTGAACAATCCGAAAATCCACCTGGCACAGTCTCTTCACAAGCTCTCTACTGCATGTCCGGGCAGGGTAAGTGACTTGATATATGAAATTTTTCATTGTACAGAGATAGAAAATCCTTTTCATAATGAATCGGATGGTCACTAAGTCATTTTGCTAATAATCAAGGCTGTGCGCCAGAATCAGAAGGCACCTGGCATGGGGTCTTATGACCCCTCCCACCCCCAGCGCTCATTCCTGCCCATGACGGGGGGTCGGACTTGATCTGTCTAGGTCCCTTCCGACTCATTGATTCTATGATTCTGAAGATGGTTTCTCTTATTTAGTCTGCAGCCCAATTACTTTGTAAGTTTTGCTCTGCCATCCTAAGAAGTTAGTACATCTGCATCATCTAATTATGAGGTGATCTTAAAATGTAAATTTCTTCCCTCTCTTAGGAGAAAAACTTGCAGGGTGAAGAGATGCTGATAATTAGATTATAATTCATTTACTGAGTTTATGAGGTAAAGGATTGGACTAAAAACAGAATTCAGAGAAACTTCCCAGTGCTTAAATAGATTAGCAAACTTAAATAGAATAGCAAACTTACAAATTAATAACTGTAACTATGTTATTGTTGACATTGAATATCTTTTAGGCAGAACAGGTATATGCCTGGACATAATAATAGATTGCAGTTAAATGCATTAAACCACAAAATATTTGTTTTCATAACATTAGAGGTCTTCAGGATTCTGAAAAGCAAAGATCTAGGAGATCAGGGTAAGACTTGCTGTATTAAACCATCTGTTTTTATAATTGGAGGCTTTCTGTATTTATACTTCTTATCCCATTCAAACTACTGGTAATGCTGCCTGTGTATAATTGTAATATCAAGGTAAATAACGACAAATGCTGGGAAATAAGATCTCTGCTAGCAGACAGTTTCTTTTGTTAGAGAAGCTATTCGTTATGCTGGAAAAACCATTAATGTCACAATTGCATTTTGGTTTCTCACCTCGTATTTCTAGATCAACATGGTTCCTAATGAAGTAATGGTCATTTTAATGAATACACATGTTAATGCTTCGACCTTATTTTATGTTTAAGGTTCCATCAATGCTGAGTACTAGTCTGAATACAGAAGCCTTGCAGTATCTCCAGGGATATCTCCAAGCTGCAAGTGTGACACTGCTCTGATTGAAAAGTTTGACAAGCAAGATCAAAAGTTGTTTCTCATAAAGATGGTTGACATTGACTTTGTTTTTAAGCAGAACACAGACAAACTGAAGCAGGTTGCTACTTCAAAATGTTATTGCAGAATCCATCGTGTAAAATATAATAAATGTTGCTTTGAGCAGAAACTGAAAGAGAGAATTAGGCGGTTCATGTGATCATAGATAAGAGGCAGCTGACTTCCATTCCCAGTTTAATTACAAAGGGAGTAATAGCAGTTTTACTGTATGGGATTGATTTTTTTTGAGTTCTGCATTTGCAGTGTTTGGATAACATTTTGAAATGTATGGAGAACACGAGCTGTCAACTCACTTTCAGTCACTAAAATTCCTTTTTGTTTTGATGTTTGTCCTTTGTATTTCTTTTGTCTCTTTCTTTAAACTTTATCTAAATTGTGAATAAATAAGAACTACTTGTTTAAAATGCCTACTAATGTGCACTTACTGTTTTTAAAATACTCTAATCAACAGAAAAGAGGATTTTAAAATTTGGTGCAGAACATGGTATGGGCCTGTAAGGCTTCTGCTTTTACCTCTGATAATGCTTCAGATATAGCCAAGCACCTTTCAGAGCAACACCACAAATATATTTGGAGGGAAATCCCAAGTAAGTTTACTCCTCTAGTAATAAAATTATTGGTGGCAATAATTGTGCTAAAAGGCATCTCTGGCTTTTGGGCGAGCATATTAATAATGCAAAAGCATAACACTCCCTGTTAAAATTTAATTAAAACCAGGATTCTGATGTACTAAAATGAGGTTATGTAAAACACCTCTGGTGTGCCTTAATAAAGTTGTTTTTTCTCCACTCCCTTCAGATTTATATTGGCCAGATTTTAGCTCTTTAATTTTAGTTGCATTAATGCATAACTGGCTTGTAAATACAGTTTTGATTGTGCTTGCAAATCTTCAGTTACACATTTTAACTTGAAGTATTTGAGAATACCAAAAATGTCTGAAAATTGGACAATTAGGCTGTGTCCAGATGAGCACAGCCATACAGTACGTGGTGCCACAAACACGTCTGTGGTTCCACATTCAGTTTTTCTCTGTGCTGCAAGAGAGCAGTGGGAGGGGGGGAGGGATATCCAGGTGTCAAAAACCCTGCGCAAAAAAACAAAAAGCGGAGTAGCACACGTGGCGGCAGTGCATGCTGCTCAAAACCAGAGCCTCGCTGGCTGGAGCCACGCGCCAGCGGCCAGGCTCTGAGCAGCAGGATTGCTGCGGCTGCTGCAGTCCCAGGAGGCCCCCAGGACCCCAGGTAAGGCTGCTGGGGCCATCCCAGTGCTGATAGATTGAGGGGGATTAAATTTAGGACCCTTGCAGACCAGGCTTCTGGAATCAAAATCTTTGGAAAATTCATAGTGGCTCAGCCAATGGTTGTCAACTGGGGTGCTGTGAGACTCCCTCGGGGGACTGGCAATGCAGGCAGTACCCCTGCTGCAGCAGCTGGGTAAAACTGCTCTGCGTATAGCACTGAAACACGCATGCACTCTTCCCTGTATTGAAGTCTCTGATAATCCTAAAACGCACGCGAGCACCCCTGTGCTGCAGCCCTTCCCTCGGCCCCCGTCCCCCAGCACACTCCTGAAAACAGGAACGTGGGAAAGTTCCATCTGCCTCATGTCCTGTTTTTGGGAGATGCTGTGCATAGTCAGACTGGGCTGGGGTGATTGTGGCATGAGATGGCATTAGGATTATTGGAGAACCCTAATGGAGGAGGAGCACGTGTGCTGCAGCCCTGCCTGATCTGGCTGTGCAGCAGGTGCATGGGGCAGTTTTACCACCTCTGTTACTACTGAAGCAGTTGAGCTTTCAGCAATGTTACATGCTCTGGTGTCTTGGCTGAACTTGTGCCACAGAAGTCTAACAGCAGGCTCCTTGACAGCAACCACCAAAGTAAACCTGGCACACTGAATGCTCAGCACCAGTGGGGGTACCTGTGGAAATGGTCCTAGAAAGAGAGAAGATATTAACAGACCTGGTCCCTCTTTGGGCGCCTATACACGTGCAGGGAGGCTGCTCTACCATGTTGCAATTACAGGACATTTGAGCAGGCTCTATTAAATCATGTCTGCTGGAGTGTGGTAATTACTGCACTCCAGCAGACTCCAGCTTCACATGTATCACTGTTCCTGCACTGAAAAATGGCAGATGGAGCACTTTAAGTAAAGCTTATTCCATGAGTTTTAGCTAAAGTGCCCCCTTCACCATTTTTCAGTGCAGGAACAGATGCATGTGATACTCTGTCTGCTTTAATTAAAGCAGCTCTTGGAGCCACTCTAGAGCGCCCCACCACCACCCCTGGAGCATGTCTATAAACACCCATTGGTACCAGTCATAGATTGAAATAGATAGGAATCAGCAGGGCAGTCTGTCCCTGCTTATGGTGGAGAACTCTGGCCACCTGAACCTGTTCACCACAACATCCTTACAGGGATGTACTAACTTCCAGTTTGATAACAATAGATACTGGAATCTTTAAGAAGTGCCCCCTCCTCCTCCCCACCCTCCCCCAGCATCTTCAATAGCTAGTAGAGAACCACCAAGCTGATGGCCTGTCCTCCAAACTTTGGCTTTATTGGAGAAAACAAGTGTTTCGGTCGTCTCTGGACCAAGTTCAAAACAGCTGTTGTAGCTGGCACTGTTGCTGGTTCTGAGACACCAACATCTGGTGGAGGAAAAATCAGAAGTCAGCAGAGGGGAATTCTCTTCAATCACCACTGGCTATTTCATTTCCTGTATTACTGCAGTCTTACCAGATGAGGCAAAAGCATTCCAGAATCTGATGAATTTAGCAAATATTCTGGATATACCTCTGGGGTAATACAAGGAAAACAGCAGAATAAGTTACTGGTTGTTCTCCATGCCCTTTGGGCAGAATGACCTTGCTGATCAGGAAAGGCTCATGCTTCCATCCCTACAATCTCATTGTGAGCTGATAGGTGAAAACAAATGCCAGATAAGGACATAAATACCTCTTGTAACAAGCACATTCTGGGGTCTCTGATTGTCCAGAAGCTGTCTAAGCAACAGACGGATTCTATGTTCAGTGAGAAGGAACTGAAAAAGTTGGATGTTCTTGGATAGAAAGTTTCCTGTTCGGGAAATTTTTAATGTTCTTTCATTAACAGGTGTTTCTTGGAACATGACTGTTTTATGAGACTTCCACCCTGATTAGCAAGCTTCCAAGTAATTATGCAGTGGCATGTATTTCATGCATGACACAGACATCTGTCCTTCTGCCTATGTCCTTTTATAAAGCACTTGATGTCTTGGAGGTGGGGGACAAGGCTATGGCTATGGCTGTGATGAGGACATCATCCTGATGCCAGACGCATGCCATCCCTTGCAAAAATGAAGTAAATATAAAGAACTTTCACTTGCAAATACACCATATTACTCAGTGAGGGCAGCACAGAGCTCATGTGTGAATCAATTTACCCTGTCAAAAAATGTAACAGTTATGGTTTTCAAAAAAATTTTTGCTCACTTATATAGCAAAAATGCAAAAGTAGCTTCACCTTCACCTTCAATTAGTGAATATCCTTTAATAACTAAAAAGAAGTAGTTGCTATGACCTTTCATTGGATTCTAAGAGAGACTGGAGATGCTTCACTACCTAAATTGGGAAGCACTGGAGGGGACTTAGAAAATGCAAGACTGCCTAGATCAGTGATCTTAGCTGGTCTCAATATTGGAACTTTTTCATGCTACTGAATTTAGAACACAGCTGACATGATTGGACCTCGTACAACCTAAGTGACTACATGTTTTTAAAGTAATGTATTTTGAGGAACATAAAGTGACAGGGCAAAATGAAATTCCACTGCAAACTACTACTGTGGTAGGAAAAAAAATGATGAGCAGAATACAAGCATGACTACCAAAGTTTGTTAACATGTTTAGCTGCCTGGTGGAAATTTTAATTTTTCGGAGGCTATGAACTGAACCGTGCAATCTGATTTTATGACCATTGTAGTTAAGGCACTGCTTTGAAACAAGTATCTAAAGGAATGCCTGACTGCATGGAAAAATTACAAGAATATTTTATTGCAAGTCCCAAATGCTTGCTTCATGAGCCACCTGAAAATATGGTATTTACTAATGTAATTACAATATTGTTCCCTTGATCTTTTTATGCAAGGATATCTAAATGCTTTAACTAGAAAATGAGTCTATGGCCTTTTTGTTGCTTAATCGTGCCTAAAAATAAGATGACTGGTCTCTGAAAATCCTTTGCTTTACCTTTTTAGAAACCAGGCACTTACTAAGGCAGTGGAAGTTATCGCACACCTCGAATGATGTGGGGGGATAAGTGGGGAAGGGAAGGGTTGGATGTGTTGGGTCTTTGAGACTTCCCCCAGCTGTTTCCTCAGATCTTTGATTTGCAATTGTGTTTGTTTAAAACTGTTTGGCTTTGTTGTCAGGCGACACATTCTTTCCATTTTCAGTTCAGGCCTCACTTTATTCGCACAGTCTTTCAGGAAAAAAATAATAAAATAATGTAAATAAAGCACACACACTGGACATCTTTAAAAAAAACCAACCAACCAAGAAAGCAAGATTAGTAGACTTCAATGTCATAATCTAATATGAAACCACATAAACACACAGATGGCACTTCATTAGAAAGTAATGATCCCAGTCAGGTTTAAATATGTTTGCTGTCACACAGGTCGATGTCATCCAGCCTGTGTGTCTCCCCATTGGGAGAGAAATTTGGTGCAGGGGCAGCCATGTCAGTATTAATTGCTGCAGCCCTGGAAACTGTGAAAATTAAGGCTGCCACCATTCCCCTGCATCAAATTTCCCAACCCATGAGGTGTCCAATGGGCTGGATAATGCAGCCATTCTGGCCAGAGGTTGAGCCTCGCTGATCTAGTGTATGTATGAAAAAACATTGGCAGGTGATTTTGTAAAGGAGAAATTGTCACCTATGCTTGTTTTTGCTTTCCCCCCTTTTTTAAAAATGCACTATTAGCTATAGGCAAAGATATGGAACTTAGGAAATAATGTTGTTTAATTCTGTTTGTTTTGATGGAGTGTTGTAATGAGAGATTTGGGTTATTTCTATGCACTCCTTCACATTTAATTAATAACTAAACTATTTATCCAAGGTGTTTAAATTACGCAGACTGCCTGCAAGGATTCTTTGTTTTGTGTTTTTTAACTGAACAAAAGCACAAATTACTGATTAATAGTTTAGTGAAGGAATCATGGTAGGGAGCTTTGAATGCAACATTGTAACTTGCACTGTATTTTTTTACCTGCTGTGTGAGGGTAAATGTTTCTGAATTGGAAGTTTCTCCCAACGCTCTTCTCGGCAAAACAGATTTGACCTTTTATAACTGGTCATTGGGTGAGGGAGCAAGGGTCAGGGGAAAAGGTTCTTTGAAGATAAATTAACTTTGGTATCATACCATAATTTTGCTCTCCTTTTGTATGCATATGTTATATAAAAATATTCAGTTTGGGCATTTTTAAATGTGCTATAGGAGCAGTGGACGGGGGGTGCTTTAATTAGCAAGCCATGCTGATTAAAAGCGCCCAAATGTCATGTGTATCAGTGTCCCCCACACTGAAAAATGGCAGCAGGGCACTTTGAACTAAAGCTCATTTAATGAGGCTTAGTTCAAAGTGCCCCACTGCCACTTTTCAGCACAGGGATGCTGATACACGTGACGCAAGAGGCTGCTGCAGTGTGGTAATTTCTCTGCTCCCACAGACTCAGTTGATCATGTCTGTTCTGCCCCAATGGGTTTCCAGCATGTCAGAGCCAGCTCCCTGCGTGTCTATAGGAGCCAATGGTGTTGGTATAAAGAAAAAGCTTATAGGCTGGGGAAAGCTTTGTCTCCTACAAATCTTAATTATTCCTATTTTACATTTGTTCAGTGTCATGGAGCTGCTTTTGTTTGGAAAGGGATCCTTTCACATCCATGGGAACCTTTCATACTTCCATGAACAATTGGTCAATTGTCAGCTGCTGTTGTAGTTTTCACCTTTCTTTGCAATATCCATTGAAAGAAGGATCTTGGCCTCAAAGGGTGTGCCCAGACGAGTGCGCACATGTGTTTCCCTGGGGACAAATAGCAGCAGCACATAGTTGTGCCGCTGCTACTTGTCTCCAGGGAATGCCCATGCATGCACACTGTGGTGTGCAGCAGGTTGCCCCAGGTGGGGTAGGGGAGGCTGGGGTCAGGTCTTAGGGGCCTCCTGGGGCTCCAGCAGCAGAGATCTGGCATGTGGAAGCTGGCCAGCAGCTGGAGTGTGGCCCCAGCTGGCCAGGCTTGTTTCAGGCAGCACGTGCTGCCACTAGGGCTGTGCGAAGCTTTGGTCCCTGATTCAGTTTGGAGATTCGGCCTGATTTGGTGGCTGAATCTCTGAATTTGAATCGAATCAGAGGACCCTATAATCTCTCCAAATCAAATCGGAACCCTCCGAATCAATTTGGAGAGATTTGGTGATTTGGACATAGACACAGCTTTAAATGTTTTTTCTACATACCTCTAGGTAGCAGGGGCTCGTGAGTGCTGTGATGCTGGGGCGCATGGAGTGTCCCACCAAAGTGCAGGGAGAGGGGTCCCAGTGTGCTCAGCAGCAGACCCAGAAGTGGACCAGAAGCACTTCCACCCACTTCTGGGTCCGCTGGAGAGTGCACTGCCCCTGTGCCCCCTGGCTTGGCGACTGATGCCTCCTGGGTCGGAGGTGGGGGGCACTGCCCAGGGTCCACCCGCAGCCGATCACTGAGCCAGGGGTGGGGTGAGGAGGGCCCTAGCATGCTCTCCAGCAGACCCAGAAGTGGACTAGAAGTACTTCTGGTCCACTTCTGGGTTCACCGCCGAGCATGTGGAGGGCCCCCCCGCACTCTCGTGGGACACCCCATATGCCCCAGCATCGCAGCATTCACAATCCACGCCTGGTACCTCGAAGTATGTAGAAAAACATTTAACGCTGTATTTATGGCCAAATCTCTGATTCTCTGAATCCACATTGAATCTCCAGATTCGGATTCACCCAAATCAAATCGGGGACAGTGATCTGAATCAACTAATCGAATCACTGTCCCCAATTTAGGCTGAATCAGAATTCGAATCAAATAGGGCCCGCTTCACACACCCCTAGCTGCCACCACATGTGCCATCCTGCTTTTTTCAGCTGTGGGTTTTTTTTGACACCAGGATCTCTGGTGTCAAATTAGCAGCATGGTGAATGCCTGCATGTGTAGTACATGCGGTTTCCAGTGCCACA
>NW_017729009.1:8026047-8027833 GCF_001723915.1 Gavialis gangeticus
CTGGTGTCAAATTAGCAGCATGGTGAATGCCTGCATGTGTAGTACATGCGGTTTCCGGTGCCACAGATGGGTCCGCGGCGCCACGTACCACATGTGCATGCTCGTCTGGTGCTCCCAGACTCAATCTACTATAGCAAATGTAAAATAACTTGAGGTTATGGATTTTTGCCTTGATATGCAGAAATATTAAGTTTAGAAGTTATGTTCTGCTTGAAATCTGCAAAATCAATAGATTCATAATTCTTTTTTTATCTGCTAGCAAGCTAGTATTTAATTAATATGACTTAATTTATTCCATGTGGTTAATTCAAGAGGGTATGGTTTAAATGTTAATTCACAAGAAATACACAAACCAAGGTTTGTCAGCAGCAATTAGTTAAATGGCAGCTTGTTTAATTTTTTCCAGCTATTGAAGAACAATACAAATTAAAAACACATATGCAAACCAGAGAAAGATACAGCTGCCTGGACCATTTTTACATTCCAAAATTCATATTCCTTTGACTTAAAATAAATTCTGAGCATATAAAACACAAATGGATCTGTCTCAGTAAGCCACTGTCACCACCCACTTACACAATGGGGAACTCCTTACTCGAGAGCACGGAGGCAGAAAGGGATCTTGGAGTCATTATTGACTCCAAGATGAACATGGGCCGACAATGCGAGGTCATCGTTGGCAGGGCTAACCGGACCTTGTCGTGCATCCACAGGTGCATCTCGAGTAGAGCCAAGGAGGTGATCCTCCCCCTCTACGCGACGCTGGTCAGGCCACAGCTGGAGTATTGTGTCCAGTTCTGTGCGCCCCATTTCAAGAGGGATGTGGACAACATGGAGAGGGTCCAGAGGAGGGCCACCCGCATGATCCGGGGACAACAGGGCAGACCCTACAGTGAGAGACTGCGGGACCTGAACCTATTCAGCCTCCATAAGAGAAGGCTGAGGGGGGACCTGGTGACAGTCTATAGACTCACTAGGGGGGACCAGAAGCGTTTGGGGGAGACGCTGTTTCCCCTAGCGCCCGCTGGCATAACAAGAAGCAATGGGCACAAGTTGATGGAGGGGAGGTATAGATTGGACATCCGCAAAAACTACTTCACAGTTAGGGCGGCTAGGAGCTGGAACCAACTTCCAAGGGAAGTGGTGCTGGCCCCTACCCTGGGGGTCTTTAAGAAGAGGCTAGATGCCTACCTGGCTGGACTCATTTGAGTCCCATTTCTCTTTTTGCGGTTTTTTGTTGTTCTCCCGCCCTGGCAGGGGGTCGGGCTAGAAGATCTACTAGGTCCCTTCCGACCCTTAATCTATGAATCTATGAATCTATGAAACCCGAGTGCCCAACTTGTCTTTTTTTGTCTTTTATCTACCCAACAGCATTTGACTCTTTCTAACTAATGGCACTACTTATAACTTGTGTTTGTATCTTCAGTGCGATCACACTTCTTTCATTTTGGAATTCAATGGGTTTTAAAAGAAAAATTCATCTTTCAGAGTGATTCTCTGGTTATTCAGTATTTGAATTTGCTAGAACATCAGAATGAGGTCTAAGACTATGCAAAGGCCTCTGAGCACGTGTGCTGAAGACTAGCTCTTTTCAGAGAGCATACAGCACAGCAGCTGCTACTTGATCATCTTATATGTGGCAAATCCCTATGTTAAACTCCCAGAACTGAACTGTTAAGTTTCTTGTTTACTTCAAGTTATTATTCGCTACTGAAATGCATGCATTTCTAAGCAGAAACCTGGTGTTTTAAATAAAATTATTCCACTAAGCCAGAAAAGGGGGGGG
>NW_017729009.1:8032833-8034157 GCF_001723915.1 Gavialis gangeticus
TTTTAAATAAAATTATTCCACTAAGCCAGAAAAGGGGGGGGGGGGAGAGAAATTCACTGCTGTAAGGAAGATGTTCTTTAAAGTAAAGGGACCAGAATCTAGAGTAGACTTCCCAAGGAGCTGGTGCAGTCCCCAGCCTTGGAAGTCTTCAAGAGGAGACTGGGCAGATACCTTGCTGGGATCACTTGATCTCAGCAGTATTCCTGCCCAGAGCAGAGGGGTTGGACTTGATGATCTTTTAAGGTCCCTTCCAGCCCTTCATTTCAATAACGATGATAAACTCTTAACGTAGGTTTTGCAGTAAGTACAGTAGTATCACCTATCACTTTACTACAGGAGCATTTTCATTCCCAAAAGCATAATTTCAGTAGTGTTAGAACAGTGATTTTGTTCCCCCCCCGCCCCGCCCCACCCCGCCAAGCTAGGGCCCCTTGAGATCCTTTGAGGAGCGAGTGCTGCAGACTGCCATGCAGCATTAGCACAATGAAGCGTGCAAACATGATTCACAAGATGAACCTAGTTTTCAAACACGAATCTGCTGTGTCAAAAAATACATTTTGCCCTGGTGTGGTCTGACTTCTTAGCAGCAAAATTGCTCTAACTTGATCCTAACTCTTGACCAAGTACAGCTCTTGCTCCAAAGCTTTAGAGCGAGCAATGCTCCCTACAGCCGAGGATCTCTTTGTTGGGAAAACTCTTTATACAAGAAGAAGAGCACACAAGCATCTTTATCCCCATCTGCAAGAGAAGACTTTTACACCTGCACGGGGAGTGTGGGGAGCTTTAATGAGAGCACCGCCGCGTCTTGTGTAGTAGCATCCCCGTGTTTGAAAATGGTTTCGAGCGAGCGGTAGTTCACGCGCCCCTGCTGCCACGATGGGTGGTGATACAGGAGGCTCGATTCATTGCTCCGCAGCAGTGGAAGTCGCCGCGCACCTGGAATTGCAGCGGGTGAGAGCACCCTCGCGCCACGCGTCGCCCGAAGGCCACAGCCCGGCCACTGGTGGATGGCTTCGAAGCCTCGGGGCTGCACGTGGCCCTCCTAGCAGGATGCGGTGCATGCCGGGAGGCGTAGTCCCGCCCCCGCAGTGGAACAGAGGCATGCGGGCTCCGCGGGCACGCCGGGACTTGTAGTCCTCCGAGGGGGGCGGGGCCCAGAGCCGGTCCGCCGCGCGATTGGTTGCGCCCGACCCAAGGGGTGGGGCGGCGGGCCGCGGCGGCTGTCCCGGTTGGCTGCCCAGCGCCTCCTGGCGCTGTGCCGTCACTTCCTCCCCGGCCGGAGCTGGCCCCGCTCATTCTCTTTAGTGTTTGCCCTGTGCCCGCC
>NW_017729009.1:8034437-8057669 GCF_001723915.1 Gavialis gangeticus
CGCGCGTTGTCTGCGGGACTCGCCTGGGGGCGGGGGGCGCGCCGGCCCCGGGCTCCCCCTGCGCTCCCCGGGGGCCCTCGGCTCCTCCCCGCCCAACGCGTCGGGAGGCCGGGGAGCAACAGGTCCCGCCTCCCCGGGGGCTCCTGCTCCTTTCCCCGCCGAGCCTCGGGCCTGGGCGGAGGGGTTCTGCCTGGCCCCGGGGCCTCTGCTCCCCGTGTGCTTCCGAGGGGCTTTCGTAGAGAGATACCGGCTCCGGTGGCTGCCGAGCCGGGTGGATGCATGTGCGTCGGATGCGCCGTTCGCTCTGGGGGCCTTGGGTGCGGGGGGGCTGCACGGCCCCTTCCCCTGCCCTGTGGTTTTCTAATTTCTCCTCTGTCCCCTTCTCCCCCCCCCCCCATCTGCGCGCGGGGTTTCACAGGGGTCGTAGGAGTGTTACAACAACTGCCCCCCTGTTCAGGAGGCTTTCCGGACGTGCGTCGTGCCGGCTTGGGTGTCTTTACCTCGGTCATTATCCCTCAAAGTTGAGCTACTGTCAGACTGGCCGGTATCTGCACCGCGGCCATACGGTCACCGCGGGGTCGGGGCGCAGTTGAACAAGCGCGTGGGACGTTGCTGATCTTACGGAGGAACAAAAATTCCAGCCTTCAGTGATCTCGGTTTGTAAAGCCTGTCTTCACTGGTAAATCGAGCAGCCGTGACAATGGTTCGTCTGTCTTGAACAAATGATTCTAAAAAAGGAGTTCGTTTGGCCCTTAACTGCACTTTCGGTAGTTGCCTTGACAACTTTCCTTTAGATGTGTCAGTGTTAGTATTTATGTTGATTATTGTGGTGGATGAGGCCGAGAGAGAAGACATATGATTTATTTCTATGTTAATTGAAATTGTTAGCCTTGAGTGTATTATCAAACCGTAGTGTGGTTTAGCAAAGTAAACTATATTTCATTTAAAATACATCGTGATGTCAACTACCAAAGTTTTACTGTAGCCTTTAAGTGTTTATCTCAGTCCTTGGCCTTAATCGTGTTGTCTCTATTGGGTTTCGTACTTGTATTGCATGCTTCCAACACTTGATATCCTCATCTGCCGGAAGGTCTCTGTTCTTCAGATACCTTCTTAAAAGCTACTTAGAATTTTTGTCAGCTGCTCTTTTTTATCATTAATCCTTTGCACCTTCTTTCATGGTTTGTTCTGTGGTTTCATCTTATTCAGAATGTGTCCTGCCCTGCAGAGTTCACTACTTATCTGTATTCATAAAGCATCGTGTCAACTATCAGCTACCTATATTTTGAGCCTCTCTCATAAACACTAGCTTAGAGATGTTCCTTGGCTAATGAAGATCTTGTCAGAGGCACCTATTTCTTTTTAAAAAGTTTGTCTAAGGATGAAACCTTGCTCCACTGAAATGTTTTTGCGTTTTTGTAACTCATTTTGGTCTGTAGCAAATATACGATTATTTTGCTTTAATATCTGGATTAACTTCTATAATGTTAATGTCAGAGCAGATTTGTACTGTGGTTGTTTATTGGATATATTGGGAAATGAGCTCTCTGCAAAAATTATTATTAATTTTGGAAGAACAATTCCATATTTACATAAACGTTTGGGAGGCTCAGGAGTGAAGAGCAACAAGCGTAACTATTAGTCCTTATATTATTTAAATGTCTGTTAAAACCACGTTTCTAATCTGTATCTTCTTTTTCTGCTTAACTGCCTGATCTTCCTCAGCCTGAAGAAAGGGGACCTGTATACTTGTCAAATTCACTGCAACTAGAAAGTTACAAGGCTCATGTGTTTTCCAAATAGCAGTGGGAAAGGGAAAACTTTTGAGCAGACAACACGCTGGGATGATTGACTGGGGTGAAAGAGTCCACAAGTGGACCTGAAGTAAGGGATAAAGCAAGTTGGAGGCAGAGCAAAGGGTAGAATTGTAGGATCCTCTCTTGCAGTCCGGATGCTTTTTAGGAGACAAAGGGAGGAGTTTCATATTAGCTCTGGTTTGTAAGAAATACATTGGAGAAAATAATAGGTAGTCACCAGCAATCAAGTTGGAAATGGGCAATAATGACAAATGGTCATTGGATAAATTTCCAAACGTCGCATACTGCTGTATCTTGTGCATGTTTGATATATTGTCCCTGACAGACTCGAATATGATTTCTTTATGCATTGATAAGCATTGAAAGGTTTTTTCATGCCATTAAGATGTTCAGTTAATGAGAGATGGAAGCCCCAGATAGATTCAGAAACGGCATTTTGGCATGAATTCCCACACCCTTTGTTTCGCAGGAGCTTACAGTATTGTAGCTGGATTTCAGGTTCTCTAAAACTGCAGAAGTCCCTGCTGTGCCTCAGACATCTTGTTAGGATGTCATGCAGGTCACTTAGTGCTAGCTCCACAAAGGCACTTGGGCCTGATGGTGATGCTCATATATCATCAGTAACTTTTTGGTGCTTGGCCGTAACAGTGGAGGCCACAGCCGTAAGTTAGGTTCCTAAGTTTATACTGGGGGATGTGAGGCAGTCGGGTACGATTCCCAACAGCCAGCATGAAGACACCTCAAGCTAACCAGTAGAAGGTGCTGAAGAGGCAGGTGTATCTGCAATCCCACTTTTTTCTGAACCCAGTAGCTCTTAATTCAGTATGCAGGTGAGATTGAGGTTTACAGATATAACTCCTGGGAAGGGTTTTGACATACAAGTCATCCCACTTTGAGGCTGGAAGCATGGCTGACATTTCTTATAAGAGACCTGGTGATAGGACCTCTTTATAGAATAGCCTGAAGCTTACAGCCTTTGCCCAGGGAGTCGGAAACCTGGGTTTAGTGCCCTTCTCACCCTTGAAGTGATTTAAATCCATGCCTTGTACTTCCAAGGAGAGCATCCTAACTGCTAGGCTGTGATGGGGACACTTCTCACCCTTTCTGTTGAAGATCAGTTCTGTGCAGCAGAGAGAGAGATCAAGAATAAGCATGGCTCTGCCCCAGGCATCAGCTAGGAGATAGGAGTCCTGGGTTCTGGTCCCTGCTCCTAGGACTAATCATGTATCATATTCGTTGAATGAAAGTGGCCATGGCTGCTGTGTTGTGCTGAGCTCAGTGTTCTCAGTCTGTATTAAGCGTGGCTCAATTCAGTAGGTACACTGAGACCCTTCTGGGAACTAAGATGCAGGGGCAGCTTGGTTGTAGATTCAGATGAAGCCTGAATAATTGTCTAGGTGCTTAGAGAACTTTATTAGTGAAACTTAGACACCTATTGCTTTTCACACCCCTGGGTAGTGGTTTTGTGGTGGTTTTTTCTAGACTTAGTCCATTTGCCAGCGTCCTTTTGTGGATCTCTCTCGGATCTGTCCTTGCAAAATGGGGATGGTAGCACTTTCCCCACCTTACAGGAGCATGGTGAGGTTAAATACAGGAAGGAATGCATGGCACTCGGTCTGGAAGTGTTGTCCCTATAAATACCGAAGGTAAATCGGTTTGAATAAATCTCTTGTGTTCCGTTCTGCTTACTGAATTAACAAACTGTGGTCTAGGCACTCCTGTTTTCTTCCGTATACCCCAGTCAAGAGTTTTTTCTTAATGAGAAGAAAGTAGTTTGCCCCTGTGTAACTTGTACTTCCAGTAATTCAGACTTAAGCATAGTGACACAAAATAGGCTGCCTTACTATGCCTCATTAATTAGTTACTATTTTTGACTCCCTTACTTAGTGTTTCTAGAGGAAATTTGGTAACCTTTTCAAAGAATGGTCACACCCATTCAGACACTGGTTCCTAGAAACATGCCAGCTTGAACTAGCATTTAGTAAATGCATGTCCTTTTAAATTATTATCTCATTTTTATAACTAATGTGATCAAGGGGATCATATTCTTTAAGCTCGAACTGGGGACTTAGAATTGTATTATCAACACATCATTGATTTTTCTGGCAGTCATTTAAAGGCAAGAATTAAGAAAACAGAATACATTTGTACAACTTCATCAGGTTTTCTAAGAATCTTTTTTCGGTTTTATCAGATGGAAAAAGATATGATTTAATTAGATGTCTTATCTCAAACTTGCTTTGGAAATGATTCCTCAGCCGTCTGATTGGACACGCAGGATTTAAAGTGTACAAGTGACAGATGTTGATAATGTAACAGCTTATCATTTGAAGAATGCTTTTAGTTTTTAAAAATGTCTTTAGGCAATGTATTTGTAAATTTTTTTATGGAATAAAATTGTAATGTTAAGATGCTGTATTTTATGTAGAAAGGTGTTTTTTCTGATTTTATAATTCTTTCTATAAAATCTCATTAAGTGTCGAATAAACTAGTTTTGGTTCCTCTAAAAGGTACCTAAATAATAGGAATTTCAGCATGTCTTGTATGGTTTTCATTGTGCAGATTGTCGTTTGTCAGTTGATTTATTTGGCCAGTGACTGTTTTAAAAAATATACCAGTACGTGGTGAGCATTCTTGAATTGCCTTATCAATGCCATGGGGAGGTCGCTTCATGAATGAGGAAGGAGTCTAAAAGGACAAGTTCAAGCATTTAAAAATATTGTGCTACCGACAGTATTAAAATCATTTGGCAACCTGTTTTGGAGGCTGTGCTATTGACAAAGTGTGTGCTTCTTTCTTAGCTGGACTATCCAGGTGGGGGGAAAAAGGGAGAGCATCTTAAGCTTTGGCTCTACCAAGATTTTTGTGTTGGAAACTGTAACACTCGTCTGGGACTTAATGTATCTAGAACTGATGTGTCAAGAGAGTGTCATAGTACCAAGGGGACTGCATTTAAGGTGCAATATCCTATGAACTATCCAGTCTCAGTAATAAACTTATTTTATCCAAAATCACACAGCTTCCATGTATCCAACTTTTTGATAGCATGTGTAAAATGGTAATAGATAACATAATTAAGGAGCCTGTCCTGTTGCACATCAGGGCTAGAAATTCTTCAGTGGATCTGTGAATATGTATTAAGGATCAGTATATCTTTGCCAAACACAGGTCCTGGGATTTTTTAAGTGGAGGAAACCTGAACCTTGGCCTTTAGTTTCAGTGCTTTATTTGTAGATGTCACTCCAGTATCTGAATATTCGCTTGAAATATTAAGCACCACTTGTGTGTTGGGTTGAACTTTAACTATATCCACAATATGTATGTGCATGCATATGCATACGTGTGAATATATATGGGAAACTGAGGCAGAAATGAGCAAAATGACTTGGCAGAGTTTGCAGAAGTAGCTTGCAGTGGAACCAGTAATAGAACCCAGATCTTCCTGATTTACTAGACCTATTGTTTAGCCAAAAGACTATCATTTGCTGATAAAATAATAGATAGCACCTGAGCGAGAAAAACAGTCTCAAGAACTGGCAACACTGGATGATCTGTGTGTAATAGCTGCAGTCAGAATACAACAGATTGTGTGTGAAATTTGTCTAAATGAAAACTAAATGTCAGATTGCATTCATATAGAAAGCACTTATTTGTTAAAAGCTGTTTAGGTTATTTTTTTACCACCTCTCTGAATGAGAAGTTATAACCCAGTTTGAATACTGAAACTGTTGCCACATTGTTACTTTCATTAACCTTTGACAAGAGTTTGCTTATAAGCACTGACTCTTCAAGTAACCTGCAAAAGCAAGTATAGGCTTCCTCAAAAGCAGTTTACATGTGGGCTCCATTTTTGTCCTTTTTCTCCTACTGCATAATGTCCTGCATCTCTCAAGGACTTGGTCAGAAATATTAAGGAACCTGATCATGGTACTGAAGCAGCTTTCATAAAAATCCTGCAATGTACTCTCAGAGTCATTCTCTGTAACTGGCAGCTTTGTACACACCTTTCTTATCTTAATGTCTGGAGAGATGCTTGCTGTTTAAAAACTATTGGAAGTTTCTTTGCTTTACTACATTACATTGCTACTGGTTTGGATGGTGATTATGTTCTGTTTCCTTATCTGTTCTTAGTACTCTGGCATTAATTCTCGTGATTGTCAATCACAAGAAGCACTTGTTATTAAGCATCCCTTAAACTAAAGCAAAGTGAAAAGTGGGATTGGTGGAGTCCACAATCTGAGCCCCCTCCCCCAAATTTAGGGAAGTCACTTGGGGTTGGAAGAAAAAGTAATGTGTGGACAGCTGCCCAATCAAGTTGAAGTTCTTGGTTAAAAATTATAGTTGCTGGCTAACTTTCTCAATGAGGGCATAATACATATTCTTGTCTAAGAGTAGAAGTTTTACAGGGATTAGGCTCCCTATTCTCTAAGGTCCCTTTGAATATGACAGCATCTGGGCTTGTTTTACAATGCATATATTGAATGGATCTTACAAAACAGATGATGGAAAGAAGCTTAAAATACGTGGTTTTCAGAAGATTGCAGTTACACAATTCCTAAGGAATTGTTTCACAGCTATACTGTGGAATATTTTAGCCTAGCTCTCATCAGAAGTTTCTCCGTTGCTCCTGATAATGCTTTTTTGCAATGAGAAGTTCACGATAAAACTTAAAATACTTTGGTAGCTTCAGAAAGCAAATTGCTAATGCTGCATTTTTCTTTTAGGCATTCTCCAACATAAATACCCTACTCAGCTAAAACCAAAACTTCACTGTTCCTGGATCACCTAAAGGTACAGGAAGCTTACTTTAAATATAGGATTCAGTAATTTTTATCTCTGTTAGTATATTGCCTTTTCTTTGTGTAAGTTAAGGAGGCTTTGAACTGATAACATTATGTTATGCAGTGGAAGGAGATGTTTTGTCTAAAACCTCCCATTTTTATTTGCAGCATCTCTGATAATTCTGACGCTGAAGAAATTTAGCGGAATTGGTCATTTCAAAAAACTCTTGCCCACAGTGTTTTCTTGAGGGGAAAATTGGGTAATTTTTGGCTGAGTGAATCTGGGTCCTACACTCAACTGTGATTAATTTCCTGTTTGTCTGCGTGTAATGTGATAACTGTAGATTTTCAAGGAATATTCTAGGAAAATTGGGAAGACTTGAAGGAGGGAAACTTAACTCCATGCATCTGATTAGCCTGCCCCATTTTAGGCAGGTCTGTCACTGGCTTCAGGTCCAAGAACTGGTCGATGCTGTCATCCCCTTTCCCTGTTTTAATAGGTGCTAAAATACAGACTCTAGTTAAGCAGTTGGTTTGAGGGGAGCGCCAGTCACCAGAACTTAATGAGCACATGTGCAGATCGGTTACATTCGTTTAAGATACTTAGGTGGCTAAATTTCACCAGCAGAATGCCCCTGTTGTTGGAGGTTGTCAAACATGACCGAAGTAGGCTTTACAGACTCTATGTTTTATGTAAAAGTTCTTTGTAGGCCGTTCCTGTGGTCCACATTTTATACTGTACTGTTAGCAGTCCAAAATTATCAAGAAACAAGTACTGTATTTACTAGAATCTACAAAGAGGTTTCCCCTGCAAGTAATGCTCAAGGAGTAGGGAGAGCCCCTAGTCATAGATTCAGATACAAAGTAGTGGGCTGGGGGATCAGGGCCAGAGCGACAGCTACTGCTTTGCCTCCGGCCCGCAGGCTGCTGCGCCTCTTCCCCTGTCTACCCTTGCTCAGCTCTGGCCCACTCCACCCTTGGCCACAGAGGGAGCCTCAGCCTGGCCCGTGGCAGCTCTTGCCGGGCCCCTAAGCTTGGACTGCAGCTGTTACTCGGCCAGTCAGACTGGGGCTGGAGTAAACATGCTTCGTACCCCAGGGTGGAGCAGGGCCAGAGCCTGATGGAGCCAAGGTAAGGGCGAGGCAGAGGCTGCACTGGGGGGTGGGGGGAAAGGTGGCAATGGGAAGGGGTTGCAGGGGAGCAGAGGCAGTGAGGGGAACAGACAGCACAGGGCAAGGTATGCCAGAGCAAGGGTCAAGCTGCTTGACCCTTCTCCCACCACTTGCCCCCCTGCTACAGCTGTGTGTGTGGGGGGGTGCATTTAAGACAACTCATAATTAGATTCTGTACATGGAAAATTATAACTAATTTACCCATTTAGTGTAGAATCTAATTATTGTGGGGTCATCTTAAATTCAGAGTCATTCTGGATTTGGGCAAATAGAATAATTGGAAACGTTAAAAATGGAACCAGCAAGCCTACCCCAACGTACAAAATCTGTTATCCTTTGCAGTAAGGATGAATTTTTAGATTCTTATGGCACTGAATATAACTATTTGTTTTAAAACAGTTTTGTATTAGTTGCGTGCATGCTTCCTGCAAGTTACCTTTAGATTTTAATATAAATGGGCCTAGCTTGAGGTGAGGGTAAGGGCCGGACATGGTGACAAAAATGTATCAAGGCGCAAAGAAATATCTTTGTACAAACATTTGATTCATTGATAGAGGCCCAGGTAAAAGGATACATTCACTGGAAAAAGTTTCATTTGCAACAGATTTCTCTGTTCTCTTGGTTTGTGGAAAGGGGAAAGCAAATAAAAATTTACCTTTGTAGATTCTTTAAATTCACCCTCCTTGGTAGATGTTTCTGCCACTGAGACTAGGAACAAACAGTACATTTGTCCATGGGCACATTGTGTCTTCATTTGTCTGGGTACAGAAATATCCTGGCATTGGTGCGTACACACATTGCCATTTTAATCGGGGCTTAGTGCACTGTTGCTCTTCTGCCATTGCAGTCCTAGAATAACCATTCAAATGCCACTTGTGATGTCCCAGGATCAGCTGTTGGTACCTGTTTATCCTAAAAAGATTAAATTTTCCAGATTTGTCCTGGGACATTGGACATGGATTTCTGAACCACTGAACTTTGTCCCAGGAAAAAATGGCTTATTTGGGGACAAAGGTGATTTTTTTTGTAGCCAACGATGGAAAGAAGCTTTTGCATGGTCTTGCTTTGTTAATTTTTCTGGCTGGCCGTCTTGCTCTTGTAGATTCAAAGCCATTTACATGGGAAGGGCATGTGAAATTATCCTCAGTTTTCACATGTGGAAACTGAGGCAGATAAGTGTGCTGAACAGTTCTGTTTTGTTTAACCATTGTTAGTTGGTTTCTTATGCAGCTGGAAATCTTATTTCATTTTTCCAGAGGGCAGAATGAAGGCTGAGCTGTTTCCATTTCCTTGAATTAAGCTGGGCAGGGTGGGGGGAAAAGTTGTCCTGAACAGAGAAGCAAACTTTTTTTAATAGCTGTTGCCTCAAACCTTACTAGTCTGCTTACTGAACGTGACAGTGTGTCCAGGGCCTTGCCTATAACTCCTTAGGCTTCGGAGAAATGAGTTATGGCCTATGAATACGTGTGCAGTTTTTGTTTTGTTTTTTTTGGTCTGTTTGTGGAATGTGAACAGCTGAAGTCTATTCACAGTTGGATCCGTGTCTAACACCTTATTGTTTCAAGCACTTGGATGTGAGCTGGAGAATTTGTAGATAATGGCTGAATTGTCTGTCTTGAGCAGTATTCCAACTAGAGGTGTTTGAAAGGAAGCCTTTTCAGGCTATAACTCCTGATGGAGACCGATCTGTGTAGAACAGTTTCAACTGTGCATACATGTGGAGCTCTATCATCTAGTTTTCCACAGTAAATATAGACAGTGAGCTAATAATATCCTGCTCAGAGACTTGCTCCCATGCAAAATAAAATGCTAGGGCAGTTTTGGAATAGCTGTGAATTTGGTCTGATCAGAGTGCCATGCCTTGTGGGCAAAGGGAAGAAGTCAGTAAGTAATGTAAGGAGACTTTGAAGCGTTTATTACAAATGCTATATGCTAAATCAAAATTATAAAGAGCCCTCATGCTTGACATCGAAAGAAAACATAGGCTTATTCTCTCCGGTATACACTGGTGTCCTTGGGAGGGTGTTGCTGCAAGTGATTGTCACAGACTGAAAAGTAGACCCCTGTGCTGGAGAGGTACAGGAAGATCTACTGGAATCGGCGCACACACAGTTCTGCCACCTTTCTCTTGGCTCCGTCTATTCGAGGAGATGCAGCACTCTTGGCAGGACGGTGATTTAAAAGGAGTAGCATGGGCGCTAAGGTGCACGGTTGACAGCCCAGGGGTTGCAGGTTCAAGGCCACAGCAAAGGCATTCGTAGTGCAGCCCTATCAGATGCCAGTGAATCTGCCGATTCTGCTAAATACCTCATCACAAGGACATGAAAAAGGAAAGGAAGTGATTTAAAATATTCTAAACTATTTGGAAAGGAGTGGGTTCATATGACTGTTCTCCCTGGAGTCCTGTAGCAAGTCACCTGAAGAGGGGGGGGAAAAAAAAAAAGTTCAAGAATGAGGAGATGTCTGGGTGACACTGAAAGCATGGTGGGAAGTTTGCTTTTAATGAGAAGCCTAAAATGTTGTCTTGCATTTCTGCAAAACGAGCAACTCTGAGATCCTAGCTTTTGACCAAAGTGTAAATTGTTCACTTGTAAATTGATTTCCTTCCCCCTCTAATTTCTAATAAAACAAGCCTTACACCATTTAAAATTTTATTACTGTCCATAAGCATTCACCAAAACGAGTTGCATATATAGATATGCAGAATGTCTATATCGCTGACCTGTTCTAACACCTGTTTACAAAAATAACAGTAAACTTTAATCTTTTGGTGCAAGTGAAAGCCAACTGCAACTTTTCTGAGAAGATTCACAATCTGCGAAGGTGTTTTGTGCTATGTTTCTACATTTTGGGGGTTGAAGAGGTGCAGTCATTTTAATAAGTTAATATGAACTTGCCTCTTGTATGGTTAAAATTAGCCAGAATATAGTTTTATGGTCAGTTTAAATAAAGACCATGATAGCCACTGAAACGGAATTTAGATATTTAGCCTTCAGTATGTGTTATCCTGCAGGTTATGGTGTGAAGTTAAGCTTTTTTTTGAAGAAGTACTTATCTTCTCTGAGAGTAGATTAGTTTTAACATTGATGAAATTTAGGTAGGTAAAGTTATACAGATTAAAAAGTATGCTTGTTAGTAAATCTAAGTGCTGACTTGGAAATCTGTGAAAGCTTTAATAGGCATCATGCAGCTTTAGAAATAGGCTTAATAATTCAAACACTCTTCATCCTCCAGTGAACAAAATGGACAAAGTGGAGTACAATGAGAGTAATCATGGAAGTATGCTCTTGATAAAACAGGGGGATTCCTTTGGTGATTTCCTAATTAGATTAAATATTGCACTTCATTACAATTTATACACTAACAATATTTGTTACTAGGATAATGAAAGCCAGAAAGTCTTTGGCACCACCAGCATTTCAGATGGCTATTCTGAAACCACGCGGTGAATTTGCAGTATAGGAACCCCAGAAGTGCTTGCTTACATTTTAAAGATGGCTAAATACCTGCTAAAAGATTCTGCTTTATCCTTGAGGACCATTTGGAGACTCCACTTAGAAGTACATGTTATGATCCACTTATTACACCTCTATATAGATTATATACATCTTTATATAGGTGTATACAAGTGGATCATAACATCTACTTCTAACTGGAGTTTCTAGTGGAATTTCTTATAGGAAGTGTATTTTTCTTGTTCATGTGCTAGCTTGTTTTAAAGTGCAAATTAAGATGCGAGAGATACCAGCTATCAGATTTCCTTTTCCCTCTTAACTGTAGTATAGAGGCAGTGACTGACTGAAGAAGAGTGCATTGCTTTAAACATGAAGGACATGAGTAGCGTTTTCTGTAAAGGGTCATCCACTGTAAAGTTGCTTTCTACGGTGGTCTGAACGATAGTGAGCATGATTCACAAGCTATTAGGATTTGTTTGTTTGTTGTTTTTGTTTTCTCTTTTAAAAAAAAAAAAAAAAAAAAAAAAAAAAAAAAAAAAAAAAAAAAAAAAAAAAAAAAAAAAAAAGGGAATTAAAAAACACCTATAAATTATTTTGCTTAAAGTGACATGGCACTGGTTGAGATGGACTGACTGGCATGGGGAGGAGTCAGTTTAGCTCTGTATGATTTGTTACTCTGAGCTGTAGGATCTTATGCTCTTTGCTCGGCCAATAATTTTTTTCACTATATTCAAGACTATTCAGCACTTCTGGTGCTACATTATTTTTAATTAGATAGAAGAGCTAAATACCTTTACTCTGGAGCCTCCTTCTAAATTCACTCTATCGTGGCCTCCGAGTGTTCTGGGTTTTTTTTCTTTTTTAACAAAATATTTTCATGAAAAGCTGACTTGCTAGACTTAAGAGGGTAAGAAATGTGAAACTTCTGTAAATTTTGATAAGCAACTGTAGATGTTCTCTGACATTTCAAACTAATCTGCATGCAGGAATAAACTAGTTTTCTTTATGTTTGATACATTTATTTTTTCTGTTGCGTATTGTAAAGCATTTAGAATGAATCAGTCATTGCATTTTAGGTATTTTGAGCTGTGGGGCTGAATTATCATGCTGGAAATGTTCAGAATATAATTAAGTCAGTGTGTGCATTATTGATCCAGGGTTTAAACATGTGCGACTTGTACAGTGTATAAAAGTCCCTACTATATTTGCTAATATTTTTATATTTGACCCAATGAAAAGGGAAACCTTCACCTCCTTCATTATGTCATGTTGTGAGCTACTGTAAAGCAGAGTGAAAACACACAAACTGTTGAACACAAACAGCCTTGTACAAAGTCTCCAAAGACAGGTAGAGAATGCCTGTTGGAGGGAGTAGAGGTATTTCCAGTAATGGTTGCACTATAATCCCTGTGCAGTTCCTTTTCAAACAGATATGGAAAACGATAAAATCAGTTCAGTCAGGTGAGGATGAATAGCTCCCATTTCTAGAGGAAGGGCCTTCTTTCTCTGTAATTTAGATGATAAAAATGTTTAACTGTAGTCATGAGCCAAATAAGAATATTGGCTGTGTGATTAGGATATGTAACAAGTGCATGGGAACCAAAATCTTAAAACTGAATCATTAGAAGAATTCTTTTCTTCTTTACAGAGTAACTTTTACTGTAGGGAATTATTAAAATTCTTATTCTTAAATAAGATGTTAGCCCCGTTATCTAAACTTAATTCATTCATAATCAGTTGTAGATCTCAAGAAACAATGACTGCCTTGGGTGAGAGCATGGAACCAGAATTAAGAGTATTTAAAGGGGACTTAATGGAGATGCATCAAAAAGTTTACAAATATGAAGAGAAGGATCAAAATCAGTGAGTTTAGTAGATTAGAACCCCCCAACAGAGATCCATTTACCTGAAATTCCTTCAGCTACAGATATTGTATGACTTTCTGGATGTGTCAGTGTAATGAAACAGGAAAGTTTTGAGTTATTTTGCAACATTACATTTGCCTTCTGCAGCCTCTTTTTTCCTCAGTCCCTTTTTTCAAAAGCACTAATGCAAATAGCCTTATGTCTGGATATTCTTGAATACAATTTCCTGCTACAGGTCTTCCTCAGTACTAGTTAAAGGGGAAAAAAAGATCACTTTGCCCTCCCCCCGCCCCCTTTATATCGGGAAGCTCATTCACAGGCTCAGAATTCAAAGCCTGCGGAACAGTTGTACTGCTGTGGTGCTTGTAATAACACCCGGGTGGTTTCTGGAGCAGTGATTTCACTTTTATTTTTCATCATAAAGTTATGATAGCATAAACCTCTGCCAGCTAGCCTTGTAGAAATCTGCATTTGGGATGAACATGTGTAATAAATATTTAACTTGGCGGTAAAAAATGATTTTGAATCAGTAAATGGATGGGTAGATGATAAATGGTTATTGGCAGCTTGGCTTTGGCAGGTATGATTTCAGCATGCTAGCGTATATTTAGGCTGGACTGTCTGGACGTGAAGATAGAATCCTGTTATGTTTGCCTGCAACACTATCTTGAACCTAGTAGTAGAGAAAAGCTCATCACGCAATACTTCACATTGAATTGTTCAAGTTTGTCACTTGGTTACTTCCAATTAAAATAGACAGTTTTTTAAGCGGCATTGCAGCATTTGGCTAGAGGGCCACAGAGCTGAGCAGTTCTGCCCTGACATTTGAACTGAGAATGAGGGACCTTCTAATTCAATTAGAGAGAATCTCCAAAATTTAATATAATTTGTTAGAAAGTTTATATGCACTTCTGCCTGCCTTCTTTCTTGTTCCAGTTACTTAAGCATTTCCTTTTGGTTCCAGGGACGGGCAATTATTTTGGCCAGAGAGCTGCGTGCTGAGTTTTGGCAAGCCATCGAGGGCCGCATGATAGGCAGCCAGGGGCAGATAAATATTAATTTTCTAAATTTTTAGGGTCCCCGCGGGCTGGATAGAATGGCCTGGCAGGGCGCATCTGGCCCCCAGGCCGCATTTTGCCCACCCTTGTTTTAAACCATTTGTTTTATGGTCTTTCCATAAACATGTGTAATCCTTATTAAATTTAGCAATTTCTGCTTGTGGAGATAAACCTAACATGTACACTGTGGAGGTCTGGAGGGCTTTGAAATTTTGACTTTGCTCATTGCAACCTACATAGAAAAAGTGAAACTACTTCGGACTGTTCTGGAGTGTGTTTTCTCTGAGCAGTAGTTTTGTAAACGGTGGTGTGATTTTTACCTACCTGTTGGAATTAGAGGCTTTATTGCTAAATGGCAGTAAAGATGAAATTCGGATCCTTGAAACTTCTGTGTTAAGTATTCCAGCAGTGCCTGTCAGGGTAGGTAACTGGATTTGTTTTGTAAGTGGATTCACTGCTGATGTAGAAAACAGATGGGTAGTTAATCTTAAATGAGCAAGCATAAATTAAGCTTCTGTAGTTCATTTCTGTTGTGTAAACAGCCAACATGAAGCTTAAATTCTAGGCCGTGTGGATTTTGAAGTATCTTGTTAAGATTTTAGTGATGGAAGTGGCTTACTGTACACAATGGACACTTTAAGACTCCTTATACTAGCAAAATAAATGCAATGCAATGCATGCTTTATATATAATAGTTCGTTCATGTTCTTGAATTATTGACTGTTAAGTATTTGGTATAATTGTCTGTCTGTCTTCCTTACAACTTTTAGGTCAACCATTAGGCTCCATCGCACTGAACTAATCTGCATTCGAAGCTGTTCACCTGCAGTAATTCGCATTGGTTAGAATTGAACATGTCTCAAATTCAAATTCAGAATCCATCTGCTGCCCTCTCGGGGAGCCAAATCTTGAATAAGAACCAGTCTCTCTCTCAGCCTTTGAGTATTCCTTCTACCACTAGTTCCCTGCCCTCTGAAAATGCAGGTAGACCTATTCAAAATTCTGCTTTACCCTCTGCATCTGTTACATCCACCAGTGCAGCTGCAGGTAAGAATATGGATGTACATCTATTCTTAGCTTTGTTTTATGATCTGATATGGTTTGTTTCTGGTAGTTTTATTTAATAAGGAGCAATAGTCTCAAGTTGCAGCAAGGGAAGTTTAGATTGTTTTTCTCTTAATATTCAGTCTCATTAGGAGGGTGGTGAAGCACTGGAACAGGTTACCTAGAGAGGTGGTGGAAACTCCATCCTTGGAGGTTTTAAAGGCCTGGCTCGACAAAGCCCTGGCTGGAATGATCTAGTTGGGGATGGTCCTGCTTTGAGCAGGGGCTTGGACTAGATGATCTCCTGAGGTCCCTTTGAATTTTAACTTCCTATGATTCTGTGGCATCGAGGAACTCTGTTTCGCACGCTGTTTAAAAACCAAACCAAAACAAAAAAACCCAACAATCTCCTTCCCTCCCCACCCCCCAAAAAAACAACAAACCCTGCACCAACTATGTTGGCTTGCCTTGTTTTATCCCTGTTTAAGCCAATGTTCAGACTTGTTTAAAGTTTTTGAGAAAAAATGCTACCTGTACTGTGTTCAAAACAAGATGACATTGAAGATTTGACAACACTTTACAAGGTTTATGTGGTGGTACAACAGTTTTAAGTACAGTATTTTAAACCAACTGGCAGTTTTTCATTTATATTTGACAGCACAGGGATTGGAGTATGTATGAAAGGAGGAGCCCTTGTTATGTTAGCTGGTTTTTTCCCAAACCAGAATAATACCACTCTTCCACAAGTAGTGCTGTATGCCATCTTCATGTATATTTGACCATGTTCATAATAAACGATGCAATGAAGATGTTGCATAATAAACAGTAGTATGATCAAAATGCATAAACTCGTATTTTTCTAGAAAAATGCAAAACAGATAATGGGAGGTGGGGGTGTAATGAGATTAAACAAATTCTGAAGTGGGCTGGGGAAAGAAAAACCAAGAAACAAGACCTAGCACTTCTAAAAATGTTTAAAAGCAAATTATCACAGTACCTGCTAAGAAAACTTGGTAGGCAGAGTATATTACATGGATCAAAGGTGAGACCACAACCTCTTAAACGTCAAACCAGGTCTCTAGGTGCTGGGGTAGATGTCTTTTGAAAACAAGCCTCTGTAGTTGTTGTCATATTTGTGATATATGTTGTTAGAATGTAAAATTTTTAATAGTGCTTTACATAACTGTACTTGAGGAACCTCTAAATCTGCCTGATCTTCACACATTTGAGAAATAGCTGGGGATCCCTGTCCCAAAACTGGAAGTTTGCATGCTCTTATCAGCCCTTCTGCAAAGATGCAACAAATCTGATATTTGAATTTTTGAGAACTGGAGCAGTCTTAATGCCCACCTGGTCATTTTATGTTTCTGTCTTATTTTCCAGCTCCTTCTAACATGGCAAACCCCAAAGAGAAAACCCCAATGTGTCTTGTGAATGAGTTAGCCCGTTTCAACAAGATTCAGCCCGAGTATAAGCTTTTGAGTGAGCAAGGTCCAGCTCATTCTAAGGTAATTATTAATATAAATGCCTAAACATTGCAAGTCATAAAGAACTTTTGTGACTGGGAACACAAAATATGTAGCTCTTGTGCAGCATAACTTGCTGTAGTGGAGGTACAGGTAACTTAATGAGACATGAAAGGTACTTTAAATACAGTGCACTTTTCAATACACAATTCATACAATGGGTATCCTGAAGTTGAGGAAGGTAAGTTACCTGTTTGGATTAAAACTTGTCCCTTGATAACTAACTTCTAGTAAATGGCTTATTTATGTTCTCACAGGAGATGTGTAATGTCTTTGAGACTTGCATTACACTGTATGGCCTAACTACAGTATTTAACAGTATTAGCAATTGGTTCCTAATATAATGCCCACCTTTGACTTCATTGCCTTTTGTGCTGAAATTGTCTATGCTCTTCCTGTCTGAACATGATTGAGGAAAACCAACATCTGAGTAGGAAGAGAGTGAAAATACTTTTCCTTCTCCAAAAATATATACTGATTGCACCCTTAGAGAGGCAGTGAAAATGGTTGAGATCTGACTGATTTTTTTTTTTTTTTTCCCCCTTTTGGCAAAATAGTTCTCAATCAGAGTGCTAATGCTCTTTTGGGGGTGGAGGCAAGGAGTGCAAATGTGAAAATCTCTTTTGGGTTATTCAGTTAACTACTTACTGTTTTAGAAGTGTAAACAATTTCTTCCCATATGTATAAAATACCTGTAAACTTTCCTTTGCTAACTGCTGTCTTGTAGCTGAGGACACAGTGAAACTTGCTAGAATCCGGCCTGTTGGTTGGAGAGTGTGATTTTAGTCAATGTCACCTAACTGCCAGCACACAGTAAAAGAGCTTTGTAGGCCACTCTCAAAAACAGACAAGTTAAGTCAATATAAATGTCTTCAGATCCTTATGGACTTGGTGGTGATTTACCACCGTTGCCCTGCGTAGACTTTGCATGTCTCTGACATTGTAGATTACTAACATTTTGACAGGCGCTAGTAAATATTTTGTTTCTCTAAATGCCTGCTGTTAGCATTCCAATAGCTAATGTATAGGACTAGCAAATATACAGAACACATTCCTGACACCTGGTGTGGGGGGAAAAAAATAACACGGCATTTTCTTATCAGCTTTTCACTGTGTGACTCCAGAGTTACCACCCCACAAGATAAATCATCTTTGATTTATTTATTTATTTATTTATTTTGTATACATTTAACATTAGTTTCCCTTTAAGTTGTATTGTATCTATGCTAGGAGAACGTGCTTGGGATAGAGCAGAATCAACATGTTTTCAAACTGTTCAGCGATAAGCCCAGTTCCATTTACGTCTTCAGCTAAAGGCTCCACATGCAAAGCATTTTAAAAATCATGAATACTAGGGAATAGTGTTCAGGGCAAGTGATTGTTTTGTTGGTATTCTGATCAAAATGAAGCTTCAGCTATTGTCGGGAAGAACATGGTTTACTACACATCTGATTTACTTGAGAGAACTTATGATAATAGGTATCTTTTGTGCTTACAGTGAAGTACTCAAAAGTACTCATATTAGTTAAACTTGTGTAAAATAACTGCATTATAATGACTTGGGGGGGTGGGGAATAAAACATTATACCTATGGCAAAAGTTGTTATTCCTGAGAGTGGCTTAAATATCTTTGTTGCAGTATTTGGGGAAAAAATAGTGTAAAATTAAAGTGTAAAACAAAAAGTGACTAATCGATGCAAAGTAAAAATAGACTGCTAAATGGGTAGTTACATTTCAAAAAGTTATTCAGGATAAAAGTATGGGAATTAAAAACCTCAATATCGTATCATAAATTCCCATGCCTATCAACTTAAGTACATGTTGTGGAGGCTGTTGAGTGAGTAGTTCGGACCATTAAAACAGTGTAAAGGTTTTTATTGATCCTTGTACTCAGTAACTAGGAAAGGGTGCAGGCAACTACTATGTTTGGAACATGGTGGCCAGTATATTTTGAAGTCGTATCGTGGACAATGACCTTCTTTAATTTGCAGCTACTAAAAAGTAACTTCTCAAACTAGAGGGCGAGACATATTTAAGCAAAAGGTCCTAACAACTGAGGTGAAATTATGGTGTGGGTCATCATAAAGAGCTTGCATTTCTCCTATGCAGGTGTTTACAGTGCAGCTGACTCTTGGGGACCAGCACTGGGAAGCTGAAGGAACTAGTATTAAAAAAGCTCAACATGCGGCGGCTGCCAAAGCATTGGAAGGGACAAAATTTCCTAAACCTACAGCTCGTCCATCTCGTAGCGAAGGAAAAAACCCAGGTATGTACAAGGACGGGCTATTTAAAAATTTATAGGCTGCTCGCCTCTGAACTTGGTATATATATTGACATTGCTTAAGGTTGTGTTTAAAGGTTGTGTTTAACTTGGTGAACTTGAAGTGTTGTTCTGTGCAATCACCAACCATGTTACAACTTGTGGTTTAGTTTTTCCAGTTAAAATGAAATTGTGTCCTATATCAAATGGAAACATTTTAATAGTGAGCAGAGACTAGATATGCATATAGACGCATGGGAAGTTCAGAGGTGTTGGGTTATTTTTTAGTGATGCTTTTGGATTTTGTGCTTCCTTTTGAGAAATCTTATCAAGGTTTGCTTGCCCTGGTTAGATGCTTCTAATAGTAATGGAGTTTTTTTATTTTCATGGGTAGGTAAATTTCTATGGCAGTTTTGATAGCCCAAGGCTCTATGATGTGCTTTGTTTTAAGAGTATCTGTAGAAACGAAACAAATTAATATGCTTTTGAAAGGTTTTTATGAGAACTTCAGGTCTTATGCATGGATTCTGTAGTAAGGTCTGTAGAGAATATATTGTCATTAGTAGAGCCCAGATGCTAAATTTTGATTAAGCAGGGGCTGTTTACGGTGTGAAACCAAAACTTCTACTAACCATGTGTTGTAAAAGAAATATATGGTACAGCTGCTTGTTTATGTAGGTTACATGTGAGAGAGAGCCTGCCTCTTCTGTATTTTCTCATAACAGTTAATCAGTGGTATTGTAGAAACACTGTAACGTAACTATTTGCCAGCACCTAACAAGTTCAGATGATTTCCAGCAAAAATTACTCGTCCTGTTTTCACTACTTCCATCTGTATTCATATTCAAAACTTCACTACTCAATATTGTCATCATGCCTGTGCCAAGTATTCAGTCCCAATTTGTTCTCCTTTTGAAGCAGTATTGGCATTTACCTAGCTTTACTCTGCTGTGATATTTGGACAACTATCTTCTATTTCTCTTTCTTTAGATAGTGTAACCCCCACAGTGGAGCTCAATGCACTTTGCATGAAGCTGGGAAAGAAACCTATGTACAAACCCATTGATCCTTATACAGGGATGAGATCCACCTACAACTATAATATAAGAGGTGGTGCTTATCCACCGCGGTATGTACCATTGCTTTTCTGATTGTGATTCTGGACTCTTTGAACTTCTTTTCTCCTTGTGTGCATGCAGTGCCCATGCAGCCTTCTGAATAATGGTCTAGAAGTGAACCGGGCTATATAGGAGGTTCAGCTTGACCTTTAGGCAGTTTCTGATGTTAGTGGTTTATGGAACTATCACTTTACCAAGAATCCCCAACAATTCAGGCATTTCCAATCATAGTCTCTCCATTTTTCTTTCCTCTGGGTGAGGGAGAAAACAAAATTTGAAAAGGGGAAATGGACTAAGTAGTGAATTTTATTCATTTAAGAGCACTTCATAAACAGTCCATTTTAGTAAGTAAACAAAATTATTTCCTCTTTTACTATAGTTTTAAGTGAGAAGGAAAATTAAATCCAACAACTTAAGACTTTTTCTGTAGTTGACTTGGGTGCAGGTCATGACATTGATATGGAATATTTCATTTGAGTGTAGAAGTTCATTCTTTTGAGCCTGGTAAACCATAAGGCTTATAAAAACCATATTAGGGTGTCTTACTTCACAGAAATATATTTGTTTTTCTTTGTTCTGTTGTATTGATACTAAAAGTCTACCAAATCATTCAGACTTTAAGTTTTAATGCATTTAAAATGGCTTTAATACTTAAGAGTGTCATGTTGAGCACTGGTTACTGTCACATGAAACTTGTGGATATCTAATTTATGTTCCTAAATGTTTTACTCTGTAGCTTACAAGCAATTTGCAGACGGGCAAAGTGACCTCTCTGTTTTTAGGTACTTTTACCCATTTCCTGTCGGACCCTTACTTTATCAAGTTGAGCTCTCTATTGGAGGACAGCAATTTCATGGGAAAGGAAGAACAAGACAGGCTGCTAAGCATGATGCAGCTGCTAAAGCACTGAAAGTTTTGCAGAATGAGCCCCTGCCTGAAAAACCAGAGGTAGGAATTAAAGTTCAAGTACCTTAAGTGTGAATTGAGATGCTGTGGCATGTCAGAGAGAAACGATTTAAGTTTGTTTTTTTTTTCTAAATTAAAAGGTGAATGTACTTCAGATTGGAAGACTTCAGTGTGTGAGTTGGTGTGGACTTGCTTAATGTCCAGTGGAAATAGTTTCATTTTTAGATGTCTTTCATAAAAGGAGGATTTTTCCAAATAAGTTATTTTCATTGCTTTGGCTATCGTAATTCCTGTTGCATTGCTGCCACTGCCTAAATAAGGTTGCATAAGCATCCTTAATTCTTCCATTTCCTAGCTTTTCAGTGTTTGAATTTATAGCCTTTATGGTTTTTTACTTCTTGCACATAACATCACTGTATGTGCATGTTTTTCCATGCACTGTATGTGCATGTATTTATTCCATTTTTCTAATGTTAAAAGTTTTATGACTATATTTAGACCTCCAATGCATTTCAGTAAATAAAAATAAATCAAAAAGCAGATGTATGCTGGGCTGAAAAAATGAGGAAAAAATCCTTGCACCCTGTTTAGGAGGTGAAAATATACTTCGTGACATGAATACAAGAGGCATTTTAGCAGCGATATTTTGGTTGGCCTGGGGGCAAGGCATTGAAGGGCCATTATGGATTAATTTGCAGTTGTTAAGTCTGTGGATAACAAAGCAGATTTTTTTTCTTAATTTTCCCGCAAATTTCTGCTTTACTGGATAGATTGTTTCTAAATATTTTTTAAAATTTTGTATAAAAAGTCGTCATCTCTAAGTATGAAAACTAGGTAAAAGCCATGGCCCCTTTAAAAGCCGTAGGAGATTAATACCTTCCAGGTAGTCAGAATTTCTCCTGTAAGTTTTTTAAATCCGTGGCTTTTTGACGTGTGTATGGTTCATGTGCAGCAATGATGCTCAGGTACTAACATAGCAGCTCCAAAGAGTAATATTTGAACATTTATTTTGTCCAAATATATAGCACTTACGGCTGGTTATCATGATTGACAGGCCCAAAGATAAACTTATCTTTAAAAGAAAATATTCCAGTTGTTTAAGGAAACATTGGCTAATGCAGGAACCACCCTGAGACATCCAAATCCATTGACCTACCACGGGGACCTGAGTTACCTGAGGAGACTAGATTCTCTGCTCACAGTGCACACAGGTGCAGCACTGAACTGATAGCACAGGTGTTCATCCATGACCTAAAACCATGGTAAAAATTGAACTGTGCATCATCTAATTTTGGCATTATTCCTAGCTAATGCTTGTGCATCCTGCATCTTTAGGAAGCTCTAATGCAGGGTCTGGCAACATACAGCTGACCAGTGGATTCATGGGATCTGGCCCACAGAGTTGGATGGCTTTGCTTGCTGCTTTTTTTTTCTGTCTGGTCTAATGCAGACCAGGTGTTTTCAGCAGTGTGTCAGCAGCAAGTGGCCAGATACTGCTGCTTCCTCAGACCCCCCGCTGCTTAGCTGCTGAGTGGGCAGTGAGGAGCTGTGCTAGAGCCAAGCTGTGCCCCTAGGCAGGGGGGTGAGCAAAGGAAAGTGGAGAGAAGCAGGAGCGGCATGGATGCAGTTTGCAGATATGTGGTCCCAGCGCTGGAAGCTGTAGCTAGGAAGCAGTGGGGTTGGGAAATGTGTCAGTGGTATGGGCACACCTCACAGGTGTGGGGAAAAGCTTTCTGCTGCTAATGTGCTGCCAAAGCCACCCAGCCTGCATTGGACCGCAGCAGAGTTGTTGTGGCCTGTAGCTTGTGAAAGGTAGCTGAGCCCCTGCACTAAAGAGGATTTTGGAACACGTGTTCACAGATTTGTTCACACTGCTGTGGGCGTGTCTACACATGCATTAACGTGCTTTAGTTTAATGTGCATTGAATCGAGTAACTAGGTACTAAGAAAATGTGCATTAACTAAAGAACATGGGGTTCTACCCCTGTAGAGGTGCTGCGAGGCTGCTCCGACATGCTATAATTACTGCGCTGCAGTCAGCATCAGCATCTCGTGTATCGGTGTCCCTGTGCTTCAAAATGGGGGTGGGGGTGCTTGAACTAAAGCTCATTTAATGCCATTTTGAAGCACAGGGAGGCCGACTTCAAAAGGTGCTCCAGTGCTTTAATTAGAGCAGCTCTTGGAGCCGCTATAACTATAGCATCTGTCTCCCCCTGCCCCTCCCTCCCCC
>NW_017729009.1:8057721-8059679 GCF_001723915.1 Gavialis gangeticus
CCCCCCAAACCCCTCAAGCATGTGTAAAAGTGCCCACTGTTTTTAAGTGACACTTAATGTGCATTAGCCTATCTTAATGTGCGTTAAGCTAATAGCATGTTTTTAGTGATGCTTTAATGCGCATTAAAGCAGGCTAACACACATTAAAACTCCTGTGTAGACACACCCTGTGTTAATTTGCATGCTGCCTTTAACCTGGCTATCATCCACCCACAGAGATCTGTACTTATAGTTTTGTGGTTCTTTAAACTTGAGCGCTCTGGACCATCAGAGAGGTAGGGTTTAAAGTTTGAGTGTTGCAGGGGGGTTGCAGCTCCAAGTTATCATAAGTCATTAGCTATTAAAGCAGTGGCACTGCCAGTTGCAGACCAGGTCATCATCAGCTATTTTGTGTGGGTGCTTTCACTTGAGGTAGGCTATCAGGTGGAGTAACTTTGAGTACGCTGACTCAAACTTAAGTATTGCAAAGACTTAGTCCTAAGACTGTCCATGATAGCATGTTGTAACCTTTAGATCGGGGTGCCCAAAGTTTTTATGCTGCAGCCTGGCAAACTGTGGCTCAGCAGTCACAGTCAACCAGCCGGAAGATGGGTAAGGATACCCCCCCACCCCCTGGCTGGGGGGGGTGGGCCATACCCTGTGCTGCCACAGGCCCTGCAGAAGGAGCCATGACCTCTCCGGCTGGCTCTGGGGGGCCACGGTTTGCCGGTCCACGGCCAATTCTGGGTTTGACCGTGCTGCAGACTGGCAACCGGATTGAGAACCCCTGCTTTAGATTATTCAGTGTTTGTCTTCCTGTTTGTAGTGCAACAGTTCTGGAAGCACCTGTCTGGACAATCTATAGCTTTTCACCTGAAAATAAATAGCTGTTTGGAGCTGTATGTTCAGTTTTCTGGAAAGGGAAAAAGTCTCTCTAAAATATCACCTAGTCCTTTGTACAACTGTACTGAACAACAGGACCATTAAATGTAGTAGCTGTAATTGAAGTGGACAAGAATGCATGAATGCATTTGGAGTTAATATAGTGCTTTACCTTCACCTTTTTGCCAGGCTAATAATTTCCTTGTTAGGAAAGGGAAGATTTAAACAATTTTACTATTCTTTAGTTTATATCAACCTGGATATGTTTTGTTTCCTTGTATTACTTTTTATAGGCTCCTGCTCTTTTTATAAAAATGTTAAAGGGGTATTTTTATGTTGCTGAAATGGTGGTTTGCTTTTTTTTTTTTTTAATTACTAGGTTTGTTTTTGTAAAATATTCTGTTTCAGAAGTTGTGAGTACATGCAAGCTGAAACATCTTTTATTCTGTTAGTTGGCATTATGCTGTTGACTTGGTTGTTTTAGATGCACCCTCATTCTTTAACCACTTGCAGACAGTTTAGAGCTGGAGCACACACCAGCACACAACACAACCGATACCAGTGTAATAAGCTCTGGGATGTTTCTTGGTTCATACTCCTTTATACAGCATAAGGAGGGAAATAGTTAATTTAGTTAATAAGAGGATATGCTTGTCTATAAAAGTATGTTAAATACATGCAAGTAATCAAAGCCAGAATATATTGAAGAGTGCAAAGAATAAAAGAGATTTTAATGTGATTAACCTCCAAACTGAGACACTATCTCTAGAGATGTGGGCAGTAAACTAACAGTAACATTTAAACTCTTCAGCCACACCTACAGTAACTCTTAAAATGGGCTTTCAAGGTCCTTCTGACTCCTCTGGAGTGCTTGCAGCTTAAACACTTAGTGTAACAGCACTTTGGGCAGAAAAAGAAATCTGCCTGAAGACAAGTGCAAATAGCAAGTCTGCTTTATTGGTCACTCATTCTGGGTTTAGGTTTAATGGTGAACAGTCCGCTAGATTTCTGTAATCCTTAAAATAGCTGAAGATGGTAGAAGCAAAGAGAAAAGGAAAGGGTTTTTTTTTGGGGGGGGGGGGGGGGGGGGGGGGGGG
>NW_017729009.1:8059809-8071184 GCF_001723915.1 Gavialis gangeticus
GGGGGGGGGGGGGGGGGTTTATTAAACTGTTTTTACCAAATGAGACATCTCCAGGCTATTCCTCTAATCGTAGTTAAAGCATCTAATCCATTTTCTGATCATCTGGTGTTTGAGCTCTTGTTTTTGACAGTCCCTCTGTGCCTGTAGTCCTTTCTATATCATAGCTTCAGTCTTACAGTTTCTGCGTCATTGCCATGCCTTTTAAATCCAGTTTTTTATCTAGTGCACAACAACAGCAGAGTTAGACTGTAATCAAGGTTTTGAAATCCATTTGACTGGAGATATACACACGCCTAGCAATGTGACCAAGTTAGCATTAATGCCCTTATGGAAAGTGCGTGATTTAAGACTCAGCCATTTGATTTCAGGCATTTTGCCCATAGTGCACTGTAACCACTTCCTGTGGTTGTCCAGATGGGATGATTAAACAGAGGCATGTTATGAATACATGGCTGCCCCCAGAACTAATTAACCGTCACACATTTGACTGGCCAGTGCTTGGAATCCAAATTTTTCGTGCCGACACGGTCTCACTGGGTTTCATACAAATGTCAAATTAACTTGTGTAACTAGCTTCTCACAAGTGTTTCAGTTTTAAAAAGTGTATTTCACACTTGGATTTGTCTTAAATTTTCCAGAAATACATTTTAAGCCTGCTAGCTTTCAGAGAGCCTGTTTTCCCTTCCTTCAGTGAGCACATATGCAAATTTGAAGTTTTATCAGCTTTTACATTAAAAACCATTATTGAAACAAGGTTCTTAACTTTAAGTGTCTGCAGTATGTGCGGGATATTTCTATGTTCTCATGTAGACAGCAAAGGTTAGACAACTTGATTTGTGGGTTCAATAAACTGGTTGGATGACTATCATTCAGCTAGCATGCTCTTTATTTAAATGTGTGCTGCTTTTAGGTTAATGGAAAAGAACCAGATGATGAAAATCTCAATAAATCTGAAATAAGCCAAGTTTTTGAGATTGCACTTAAAAGGAACTTGCCTGTGAATTTTGAGGTATGTTTATTTTACAAGCTCTAGAGTTATATTTTGTTAGAATATTGAGGATACTAAGATAAAATGATCTAAAGCAACTTACTTAGACAAGAACAACTGACTTTTAAAACTGCATGTTAGTTGTGAATATGCTTTTATCCAAATGAGTTTCAAACTGATCATCCCAGAGCTAAATGGTTTAAAAGGGGGTGGGGGGGGGGAAGACCACTTCTACCCCAGAATTGGCAGGCCATGCAAATCATAGCACACATGAGTAGCTCTATGTGCTATTGTACCAGGCTCTTTGAAAATTTAACGTAAGATCCTTTCAGTATTGAATGAGGCTTTACTTTAAATCACATGTACAGTTAGAAGAGTGAAAACAAAATTCACATGGGGAAAGAGCTTAAAGAGTCTCTCTATCATTGCATAATTGAGCACTGATGTGAATTATATGCAAGGTATAATTCAGAACCCCACAAGCAGGTTTCCCTTCTTGACTAGGAAGTGGGACTGTATAACATATATTAATCCTCAAGTGTCATCATGGGTTTCCAGTTACTCAAAATTGCCCTTCTGGTTTTCAGAACAAACTCTTTGGTCTCATTCACTTACATTCCTCTCCTTTATGTTGTCTTGGATGACAGCTGCTTCCTGCCCCCTTCTGACCATCTTAGTTATCTTTTAATTTGCTACGTACCAGAGGAACATCCTTGTTGCACTGAAGTATTAGTTTATTCTGTTGCTATTTTTGCTGACATGGGTTACTTCACTAAATTGACTTCTAATCTGTTTCATGAACACTTAAATTGTTACATTTTCAGTATTCTTAAAAGTTTGGCACAGACTTGATTTTATTTTTTTTAAAGAAACCTATTTGGAAAGTGCCAGTTGCCAGTGATCTTAATTTGTACTAACATTTGTTGTCAAGCTTTGTTCTATGAGTTAATATTTGGGCATTTGGTGGCTTTAATATGTGATCGCAAATAGACGACAAGCCTATTTTGGAGCTTGTAGTTTGAAGGCAGTGCTGCCTCCAGTGTCTGTACTTCTGAACTCAGACTCTAGGTCCCAAAGATTTGCTTTGTCTGTACTGATCGAATCACTGCAATATGAATCATTGGGTGGAGATGTACACCCAAAAACAAAGTTAATACTCCCTTCTGAAAGAGTAAAACAGTAAATGAAACATGCTAAAGACCATTAATTCATAAAATGTAAGTTATACTTCCTGCTTGCTGTGCATGCACTTTTTCTAGGTAGAATTATTTAACAAATTTTGCGTGGGTGGGATGATATTATGCTTAGTGGTCATGTTGTTATTAAATAGCCTCTTCCTGGATCATTTCAGGAATGCTATCTCATACAAATTCCCCATTGCCCCTAGTTCTTGTGAATGAAGTTTGCTATAAACATTGTGCCCTACCATTTTTAATAAGTGTTTATCACGCTTTCACTCAGTTTTTCCCTCTGAAACAGGTGACCAAGGAAAGTGGTCCTCCCCACATGAAGAGCTTTGTAACCAAGGTGTCGGTTGGGGAATTTATGGGCGAAGGTGAAGGAAAAAGCAAGAAGATCTCTAAGAAAAATGCCGCAATAGCAGTCCTAGAAGAACTGAAAAAACTGCCCCCCCTTCCTACGGTTGAGAAAATGAAGCCACGAATCAAAAAGAAAACAAAATCAATAGTGAAAGTAAGAAATACCTCCCTTTTGGACTGAAATTTCGTTGCTGAAAAATGTCATAATGTGTGGAACATTCCCAAAATTGTTGTAAATGCACTTTTCACATGCTGAAAGTTAACCAGCAGTCTGGTACTACAACTGATATATTAGTTATTCACCATCCTCAGTTAATAGAGCTCACTACTGTAGTAGCAAGGTAGCAGTTTATATTGACTTCCAGATGAATGAGAAAATATTTGCACATATGCTGTATAAACTACTAGACTAGTTTTCAAGCTTAAGGAAACCAATTTATGGGTTTCTTGCAGTTATGCCACCTCCATCCAAATCTTTACCTTTAGCAGTAGTCTCCAAATGTTCAAAATAAGCTGAACTTTTGCTATTGGTAGCTTTATCTAAGAACATGATCAACTATGTTTTACTACTATTGCTTGGCTATTGGTATTGCTCTTACACCATAAACCAGGTTTTGGTGTTTTAGGGAACCTAATGCCTACAGTTGAATGAATGAATTAATTGGTACGCTACATTTGGAATTGCTGTACAATATTTGCAAATGTCAGCTTATTTTTTCAACATTGTTTCCACCTTAGCTGCAAACAAGCCCAGAATATGGCCAAGGAATGAATCCTATTAGCAGACTTGCTCAGATACAGCAGGCCAAAAAAGAAAAGGAGCCAGAGTATATGCTCATCACAGAACGTGGTCTTCCAAGGCGCAGGGAATTTGTTATGCAGGTTTGTATATTGATTTCCAATCTTTATATGTCTGTCTTTTAATTTATTTTTAGTTAGGGTTACCAGACCTTGACAAAGATATATGTTCTTAGTAGTACTGCATCTCCAAATGCATTGAGCTCATTAAGAAGAAAAATCTCCATCTGATTCCCTTGGAGCAGGATAAGGGCTCAAGAAGGCAAATTGTTCTTCCTAAGTCCTGTTAAAGAGCTAGTTGAGATGCTGGAAGGCAAATTTTTAAATACATCATGCTTGCATACATTTTTCTTAAACACAGAAGAATACTGCCAAATGATAAAAAGTGCTGTGTTTTTGTAATGTGTGGACATTGAAATGTAGAGGTTTAGATCTGTTCCACCAGCTTCTTTCTTTTTTAAAAAGCACTGTATTCCAAAATATCTTCCTGAATTGCAATATCAGGTAATGTGGCAGCATTTGTTTGGCACTGGTTGTAGCAACCTAGCGGTAGCTAGTGTTAAGATATCCTCCACCCCTCTTTTTTTGTGCTGAACAAGGCCGAAAGCTGCCACTGTGCAAAATAGTTTAAAATCTTACTGTCCTTTTATTGTCATGAAATTTGCATAGTTATAAACAATTGTATTACCTTGGTGCCTTATTTGAATATAGATTTCCTGGGCTGATGCATTTAAACTAATGCCCTGGAGAGATCAAGTACTAAGCTGATTATTCCACGTGTGTTTTGTTTCTTGTCCTGTGGAGCCTATGATTGGTTACAAATTTGTTCAGGACAATAAATCAATTCAGCCAAGTCTCTGATTGCTCTGGCCATATGGAGACAAAACAGTCATTTAATGAAAACGTTGTTTTTGTTTTCATGAGACTTTATTTGCTTTTTTCTTTGTCCATATTTATTTCAGGTGAAAGTTGGTGTGCACACAGCTGAAGGAATGGGCACAAACAAGAAAGTAGCTAAACGCAATGCAGCTGAAAACATGCTGGAGCTTTTAGGTTTCAAAGTCCCTCAACCTCAACCCCCTAAACCAGCATTAAAAACAGAAGAGAAGGTAACACATCTCTAATTGACTTTGCTCACCTGGTGTTTCAACAGAAACAATGACATGAGTAAATACAAAGTGGGTAAAAATCAGCATAATACAGTGGTGCTCATTCTTTTTGGCTGGTGGGCTGAATACAGCCGGTGCACCTAATGTAGCATCTGGGGACAGGTGTGGCCCCATCTGGCCATGCAGAGGGGAGTAGCCCAGCTGTTCCCATTGTGCAGGAGCAGGGGACTTGGCCTGGTCCAGATCCAGCCCTGTAGGGGAGGGGATGTCCCGATCCTGCAAGAGCAATGGGGTGTATCCTGCCCCCAACCTGGCCAGGAACAAGGAAGGGGGCATGGGAGAAGGGGAGGGGGAGAAAAGGGGGTGTGAGTTGGCCCTGAACTGGCTGCCCTGTATGGAGGGAAGGGGGTGTACCTGGCCCCAATCTGGTCATGTGGGGGGAGGGTTCTGGCCTGGTTCCTACCTGGTCCATGGGACTTAATTTTGGTGTTCCCCTGCTGCCAAAGTTCCTGACCCGTGGGGAGCCCTGTGGGATGTATTCCAAGCCTGGGTGGACCAAATTTGGCCCACGGGGTAGAGGTTGAGCACCCCTGGTATAGTAAGTCTACACTTCTCACTCTAGCCTGCTGGACAGGAGGCACTAGTTAATATGGCCACAGGAAATTTAAGGGATGCCAGTGAGTGCTGACTATATAGGATCCCAGGCTCCCTGGGGCAGTACTATATCTACTCCTGACTTCTGCAAGCAACCTGGCACCAGAGGGCCATGTGATGTGCTCAGTTTCTACAAAGAATGGGTCAGAGCTTGTGCAAGTAAAACCATTGTTTTTAGGACCTACATGTTGCCCGGCTTTTGTGTTGCCAGGCTTATGTCACACCCTGTGATAACGTTAATTTTATGTAACTTCTTATATTAGCCTGGATCTTTAAAATACTTTTTCTTAACTGAAGCTTGAGTTCTTCCCCCAGTTCACTTAGCAGACTTCAGCTTGGTGTTTAGAATTAAAAGAGTTTTATCTAACTTTCTCCTTTAATGCACCAGTTTTGCATATGTCAGTGTATCTCTAGGAGACGTAATCAGTATGTTAATTTAACTGGCCATTGCTCATTAAAGTTCCTTAATATAGGTCTAACAGATAACCTTTGTCATTTAAATTTCTTCAGAGGGAGTGCTAATCTTCCCTAAATATCGTAGAGGTTCAAAATTTGGCTTAATTCGAAACCATGAACCAGTGGACAGTTTGTTTGTTTTTTTTTAAAAATTTGTTTTGCCTAACCTGTAACATCCTCTCTCCAATAGGACTTCCTTTTGAAAGGGTGTATTAATCTCAGGCAGATTTTATGATTATAATACAACTTTTAAGTACCCACACTAAGCATTATTCTATCCCTGGTATAGCTTTACTTTTTACTCACTCAACAGAAGTATCCGGTTCTGAACTTGTGTTTCTTTATTGCTTTTTTTATGGTTGTTTTATAGTAATAAACCAAATGTAATTTAGGCAGCTTATTTGTATACATCACTTAGGTTCCTGCATAGTTATCTAAAAATTAAGATTTGTGTAAACCAGTGTTTCCCAAACCTTTTTTGGTTTCGGCGGCACGCTTACCAGGCCTCTCCCATCCTGTGGCACACCAGGTGAATGCAGGGGGTGTGTGCATCTGCACACAGTGCATGGAGGCAAATCAGTGTCTGGAGCCACGACCCCTGTCTGTCTGTCTGTCCACGGTGGCGACAGGTAGGGGGGTGAGGCTCCAGCCCAAAATTCCATGGCACAACTGGATGGGAAACACTGGTGTAAACCCCTCTGAATTCTTTTTTCTAAAGTTTTCTGACTTTTCACCTAGTTGAATAGTCTAGACCTTGAAAGCTTTGAGGAAAAGTTATTGATGTTTGGGGTTTTTTTTAGACGCCAGTAAAGAAACCAGGTGATGGAAGAAAAGTAACCTTCTTTGAACCAGGCTGTGAAGAAACTTCAAATAGTAAGTGAATTTACTGAAATGAATTTGGTCCTTTGTGCCTCAAGCTATTTAATAGTTGCATAGCTCCACTATGGTTATAGCCTTCCAGGTAAGCTTCTCTTAAATGACTCTCAGACCATAAAGTTGTCCTAGTCAAGTGGTCTCCTATGTGACTGGGCTAGAGTCTGCCTTGAGCTGCTTCATCTTCCACCTATTTAATTCACAGACATGTTCTTGACTAGGTGTTCAGAGTTGTTTTCACCCTCCCCCACAGTGTCCTTCCTTGCTTGTGGCCTCAGTTTCTGGTGTTCTTGGTTTAAGGCCTGTAATGATTTAATTCCACTTAATTTATTTTTTCTAAACTGATGCTGACCCCTGCCTTTTATCTTCTAATAAGCCTGCTTTTGTGTGTGTGTTTCTCTGGGAGCAGACTCTCTGCAAAAAGCCACTATTACCCTCCCGAAGTAACTGCTACTTTGGTGTCAACAAATTGGAATCAGTTGACAATGGCTAGACGCGTGGTAAAGGATAACTTCTGCTGCTTGTATCACATTTTTGCCTACTATACCACTTTCCCTCCCCCAGTAGTTCTCATGTACCTAGTGTTTTTTCATCATGGTCATTGATCCTCATGGTCGAGGATGATCACTCCCATGGGTCAAGTAAAGGGTTGTAGATGAGTTTGTTGATGGCTAAGAAGGCCAGTCCTAGAGCCACAGACTCTCTGGTAGACAACACAGATGGTGGTTAAAAGGAGGGTTGGACCATGGATTTCTTGGTCTTGTTTCCTTTCCTCCCATTTCAGTTGTTTTTCTGCCTCCAGGGCCAGATGGTTTTCCTCAAAGTAAAGTGAGGGAAACCATCCTTGTCCTTTTCTCACCAGGTGTCCTCATTGTAGCCCTGTCCTAAGCTAGTGTTTCCCAATTTGTAGTGTCAATGCTGTGAGGCTTAATGTTCACCTTTTGAGGGTGTCGTTGAGGCATTTCCTTTGGCCCCATGGCTGAGTTGGGATTATAGCAGTTGTTTTGGTAAATGTACATCAGACATGTGCACACAATGCCCTGTCTACCACAGCTGATGTTGAATAATCAGTGCTTCCATGCTTGTGGCATTGGTGAGGACACTGGCATTTGTGTCACAATTCTCCCACTTTATGCCAAGGAACTTCTAGAGGTAGCACTGGTGAAGGCGTTCCAGGCTTTTCGGGTGGTCCCTGTAGGTCACCCAAGCTTCACAGCCGTAGAGAAGAGTTGGGATTACTACAGCCTTGCATAATAGTTTCTTGTTTGAGTCCTGATATCATGATCATTGAACACACAATGTTACAGTCTTCCAAAAGCAGATCTTGCATGTTAGATCTTATACTGGATCTCCTTGTTGATGTTGGCCTTCTTGGAGAGAGGGCTGCTGAAGTATGCAAAGAGTTCAACATTCTCCAGCTCCTGTCCTTCAGAGGACTTTGCTGGGAGCGTTAATTGGAGCAGGCTAGTGAATCACCTGTGTTTTTTTTCCAATGTTAAGGGTCAGCCTCAGGCACTGGTATTCTTGAGAGAAGTAATTAAGGCCCATTTGTAGGTTGTCCTCAATATGTTCAATGACAGCACAATCTTTGGCATACTGAAGTTCCACAATCAGGGCTGATGTAACTTGGGTCTTGGCACGGAGGTGGGAAAAATGTAAAAAGGTTCCCATCCATCCTATACTCGATGCTGATGCCATGTGGCAGGCAGTCACAGGTTAGCATCTTGATGACCGAGAAAAATGGAAAACAGAATTGGTACGATCATGCAGCCCTGCTTGATGCCAGTTTGAATGGCAAAGAGCTCCACAGTGGAGCCACTGCATAGGATGGAGTCAGTCATCTGGTATTTCCCTGGGCAGCCAAACTTTGATTAGATCTTCCTAAGAGCCTCACAGTTAATAGAGTCGAAGGCTTTGGTCAAATCAGTAAAGGCCATATACAGTTCCTGATGTTGTTTGTGGCACTTCCTAGATCTGTCGAGCCACAAAAATAATGTCCATGGTGCCTCTTGACAATCTGATGGCATATTAAGACTCAGGAAGATTTTCCTTGGCAAGAGGGAGCAGTTGGTTCTGCAGAATTTGAGCGAGGATCTTTCCAGTGGTGGAAAAGAGGGCAGTACCTCAATAGTTTCCATAGTCAGATTGATTTTTTTCCTTTTTAAAAATAATGACAATATTGGCATTCCTCAGGTCAGTGAGAATTTCCACAGTGTTCCAGATATTAAGAAAGTGTGTGGAGCTTGTTGGTCATGGTTTCCCCACCAACTTTGAAGACCTCAGCTGGTATGCCGTCAGGGCTGGATGCTTTGTTTGTTCTTCATATGTCTTATCACTTTGTGGACTTCTTTAGGGGTTGGTGGACTGGTAAGTGCTTCCCTTACTGGATGCTGCAGGATAGATTTGACAGTTTCGTCTCATCAGTCACTGTCGGTTCTCAGTTTAGGAGCTCTTGGTAGTGCTGCTTCCAGCATTTTTTTGATAGACTCCTCTTTGAGAAGCGTACTGCTATCTTCAGATCTTAGTGGGCTGGCCCAAAAATTTGATCTACATGCAGCCTTGACTGTATTGAAGAAGCTCCGCATGGGATGAGTGTCAACTAATTGTTGGATTTCTTTCATTCTCTTCCTACCATTTGTTTCTGGTTTCTCCAGTCTTCTTCTGGGCTTCAGATTTAAGCCACTGAAAAGTTCCTGGCATCTGACTGGATGTAGGATGGTTTTGCCAGCCACAGAAAGCCTTTCTCTTCTAATCAAGAAGGGCTTTGATCTCAGCATTGTTTTCATCAAACCAATCTTGATGGCATCAGGTGAAAAAGTGAATTGATTCTGTACAAGCCTCATAGATGGTCTCTTTTAGACCTTACCAATCTTCTGCAATGCAAGTGTTATCATTTTCAATCTGAAGATTGGGGAATTTCTTACTGAGATGCGTTTGGAGGGCTTTGCGGTATCTAGGGGTTTGAAGGCATTTGATGTTGTACGGTCTTCAGACTGATTTGGCTTGCTTTCGATGTTACAACACAACTCTGGGCATGACTTGTCACTAAATGATGATCAGTCCAGTCATTGGCTCCTCTTGTGTGTGATATGGACATCTTTTAGATCACTTGCTTCTAGGATGACATAGTCAAGGAGATGCCACTCGAGTGGGTGCGTTGCCATGTTGTTTTATACCCATCGCATTGTCTGAAGATAGTGTTAATAATCACAAAGTCATGCTCTGCACATTTATTGAACAAAAAAATGCCATTGGAATTATTCTTGCCTACTCCTTCCTTCCCACGGGTGCCCCTCCACATGTTCAAGCCCCGGCCAACTCTTGCATTGAAGTCTCCACAAGGAGGATGATCTTGTCAACTTTCAGCTTGATAGAATTTCATAAAACTGTTCTTTGTATTCTTCCTAGGCATTGAGTGTTTGAGGCATATGCACTGATGATAGTAGCAAACGAATTGTTTGTCAGTTGAAGGCGGAGAATCATGAGACTCTTGCTAATGCCAGTGAGGGATGTAGTCGTTCATCTGACAATCTGGTTCTTAATGGCGAAACCAATGCCACATATTCACCTGTCATTTACAAGTTTACCTTTCCAGAAGAATGTATAGCTACCCCCTCCTTCTTCAGTTGGCCTTCACCTGCATGTCTGATCTTGTTGAGAGCAGAGAGACTGCAAGAATTCTCAAGTGACTACAGCTGTTCTGCATTCAGGTCTGTCACTGTTTGGGTCATCTAGTAGGGTTTGCACATTCCAGGGTGCAACAGACATTTACTTTTTGACCACACTTAGAGTGATTCCCCTGGAAGTGGCTATCCAGTCATGTAAGGTAAAGTGGGCCAGTCTGTTTGGAGCACCTTTTCTAGCCCCCTTCCCATGTGGGGTAAGCAGAGGGGATCCTAAAAAGGACTGCTCTGTCACAATCTCTGTGAAGTGACCATCATATGATCACCACCTGCACATGGATGCATGACTTGGGGACCTCCTGGTGATCGCTACTTTTGTCCCTGCCATCACTTGTCCATTGCCACAGGACTTTGTAGAATTTATGGGTGTTGGTATTGGTTATTGTAGTAAATGTTGGACCAGTGAGAAGCCTGCATGTGATCTGTTTTATGTGAGGAGTTTGTCACACATTGGCATCCGCACGGATCTTGGCAGATGAGAAACCTGTGTCAGTAGCAAGGAGATCCAAGATGGCTGGGTTTACTCTTCGACTGTCGCCTTCATCCACCTTTACAGCCATTGAGAAGTATGCTTGGTCCACTGTTGATGTCTGTGTCATATTGGACTGCTCTTCATCTGATACCTCACTGCCATGGGTGACCCTACCAGGAGTAGAAGACTCCTGACAGTGTTGCTCTTGGGGTCATCAGTACATGCAAGCTTCCCCACCCTATGAAAATGGCAGTCCATGGAGATGGTCTTTTCATAACCTCCATTTGTGAACTTATGACCAAGGCCTGTCACCTTACTATTAGGCTTATGTGAAAAGGGAAGTATTCAGTTCGGATTCAGAGGACAGTGATCGATTTGGGACGGTGATTTGATTTGGATCACTGTCCCAGATCAATTCAGCTGAATCTGTTTTGGAAGATTCAGCACTGATTTGGAGAGATTTGGTGATTTGGATTGGCCGGGGAGAGGCAGACACAGCTGGGCAGCTGCAGGTTCTCCCGCAGCTCCTCCGACTGTGCCCCGCTTTCTTTGGGGAAGGGGAGCTGCGGGAGAAGCCCTCATGGCTGCCCTGCCCAGCCCCAGCCTAGTCCCAACACCTTTATTAAAAAAAAACAAACAAAAAAAAGCCCTGCACTCACTAGCTGCAGCAGCGACGACCAGGGCCTCCAGGGGAGGGGTGTGGGGGGGGGGGCGTGCAATGCAGGCGCTGCTTGCTCTGGGTGGCAGCAGAGCATAGCCCCTGCTCCCAGCGCTGCCATGCCTGCATCAGTGCTGGGAGTGGGG
>NW_017729009.1:8076353-8082414 GCF_001723915.1 Gavialis gangeticus
CACGGGCAGACAACAAAAAGGAGTGTTCACACGACAAGGGTCCTACTTGGACTCAAGTAGGGGCACTTCTGCTAATTTTGAACAATTCCCCCCCCCACTCCCATCACATTTTCAGTTCCTTCCTCAATTAGACCTGCTCGCTCAGGAGTTGTAGATAACATAGACATAGTAGCGCCGGTGTCAATTAAACAATCATACTGTTGCTCTCCTACCTGAATTGAGGCAACAGGGTCGCTCTTATTGCAAGATATAGTTACCGCAGGGTAGACTGGGTGAGGGTGGTCAGTTGGGTCATTGAGTCTTTTTTTCCCGTGAGTAGTTTTTGACACCGGCTTCTCGCGTCACTGGTCCAGAGGGGGCCCCCGTTCTGAGATGGCTCCGACGTTCATCCCTTTCCTCTGGGAACACTCTCTTTTGAAGTGTCCAGGTTGTTTACAGTAGTAACATACCTCGCTGGCCCTTTGAACTGAGGACCACCCTTCGCCCTGGTTTCGCTGACCTAATCCTCTTCGTTGAAACCCTCCCTGGCCCCTTCCCCTGTTCCATCCTCTTCCTGACATGCTGTGCACAGTTCCCTCAACCATTGCAGCTACTAGCTTAAAATCTTCCTTTCTCTCCTTCTTTCTTTCCCTCTCCTTTCTCTCATCAAACACATAGCTTGCTATGTTTCTTATCTCTAACATACTCTTTCCTTCCCACCCTGGAGTATACCTGCAGAAATGTTCCTTAATATTGGGAGCACTCTGGTTTACAAAAGCTGATACCAGCGAAGGCACATGCTCTGGTTTGTCTACATCAAGAGGAACGTATGTCTTGGCTGCCTCACACAAAAGGTAAAGGCATCCGGATGCTCCTCGGGTCCCTGTTTGCATGCATGGAATTTTCCCCAATTCACAGGCTTTTTACTCACTTCATCAAAGCCTGCTAGTAAATCATTCCAGGCTTCCCTCAGGGATGCCCTTCCCCCGGGGGTGTTGTAATCCCAATTAGGTTCATTAGAAGGCCAAGGATCTCTGTTTGCTGCTGAGGCAACAGCCCTGGCACAGTCTAAAACTTTAGCCCACTTGTCTGGGGTCAGTAGGGTATTCATGAGTTCCTGCATGTCTGACCAAGAAGGGTCATAAGTATGGACTATGCGTCGTATAGTCCGTCCTACTTCATCAGGTTTTTCCCGAAAAGGGGGGGTTTGTTGTTGCAAAATGAGGAGGTCTCCTTGGGTGAAAGGCACATGAATTAGAGTAGGGCGAACCTGGAAGCTGCCCCCTCCATCCACAAACGGAACCTGATAGGTTCACAAAGGAGCCTGAACCACTGCATTCGGGTGTTCCTTCCCTTGGCTGGGTGGAAATGCTTCCCCCTCAGGACCCCGGCTCCGGGTCCAGACCAAAGAAAAGCCTCTGGAGGCAGGGAGTCCAGAGCTTGGAGCCGGCGCTGATGCCACGGGAGCTGCAGCGCTCTCGTCAGGGGGCAGGGGTTGACCGGGGACAGGGAGAGCAGGGTAGAGAGGCTCAGGTCCATCTTCAGACTCCACAGAGACTGAAATCGGAGGATCATAAGGAGGTGGAGTGGTAGAGTAAAGAACCAGTTTCGGGGCTTTTTCGGCCAATTTAGCCCACAGGTACCAATAATCCATCTGCTGAGGTTTTAAAGCTACCAATTCCATTCGAAGGAATGCCAAACGAGACCAATCAAATGAGCCAAATTTTGGCCACCGTTTATCCGGAGCACCTTGTTGGGTTAAGACAGGCCACTCCTGTGTACACAAAATACAAGTGCGCTTCCTGCCCATGCCAGACTGCATCGGCAGATTCCCTTCTCCCCAAACCTGGAGAAGCCTCCCTAAAGGAGGTCCCGGTGGGATGTTTGAAGCCGATTGTCCCATCCTCCCGAGACTTAAGCACTCTGGTCTATAAATTCCTGGGAACAGCTACCCCTCACGGCAGGCCCTACTTACCTGATGCCCGGACCAAGCCCTCCGAATGGTGACAAACTCACCTATGCCGGCTGGGAAGGCTCGTCTGAATGACAAGCAGCCAGTTCAGCACACAAGGGGTCCCATCTGGGTCGCCAAATTGTTGAGGAGTTCGTGACCCCTTGCGGAGCTATTCTCAAAGACACAGAGTCGCTGTCAATCTCAAAATTTATTCAGCATGCTGGGCACCCTAAGCAAACTCAGAGGCCCTGAATAAAATTGTTAGAGGCGGTTTATAGTTTACAGACCAGATGCGCACGCAGGTGGGAATTTTCCACTGTGAATATCAGGTCAGTGTGGGAAAACTCTTAATTATTTCAAAACTGGTTTTTGAAATTATTTCAAAACTGCCCTTCCCCTGGCCCTCCAGCACCAGATGACACACACTGGGCTGTGCAGCACAGAGCATGGCTGCACAGGAAAGCTGCTTGTTGCTGTGAGCTCTGTGCTGCTTTGGTGACATGTCCCCTGCATGCAGCCCCTGTGCCATGGCCCCCACTGCCCCTGCTCATGCAAGAGAAGTGTCACCAGGGCAGCGTGGAGCTCAGAGCGATAAGAAGTAGGGGTGCATGAAGCGGGCAGTATTCGATTTGGATTCAGCCCGATTCAGGGGACAGTGATTTGATTTGCTGAGTTGGATCACTGTCCCAATTCAATTCAGCCAAATCTGAATTTGAAGATTGGATTCTGATTCGGAGAATTGGCGATTCAGCCATAGACACAGCCTTATATGGTTTTTCTATATACCTCAAGGTACCAACTTGTGAACACTGAGATGGTAGAGTGGATGGAGCGTCCCATGGGAGCGCGGGGTGGGAAGGGGGGTTCCTGGTGTGCTCAGTGGTGGACCCGGAACTACTGCCGGGTCTGCTTCCGAGCGTGCGGGGGACACTGCCCCCCCCCCCGCACTCTCATGGGACTCTGTATCTGCTCCACCATCTCAGCGTTCACAAGTTGGTACCTTGAGGTATGTAGAAAAAACATATAAAGCTGTGGCTATGGCCAAATCATCGAATCTCTCCAAATCAAATTGGAGTCTTCTGGTTTGATTCAGAGAGATTAATGGCTCTCCTGATTTTGACTCGGATTCGGCTGTTGAATTGGGTGAATCTCCTCCGAATTGAATCGGCAACCAAGGCTTTGCACAGCTCTAGTAAGAAGCATTCCTGTGCAGGTGAATATCCCCTGCGAATGCAGTAGTGGGGAGTTGGCCTTGGCCCTGCCTCTTCCTGCCTCCTTGGACGAGCTGCCTGCAGCCCTGTCTTGCTGCCTGCTGGGGCCCTGTGGCCATGAATTATGGCCCCAGCCCTGCCCGGCTCCCTCCCTCCCTGCATATACATGCACATGGCACCCCCTGCCTGATCACCATCCTCCTGTTCCCTCGCAGCTCCTTGCAGGCTGCAACTCTGCCAGCCTGCAGAGGGCTCATTGCAAAATGGCAAAATCTGTGGGTTTCTCTGCTAAAATGAGATAGCCATGTTGGGGTGTGATGCCCAGTCCCCACAACTATGCTTCCTGTCATGCCACCTATGTGTGATGGGAGGTGTGATTGTGCAATTGAGCATCAGAGCCCATCATGCCAAATTGCTAGTGTAGGAGGAACCTGGGATCCTAACCCTCTACAGGCAAGTAGCAAGCCCCAGCAGCTGGAAGCCCAGATCAGCTAACAAACAGGTCCCAGCCTCCGAGGCATGCAGGGAGCCCCAGCCTTGCCACATGTTCAGTTAATGGTAAGGTAAGAACTAGCTTCTTGGCCTCTTGCCAGCTTAGATCAAGTGTAGTTCCTGTGCTTACCTGGCAGAGGAAACACCATGACCACTGAGGCGGTTTTCCTAGTTGCACCTGGGGATGACCGTTCTCCTAGCATGGGGGTAGTACCTGTGAAGGTAATGTATAGTTAATTTTCCACTTAAGTGCTGGAGTGGGGAGATCTCTGCTTTATGCCCACTTTATAGAAATGGGAGACTGCTCCCTAGCTTGCTCCTGTGGCCATATGGCTGAGGGCAAGTGAAGCTTGGGCCTGCACATAGGATGCCTGCCAAAGGATTTGGAAACATCTGAAACCCTATATGAGGGTGGCGGATGTTTCCTGGTAGTAAGACCACTTATGGCTTTGGACTGACTTGCGGATTTGGAATTGATTGGGCTAATTTGGCTTGGAACATGGAAAATTAAAAATAGATAAAAGTAAGATAAGAACCAGCGCAGAGCGGTTGCACAAAAATGTGTAATAACTGTGTGGCTTATTCCTTGTTTTATCATGCCATTAACTGCAGTAATATGTAGCCAGATAGCTACTTGCTATTAACCAGTTAATCACATCTTAAGTGTAATGTGTGCCAAGGGCCGCGGTGGCATGAAGGGTTCCATTCTGTTTAACGGGCTTTTTTTCCTTGTTGCCAGTTTGACAGCTTCGCTGCACAGCCTCTGCTTTGTGTCCATGTGTTAAAACACTGAGCATACTTCCTCTTACCCTTGTGACACTTGGTTTGCCCTACTATATCTAGTGTTGTTTAATGAGCTAATGAATCACTTTCTGTATTAGGGAGCCCAGGCTGAAATCAGTCTGTAGAGCTGTATGTTTGACAATATTTTCCCTAAAGTAGTGAGTGCCAGACATGCAAGGAGGATAAGAATCACAAACGGGCTTCTGGTAACTATAAATGTTTATTTGATGCTTATTTAAATATTCATAGTTGAAATGATGACACACCTGTCTTAAGGAATAAACACAAGCTATTCAAGTAACATAAGAATAAAGAAAGTGTATATGTTTAGGACTAAAAGAAATGTAAACTACTGAATTGCTACAAGTCACTGACTGGGTACCTGGAGTCCCTTTGTTTAAAGTCTGACATACCTTTTGACCAGAGAGAAGTAGTTAGCTGTGTTAGTTTGAAGTCAGGCAGAAGATTAACTAAGGGGTGTGTATATAGTGTGTTATATGTTACTTATACTGGGAACATCTACACACACAATTAGCATGTAGCAGTGAACTGTGACACAGTCTGTGCACATGCATCCGGGACCACAGCACATTAAGCCAGGGTGGAGCAGCCCCCACTGGCAGAAACCCTGGTGGGGGGTGGGTGGGGGTCAGCCTGCTAGCCGAGGGCTGCTCTACCTTGGTTCAGTGCCCTGCAGAAGGGCTGGCTGAGACATGAGGGGGGTGCCGCATTGCTGTTCGTCAGCAGGCAGCCCCTGCACTGTAGCACCCTCATGTCCCAGCCAGCCCCAGTGACTGTCTACACATGCATTACACCGTACTTAGCTACTCTGCTCTCAGATAGTACTTTTCCCAGACAAGTAAATGGGCTTAGATAATATTTTTCTCTCGCCTACTATTTTAAGGTTCTTTTGCTAAACTGCCCAAAACAGTTTATATTTACTGATATCCCAATGAAGCCTGCCACAACTGGGTAAAGAATTGGCTTGCACAAAAGAAATGCATTTGTCAAAATTTTTCTAATGACGACTCCAAATAATTCACATATTTTATAGTGGTTTGTATTTTTTAGATGGACCACGTTTTAAGGGGGGGTGAAGGAAAAAAAGGGAATTTGGTAAAGAGGCTGTTCTGGGTTAGCATTCTTTTAGTGCAGGGGCGGGCAATTATTTTGGGCAGAGGCCTGCTTACTGAGTTTTTTGGTAAGCTGCCGAAGGCCACATGGGTAGCTCTGCCCCTTGACAGGTGCTCTGCCCCCTGGTTGTTATCTTGGGGCTGGAAGTCCCGCCCCCTTAACCTCTGACCTTTGCCAAGGCAAGTCCCTCCTTTGGCCCTGGAAGTACTCCTTTGGGGAAGAGCGTTTGCCATCTTAGATGAAAAAAAACAACAAATCATATCTAAAAATAAAATACGCATAATAATATATTTTAATTTAATTAAAAACAATATATTTTTGATCTGATTTGTGCGCATTTGGCTGTCTGTGTAGAAGTGATTGCATAAAAGTTCAAAATGCACTCTTACACGTATATTGTGTAGGGTGTGCATGGGCAGGGCTGTCCCTAGTGAGGGGAGAATCAGTGCGACTGCTGGGGGCCCCAAGGAGCTGGGCGGAGCAGCACGGCAACTCTGTGCTGCGGCCA
>NW_017729009.1:8087414-8098824 GCF_001723915.1 Gavialis gangeticus
CAGGGGGTATGGGGTGGGTGTGGGGTTTCTGGGGAGCTGTGGGTGGGTGGGTATGGGGGGTTTGTGAGGATGTGTGTGTGGGTATGGTATTGTGAGGCATGATAGCCACAGGGTGCTGAGCAGCCTGCAGTGGGCAGGAAAGTGGGGAAACTGGTGATGGAGGGGGAGTAGGGAGTGAGCAGGCATGTGGGAGCATGGGGCCTGTGGGGCCCAGAGTGGGGTGGTAGGAGCATGGGGTGTGGGCTGGCAAGGGTCTATGGCAGGGGTTTCCAACTTCTTTATATTGCAGACCAGCAAACTATAATTTACAGATTTAAATTTAATTTACATGTTTAAATTTTAATTTTTATGGGGGGATGGGTTTGCGAAGATTGGATGGGGTTGGGGCACCGGAGGACCTTGCAGGGGAGGGGGCTGCACAGGCAATGGCCCAGGGGGACCCAGGTAAGGTTGCCTGGGAAGAAGGGGCTCTGCTGCCTTTCCTAGGAGCAAGCAGCAGAGCCACCTCCCTGTCCTCCGCCTTGGGCATTTCCCTGCCTGCATCCCCTGCTCCCAGCTGCAGGTGGGGGTGGAGGGTCTTGTCCAGCCTGGCAAGGGCCCCAGTGTGTGGGCAGCACCTTTACCAGGCGTAGCCATGGCGGCAGGAGCAGGATGGGGCACACAGAGCCAGCTGCCTCCCTCGGGGCTGTTCACACATAACTACCGGCGGTGGAAGCCACGGCTCCCATCTGGCTGCCCCAGTCCCGCGGCACAGGAGTGGACGACTGCAAGCAGCCCTGACACTGTGTGCCTGGCACTTGCCTGTCCAGGCTGAGCAGCAGCGGGGGGCGAGGAACAAGCTGCTGCTCAGCACAGGGGAAAAACGGCCCTCCCCATCCCGCTGCCAGCACTCTCTGCAGCAGCTGCCTAGAGCCTATGTGGGGCTGTCCTGCCTTCCACTGCACCCCTGCCGCCTGTGGGGCAGCGGTGGCAACGGAGGACATGGGCTCCAAGCAGATGCCGCAGGGAGCACTGGCAGTGGGAGGGGCTGCTTTGCCCCCATGCTTAGTTGCAGTTTCTTCCTTGCCGCTGCTGCCAGCTTGGACCTTGTGCCAGCTCTGGGCTTGCCCATTGGGCTGAGTGGCAGCAGGAGAAGCAGTGGGGCACAAACTGCTGCTTGGGAGGAGGAAAGCCCCCCCCCCGCCCCCGCCAAGCTGCTGGGAGTGTTTGCTGGGGGATCCCACACTGCGCTAGGCTCTGCTGCAGTTCCTTTGCCACCCGCTCTGCTGCCAAACATGGCTGCTCCACATGTCCACTGCTGCCATGCTGGGCAGCACAGAGCTGGCAGCTCTCAGGAACCAGCCAGAGCTGCATACTGCAAGGGGAGAACCCTGTGCAATGGAGCCAGTGGCCTGGCCCTGCTCCCTGCTGCCATGTGTAGTTTCCAGGACTTCCTCACATGCCATGTCCCACCCACTGGGCCATGGAGACGGCTGGTGCCCGGAGCTGGTCTGACTCCACTGTAGCTCCACACGCCTCTGTGGGTGGAGAAATCTGTGGGCACATGCCCTCCTGCCACATTGCATTGGCTCCCTGCCATGTCACCTGTCACCTCCCCTCTCCCCCAGCTTCCCATGACTTATCTGGAGGGAGGTGTGGGAGCTGCTCTCCACTGCCTTGCTTTGCTGCTGTGTGCATGCCCACATGCATGTGGTGCCCTACATCCTGTTTTTTGCCTAGCCCCTTGCAGGCAAGAGTGCTGCTAGCCTGCAAGGGGAAACGCACAGTTTCCTGCATTTTTCTCCTTTAAAGGAGAAAAACTGTGATTTTTTTTTTTTCCTTTAAAAGGGAACATCTGCAGTTTTCTCCATTACAGGAGAAATGTTGCATTTTTCTGCAGCAAAATAGAAAACCTGGATCCCTAGTCATTACTTACCAATATTTATGCTGTTTACAAAGTATACCAGCAGTGGTGGGTTTCCCTTCCTATCTTGCACTTGCCTTCTCGGGTTTGAAAAATAGTATTAGGACCAGCAAAAAGCTCTTTAGAATTCTCACCCCTCCTCTCCAGCCCTGCCCCCCCTCCATTTAAAAAAAAACCAAACAAAACAAAAAACCAAACAAAAATGCTGCCATTTTAATTATTTCCTATTGACTACTAATCTGGAGGGCTGCCTAATTTTAAGGTGTGCTACTGATGCTGCATAGTGGTTGCTGTTTTAAATCAGAATGCCACGTGCTAAGATAATTTTGGAGCTTGTAACATGGTGCCAAGCAGACAACTCACCAATACTTACCTGCAACACATTCAGTACTGGTAAGGCTTAGAGATTAACAGCATGCAATGGCTAAAAAGGATAGATCAGACACAGGACCAAGAATAGTCATGCCTTTGACTGCACTATTAATGCAAAAGGATATAAATAAATACTGTGTTGGGTTGCAGTTGCCCCCTGAAAAGTTGGTTAGCTTAGAGCAGTGGTTCCCAATCTGTGGTATGGGTACCACCAGTGGTATGCAGACAACCTGTCAGTGGTACATGTTAACAGATTTATTATAATTACTTTATATGACAACAATTTGCTGGTGGTACTTAAGGTTGAACTGAAAAATATGCTGGCTCTATTTAAGGTTATATTGCTTTAAATTGGTGCTGCATAATCTGTCAGTTTGGGAACCACTGGCCTAGAGAAATAAAAATCATTACTATCAGGTTTGCTGCTGGTATATAGACTATAGCTGCTGTAGTGGGTACTTATCCAGTGGTTGGTGACTTTTAAGTTTTGTCTAAGGATAGTGATTGGAGTGAAGTTGGCAACTACCCTGATCTTACCAAGTAAGTCTGTACCTAATCTCTGAAGTAAATTGTCATTCTGCACCTAGCTAGAACCTTACATTTGTATTCAGCAACCCACTTCCTGGTTGATCAACCTAGAAGAGAAATATCATGGCCAATATATCCATCAGTGACATTTTTGGCCACACTGGCCAAAAAAAGCCAATAAAGTTATTTTGCCTCTTTAAATGGGTGCCAATCTTATATGGCATTGATTATATCGGTGCACCTCACCCAAAACTAGCTCCTCCATGCTTGCCAGCTATAGCTGGTGCTCTGTCCCTCACCATGGGGGCTTTGATTTGTGCCCTCACTTGCAGGGAGCTGCTTTCCATGCTGCCCAGCTGTGCTCCTGTAAATTGGTTATTGGATTGGTATCGGCTGATTTGCATGGTGAATAATCAACTGTTGTATTGGCCAAGAAAATCTTTATTGGTTGCACCCCTAGTTCCCATACCTGTCTTCAGAGGTTGGAGGAGGGAAGGGCACAGAATATCAAGGGCAGAATCTGCCCCAAATAGCCTGTTAGCAGGAAAAGATATTTCCTTTCTAGGATGATCAGTCAGGAAGCAAGTTGCTGAATACAAATATGATAGGTTCTTGGTGCAAAATGCCAGGTTACTTCAGAGATTAGTTGTAGACTTGATAAGACCAAGGTAGTTGCCCACTTTACTCCATCAAAGGATTTATACCTTAACTGCCCTGCCTCATGGAACTGACTGTTATTGCAGACAGTCTGGGAGAGGAAAGCTTAATTATATGAATCTCAAACATGTCCATGGGGGATGCCTAGAACCCTGCATTTCTCCGTGTTGAACAGACCAAGGTTTGCTCTGGGATAACTCCTTATACCAGACCTCAGTTGTGGCAAGGGAGTTCCTAGCAAGCAAGCGCTACAGCAAGAAATTTTAGGTCCCCTTTTCCATAGAATGCGGCTAGTGTGGAATACTACTCGCCCAGAGACTACTCTTTGGACAGGCAACCAGTAAGGAGATGGAAAAAAAAGGATCTATTATGTAGGAAAGAAGAAGCAAAGCTGATTATAGATTTTAGAGAGAAAAAAATAAGTGTTGTACCTCTCTCACCTAACTATACCCTAGTCCTCCTTGAGAGCTTTTGCCAGTATTTTTAGAGATCGTTCTTGCTGATTCTACCAGCCTGGGCTGTTTCATATATTTCATAGACATTAGGGCTGGAAGAGACCTCAGAAGATCATCGAGTCCAGCCCCCTGCCCGAAGGGCAGGAAGTCAGCTGGGGTCATAGGATCCTAGCAAGATAAGAATCCAATTTGCTCTTGAAGGTGTTCAATGTAGGTGCTTGAACCACCTCCGATGGCAGGCTGTTCCAGACCTTGGGGGCTCAGACAGTAAAGAAATTCTTCCTTATGTCCAGCCTGAAACAGTCTTGCAATAGTTTATGACTGTTCGACCTCGTCATCCCTTGGGGTGCTCTGGTGAACAAACGTTTCCCTAGGTACTGGTGGTCACCTCTGATAAACTTATAGGTGGCCATCAGACCACCCCTGAGCCTGCGCTTTTCCAGGCCAAAGAGCCCCAAGGCTCTCAGCCTGTCGTTATAAGGTCTGTTTTCCTGACATGATCATGTGTGCGGCTCTTCTCTGGACTCTCTCAAGCTTCTCCGCATCCTTTTTGAATTGTGGAGCCCAAAACTGGACTCAGTATTCCAGCTGTGGCCTCACCAAGGGGTGAGGTACAAGGCCTCACCAAGGGCTGAGTACAAGGGGAGCATGATGTCCTGGGATTTGCTTGAGAAGCATCGATGGATGCAAGCCAGCGTTTTGGTCGCTGTACTAGCTGCAGCATCACATTGCAGGCTCATGTTCATCTTGTAGTCAATGATGACCCCCAAGTCTCTTTCTTCTGTAGTGCTAGCCTTAGACCCTAAAAATGCTCCAAGCTATTTTGCTCAGCTGTTGTTGCCCAGCTGTTTTTTTTTTCCATTACAGGCAGACAATACCTTGGGTGCCCAGTCTAATAATGTTACCGTCTGCCTATGTCTGGGTCCGGCAGTTGTGTTTATGTATGCATACCTCAGTCCCTTGACTGAACCATGTATAAAATCATAAATATGTACTTGCACAGCATAACATAATCTATACAGCAATACAAATTATATAAATGGATACAGCAGAAGTTAGGCTTTCCAGTGAGACCATATGTGCCATATCTGTACAACACAACACAACAAAAGAAAACTTTTGATGACACTCTGCAAACCCTGACAACATAATAGGATTTGTGACAACACATTCACCATTTGCTAGATACTGGTAGAAGGTGTTGCTATAAACTAAATGGATAGCAGTGCAACCAATAACGTGTTTCAGGGGTATGCCGCACACTGCTATGCTGTGCATTGCTAAACATGCAAGAGAAAAGGGAAAACTGTCACCAGAAGATGGAACAAAATAGTGCTGGCAGGCAGTTCTGGTACAAAGACAGAAACAGAAAATGCACGCACCTAATTATATTGTCTCCCAGGAAAGTAGGATCTTGTGTATCTGCTTCTTTACACAATAGGGACAAAACGTTAAACTAGGTACTACTCATGTTGGTATTGTTTATACCAAAAGCTGCTATTGTGGTTTGCATAGAACTTCTAGCCTGCTGCTTTGGTGTACAAGCAGCTACACCCCAATGCAATAAAATCTTTGTTCAGATATTAAGAAATGCTAACAGGAAGCCCAAATGCCTCTAACTCAAGTGGGGAAAATAGAAGAATGTAACAATACTGAATGCAGTGAAGACTAGATGAATAGACAGTAAAAAGGTATCCTTTGATAGTGATACCGATCTTGGCTATTACTATGCAACTCTTCGGTTTAATGATTATGCAGGAAATCTGCCCTTGACTTAAACCCTGCTTTGTTTGGGGTCAAAATCGGAGCAGTTTTCAGATAGCTTGTACAGATAAACAGTTATATTGTAACAGATAATGAATGCTCTTAAATGGCTGTACTTCTTTCCCTTTTTAAGCAGCTAAAATTTTTTTGTTTGCACCATAATTCTGTCATCTTGGAGAAGATGAAAAGGTTTTGTAAAACTGTTTAGCTTAAAACGTTTCAACTACCATATTTTCTTGCATGTAGCACACTCTGGAATATAATATTCACTTTGTATTTGAAATGCAGAATGAAGTCAGAGACTTCTCTTCTCCCCCTTCCCCCTTCCCCTAGAGTTATGGCTACATAGAGCAGGAACAGAACCTGATCTTCAAATCAGACTTCTCCTTTATCTCCCTAACTAAAGCTGAAACCCTAGCTTTGCAGAAAAGTTGCATGCTCTATGCAAGAACATGTGGTATTAGCCCTTGACTGCAATCAGATGACTTGAGTGAATGCAGAAGGCCTTCTGCTATCTGGAAACTCTGAATTCTTTTTCTTCCAGCTCTGGCATGTATAGTCTCAGTGGTCCAAGTCAGTTTGGAAAGGGAAGGATCTCTAGGACAGCTCATCAAAAATGATATTCTTGATTAAGCTAGTTAAAGCGTTGCAGAAATGATCCATATTCGGTAGGTTGAAATGATGGAATGGGTGACACGAATTTAAAAGTCCAACAGATTACAGCAGGACTGGTTACAGGTGTGGGCAAATGAAAATAGGATGGGATTCATACTGATAAGTGCAGGGTGCTGCACTCGGGCACTAGGAACCAGCAGCATACCTATAGGCTGGGGAACTCCCTTCTTGAAAGCACGGTGGCAGAAAGATCTTGGGGTCATTGACTCCAAGATGAACACGCGCTGACAATGTGAGAACATGGTCAGTAGTGCTAACTGTACCTTGTTGTGCATCCACAGATGCATCACGAGCAGGGCCAAGGAGGTGATCCTCCCCCTCTATGTGACACTGGTCAGGCTGCAGCTGGAGTACTGCATCCAGTTCTGGATGCTGCACTTTAAAAGGGATGTGGACAGCATTGAGAGGGTTCAAAGGAGGGCCACTCGCATGATCCGGGGACAGCACGGCAGACCCTATGAGGAGAGGCTACGGGACCTTAACCTGTTCAGTCTTTGCAAGAGAAGGCTGAGGGGGGAACTGGTGGCCATCTATAGACTTACTAGGGTGGACCAGTGGGGTTTGCGGGAGACCTCTTTCCCCCTGAGCGCTTCCTTGAGTAACAAAGAATAACGGCCATAAGTTGCTAGAGAGTAGGTTTAGATTAGACATTAGAAGGCACTACTTCACAGTCAGGGCGGCTAGGATCTGGAATCAACTTCGAAGGGAAGCGGTGATGGCTCCTATCCTGGGGGTCTTTAAGAGGAGGCTTGACATTTACCTGGCTGGGGTCATTTGAGCCCAGTTTTCTCTCCTGCCCAGGGCAGGGGGTCAGACTAGAAGATCTACAAGGTCCCTTCTGACCCTGAATCTATGAACCTGAAGTGACTGGCAAGTCTCTTACCGCAACAATGGGGTTCTTCAGATCTCTGGGTCATCTGTGTGATAAATATTAAAAAAGGTTTTCATTTGGCTTTAATTTAATGCATTTATAGTAGGAAGTGAGTGCATTTGAATCAAATCTCAGTTTTTGTTGTTTGATAGCTTGGCTTTTGAGGAAAGTGGATTAGTTATCTCACTTACTCCTAAGATTTTGGTCCAAGATCTTAATGCCTTTGGACCCAAGTTAAGCTCTTTAACTTCTCCCTACTTACAGACTACAAAGAGAATCTGTATCCTGGAACTTTCAGTGAGAAGTTAAGGCAGGAAGGAATCCTTCAGAAAGCTTAAACTCTTGCTTTCTGTAAGTAGATTGTAAGGCTGTTAGCTAAGTCATTTGAGTGAGAGCAACTATGGAAGCCAGGTGAACTAGAAACTTCTTGTCCTTTCAGGCTTAAAAACAAATTGAACTTTTATATATCAGCAGAAGGCATACAATCAGAAATATATTTGTTCAACATTTAGTTCATTTACTAGATAGGGAACTATCATTTGGAACAACTTTGAGTCATAACTTACATTCCTAGAGAGGCACCTGTCATTCTGGAGAATAGTAGTAGATAATTTTATCTTCAGTATTAAAGATTGATCTTCTGTATATACCAGTAGCTTCTCCCAGATTAGGGACATGCAGCAGACATGGAACACTGTCTATGGCTAAGATGAAAATAAGTGAAAAAGCCAACTAACGCTACCAACTAGGGCTCTTGATTTTTGTGGCAGGCAGCCTTATTCCCATAATTTGAAAGGACACAAGTTCCAGTTATTAAAGAACAAATATTAGGTGGCATTTGATGAAATACAACATTCGGTCATGATGCAGTGACAGTTTAGGTTGAAAAACTTCAAGTTTGTCATGGCTGCAATTTCAATATACTATTTTTGGTCAGCACTTTTATTCAAAAAACCAAAAGGAATTAATTATGCATGTTTTTAGTCTTAAATACTGTTGGTGGGATACTTATTAATCATTAAACATGGAAAACACCTGAATTGAACTATTTTAATGACCATTATAGATGTGAAGGGTGCTACAAATAACCAAACTTGAAATTAACACTTGGACTCAAATAAAATGCATGGTTTTTGTGGGGTCTAGAATGGTGGGAGCAAGAGAGTACAATCGGGTCCAAAGATATTCACAGTATTGAAAAGCCTTAGAAGATTCTTGTTTTCTTAGCAGTGCTTATGCCCCAGTGTCTGATGGTTAGTAGACACTATCCAAGAATCTTTATGTATTTCAACTCTTATTAACAGCAAAGGATTTAAATAGGTCTTAAAAATATCTGATTAACTTCTTCTAATTATATCAGTTAAACAGTTAACTAATAACACAGTGGGTCAAATACAGCTGCTGCTTGGAGCCGTTCCTAGACCCTTTGGGTGGGAGAGGGGGCAGGAGGTGGTGACAAGGTCAGCTAGACAGCACAGCCCAAGTGAAGCTCTAGGCTGGGTGGGAAGGTGGAGCCAGCATCTGTGAAGGAGCAGGTAAAGTCTTAATAGACAAGTCATTAGGTTGCCTGCTGTTTTCCTCTTTAACCTCATAGGCTATGGGTACTAATGTCCCTTGGCCCACCCTCGCTTCTCCCCCCTGGCTGCCCTGCCACCTTGTAGTTCCTGCTTGGACATGTGGCTTTCCTTCCCCCAGTTCCCTGCCAGGGACTGTGTCCTGCCCTGTGCTAAACAATAACTGGTAACCAGTTATCACTGGTCTTATCCATTTTAAATCCTTAATCAGTTAACTTTTCACATCCCTATTAACAATATTATAAATGATCCAGTAAAACAGTGTATTCCAATTAAAGCTAGTCTTTGATCTGGAGGCAGTTTAATAAGAACTTGTTTGTATCTTGTTTGTTTTGTTTGTTCATTTCCAAAATGAATGCAAGCAGTTCATAGCAATAGCTAGAGCCTAAATTGTAAAGTCTTCTTTTGATCCACAGACTAGGAGTGGCACATACTGCAGTAGCATGAAGAACACCAGCTCCCCATAATCACAGTACATTAATTCAGATTTGACAGACACAACTGGACAGAAGAGGGAGCCAATTCTTATGCCTATCCAATCACTGCTGAGACTGTACAAGCTTGTCAGGGATACAGAAGACTTTAAATAGAGAATCAGTACATAGATCCTGCAGAGACTGTACTGCATTTTGCTAATTGGTTATTGCCAATCCAAACAACCAAAAATGTATTAGCTACAATTATGGAATGCTGTACAACTAGGAAGGCACTTTCTTAACTTAAATCAATGATAACTTTTTACATGTATGTATGTAAAGTCTTCATATACCATAGTTGTAAATGCATCACTTCTGTTTGAAAGGTCAGACTTGGAAAGTTCTGCAGGTGGTGGTGCTTGTGTCCCACAGTAGCGCCTGGCTCACATGGCTCCAGCCAGCACTGCGTGGGGGCAAGGAGCATAGCCTGCCTTCGTTGTGGGGGCTCTATGCAGGGGGCAGGGCTCCATTCACTTCCAGTGGAATCCCTGAACCTGTGGCAGGGGTCAGGGAAGGCAGCTGGCTCCAGTGTGGGACTTCCCTTGGTGGCACCTGATTGCAGGAGCTGCATGTGTGCTGTGTGGAGCTGAGACTCTGCAATATTTGGGCCGGGCAGGCTGCGCTCCTCACCCCCACATGCAGTGCTGGCTGGAGTAGTGCAGTGCCAGTGCCTGTGTGGAGCACAGGTGTCCTGAGTGCCTCTGCCTGCTGCTGCTGTAGGTGAGGGAAAAGCAGGAGGGCCTTTTGAAGGCTAGAACTTTTATAGCAGTGGTCTCTAAACTTTTTATGGTGAAGATCACTCTTTGGCACCCCAGGGTCTGCCCTGCTCCTCCTCCCTCCCTGCCAAGGCGCCCTGGCTCTGGCCTCCCTAACCCAGCCCAGCCCGAGTGGCAGGGGGCATGGCGCAGCCCAGCTACATGTGTCCTGTCGCTCCTGGTTGTAGAGCCTTTGACAGACTGAGAGAGACTGTTAGAGGCTCCACAATCAACCAGGTGATCGAGATCAACCGGTTGGTGACCACTGTTTTCTAATATAAGGCAGAAGAATGGCTGCCTGTAGTGACAACCCAGTCAGGGGGGCAGACACACCAGTGGTCAGGAAAAGCACCAAGTGGTGAGTGGCGGGGGCCATGATGGTGGCTGCAGATAAGAGCAGAAACCGCCCTGAAGAGGTATGACTGGTTTGGAGCACAGCTAATCGCCCTCTCCCCCTCCCCTGCACCTTTTCCTTTGCAAAGCCCAGCTTGCAGCTAGTTGGCTGTAGTAGACAACAGCAGGAGGGGAAGGTGTGTGCTTGGCAGCACCTGGACCAAGTAAGCAAGAGGCCCAGTTAGCTGACTGAGGGGTAGGGGGTTAACTGGGATATAAACCCTTCCTCAGGACAGGGGCAGGGACTTCTGAGGGGAAAAACCGTATTCATTCTAGAATATTGTAAATAATTCTGTTAAATCCTAGATGGATTCAGTAAATTGGTTGATTAATCATTAGGAGTAGTTTATCATAAAATAAATTCATGTTAAATAATAATCATAATTAAAAAATATCATTAATCTTGCTTTCTTGGGGCCATAGAAATATTGTTGAGAAATAAAAAGAGCTTGTAATGTAAGGTTACAGGAGTATTTTAGGGAACTTGTCAGTGTGTGGGAATTTGTTAAATCAACATGAGTGGTTTTTTTTGAGTATTTTTTGGGCAATAATGAGAGTGAGACTTATATCTATATCTGAATTTGCCTGAGTAACTTCTTAAAATCCTAGGGAAACTCTTTGAGAAGATCCTCAAGGAGCACATCTGTGATGGGCTGGCTTCAGGGATGATGCTTAAGGGCAACCAGCATGGTTTCATTAGGGGCAGGTCATGTCAGACCAACCTGATTGCCTTTTATGATCAGGTCACAAAGGCAATGGATGCAGGTGTCGTCGTGGACGTTAGTCTTTCTAGACTTCAGCAAGGCCTTTGACACTGTCTCCCACCCCATCCTCATTAAAAAAACTAGGCAACTGTGGCACTGATACCTACACAGTCAGATGGATTGCAGATTGGCTCAGGAGTCATACTCTGAGGGTGGTGGTGGACTTGGGGGGAAGGTGGTATTTGACTTGGGGGGAAGTGGGCAGTGGAATCCCCCAGGGTTT
>NW_017729009.1:8103824-8110250 GCF_001723915.1 Gavialis gangeticus
TGTGGACAACATTGAAAGGGTCCAGAGGAGGGCCACCTGCATGATCCGGGGACAACAGGGCAGACCCTACAATGAAAGGCTGCGGGACCTGAACCTGTACAGCCTTCACAAGAGAAAGCTGAGGGGGGACCTGGTGACTGTCTATAAATTCACTAGGGGGGACCAGAAGTGTTTAGGGGAGACACTGTTTCCCCTAGCACCCCCTGGCATAACAAGGAATAATGGACAGAAGTTATTGGAGAGTAGGTTTAGATTAGACATCCGCAAGAACTACTTCACAGTTAGGGTGGCTAGGAGCTGGAACTAACTTCCAAGGGAAGTGGTGCTGGCTTCTACCCCGGGGGTCTTTAAGAAGAGGCTTGATGCCTACCTGGCTGGACTCATTTGAGTCCAGTTTTTCTTCTGCCCAGGCTGGGGGTCGGACTTGAAGATCTATAAGGTCCCCTCGGACCCTATTTCTATGATTCTTTGAATTTAGTGGCCTGATCTTTGCATTCTTTTTCTCGTGGTTATTGTCTAGGTGTGGCTGGTTCAGAATAGAGACAGTAAATTTCTGAATTATTGCCTTAGTAAGTCATTTGTTAGTAAAGATGTCCTTACTGTACAACTAATGTCAGTATCCAATAACAGCATGAAAGCTTCAGCATTGTCTAGCTAACAACAAAATCAGGTGAATATAGTATTCTAGTTGATTTATAAAATCAGTAGAGTTTAGTACTATAGCTAATTCTGTGACCATTGACCATTTATATCCTGTGGATGTCAATCTCTATATTTATATGTGAATTCAAGGATGAAAATCTACTGCTGTAGTAAAAATGCTGCATATACACAGTCAAATAACCTAGGAGAGTTCTCCCAGGTTTGGTTTCCTAGTAGAGAAGTTTGCCTGGAGCCACATGTATAAACCTTTGAAAGCTGAGTCCCTGAAGAGTGGAGAGCTTAGAGTGCTGATGCTGTGCAGCCAGGAGGAACCCATGTACACGCATCTCGGTGTGCTCTGGAGCCTCCCTTAGTCTGTTTGCTAACAGGCAGTAGTGCATAGGGCAGCCCTGACTGGCTGACTCAGTCTGCTCAATGTCAGCTTGTGTGTGCCTGCTGCATAATGTGGGAAGGGGGCATGTTCAGCTTGCTGCTGGTTCAGCAGAGTCCAGCGGGCGACACACTGGAGGATTATGTTCTATTCTGAGAGAAGCCACAGCATCTACAGAAATTCTCCGGGGATTGACTTTAACCCTGGCTGTTTCCAGGTTATTTTTCTCCTGGAGTGATCATTTTTATTTTCTGAGAAAAAAGTCAGAACACCTGTATGCTAGAAGAACAACTCTCCTAGGAGCTACTGAATATCTGTATGAGGCCTCAGTGAACGCAGTTAATTTCCGTTTCTGACTTGTAATGAAAATCAGTATACTCTGCCAGTATGTAAAGCATTCACAGTAGCACTTAACATGATTTGAAGTTTACTGTTTGATTCTTCAGGATTGTTTTTTCACTTGAGCTTCCATTCTTAGCTCTTCTAGACTTGTTAATTATAAGGTTGGTCATGTGAATTCAGCATATAGTTGTGCTAGTAGGACTAAGATGGATATGCTGTGTTTCTTGTAAGAGTATTGCTGAATTGGACTGGCTTAATTAAAAATGTGGGTATAGCAGTTCTTTTGCTTTACCGGAAGCATTGTGTTTTCTCTTCTACTGTGCAGTTGTACTAGACAGTACACTTGTAATATGATAAACTCAGCTTTTGTAAGACTGAAATATGTAGAAAAATGTATTAACTTGAATTACTGCAAGGTGAAGGAGTGAAGTTTGGTGTTAGCTAAATTTGTTGCAACTAAAAGATCTTTAGGAAATTTAAGGCTTCTAAGGTGGTGGTTAAAACTAAGCAGATAAGTATAGATGGTTATAAACCTGTTAACATGAGAAACTCGCTTTGGTTGCAATACCTTAGTGTGGCAGAAAGCCACCTTTGTTTCTCCCCCAAATCTCTGCCCTGTGACAATTTGATTAGGATGGGCCCAGCGGAGGAGATGCACCTTTACCCTATCTCTTTAGGTAACCTGAGATGGATACATTCCTGAGGGAGGGGTGAAACCTGCTCCCTCTGCCTACGTGACTGGTATCAGCTACCTGGGTGAGAGGCATCTACCTGGTGGGCTAGAGTCTGCCCAGCAGCTAGTGATGTATTTCAAATTGGTTGGCCGACAGCCAACAGGTGCTGGCCTCCATTGGACCAGGTGAATGAGGTCACAGGGGCTATATAAATTAAGACTGCCCAGGAGGAGGGGGCAGCAGCCATGTGGGGGACTCCGTCTTAAGAGCTTTACCATCTGAAACTGGCTCTCCCCCATAGCTCATGAGCTAGGAATGGCCTGCCTCCAGAGGGAATCTCCAACAGCCTCTGGATGATGCTTGTGAGTAAGCTACTTGAGATTTGATTAGATATATAGCTGGCAGTAACTCAGATGCATGATCAAAAGGCTACCTCAGCCAGACTGTTTTGCTCTATGGGATTCCTATGATATTGCTTTATCTTGTACCCTATTTTCACCCTACCCCCTGTAATCGATAAAGTTCTCCTTTGTGACCGGTGTAGGAGACTTCTTGAGGGGTGGGTCTAAATTATGCCTAAGAGGCTGCTTATATCTGCTGACTAAGGGAGACTGTGTCCCTTTTTGGCCCCCAATTTGGGGAAGTGCCCCAAGTGCCTGTACTAGGTCGAGTACCTGTAGGACTATTAGGCCTGTGTTTCCCCGAGGATACAGGGCCAAGAGAGTCCCTTCTCGGGGTGGTGGCAGCTTACGTTACTCCCAGGCTAGCGAGTGTGCTCCAGGAAGGGGGTCAGCTAGACGTGGGGCACCCCTAGGGATGTACTTGGAGCCTGGAAGGTGGTTGGGTGCTGTGAAGTGGGTGGCTCAATGCAGGAGTGCCCCCTACTGGCCTGCCACAAAGGCTTCTAAAGCGGTGGTTAAAACTAAGCAGATAAGTGTAGATGGTTATAAACCTGTTAACATGAGAAACTCGCTTTGGTTGCAATACCTTGTTCTAGTTTGCTTTCCTTTTGTGCAGTATTTGTTAATATATTATCAGAAGTTTGACATGTTATCATGACTGCTGCCCTTTTCTGTCAGAGCAAGTGCTGGAAGCATAATGAGTGTTTTGATTGGACCAGAAATAGATAATCTCAATCAAGAGACTGCCATAACTGTGAAGATGTTGTGGTTCCTGCAGTTCTTCTCAGAGTATTAATTGCATATATGACTTATTGTTTCTATTTTTCTCCCTTTTTGCTTCCTGTATAGTAAAGGCTTCTTTACACAGGGTCACTTGTCAGCATACCTGGACGAATATAATTACATGATAGCATGCATGAACACTTCTATTCATAAAAAAAAAAAAAAAAAAGTGTCCAGTATAATCATACTGGTAAAATTATGTTGGTGACCTTTTCTCTATGTAAATGGGATTTTAGTTCATCTTTGCTTTATTTGTATATTACAGAGATATACCATGACTTTTGTTAACATAACTATAATTTAATAATAGTAGATGGTACCTTTACAGCTATCATGTTTGCATAGCCATTGACTTGTGTTAATAGTTGTAAAATGCATTTAGTTGTAAAATGCTTAATTTTTTACTTAATCATTTTTTATTCTAGTGTGGAGATTAAACAAATATAGTTGTATTGTGATGTTGGTAATACAGTAAACTAAACTTGAAAAAAAGGCACCCCACCACTTTTTTGCTTTTAGTCCTTCCTCTGCCCCAGCAGTGAACTGTAATGCATAAAAATGACTTGCAGATTGCAGGTGTTACTCTCAGTCTTATAATTGCAGTAATGGTGCAGGTTGTTTATGGGGTAAACATTGTTAGGGCTGATAATTTGGGGACACCAAATGCAATTATTTTCTTGTTACACCTGAGTTTACATAGGTTTCCCCAGGACAAACTCTAATTTTGCCCTTCCACCAAAAGTCCATCATCCTTGAAACGGAGACTTATTGCTCATATTTTTCAGTTTTAAATATTTGTGAATGTAATGAACATTGATGGTACTTAAACAAAAAATGAAATACTTGGTCATGCAGTGGACAGGAACTTCTAAATTCATACTCAGTTGAACCACTGAACACAGTCAGAGAAGGCATTCAGACTGGTTAGCTCAAACCAATAATGTCAAAATGAAGCTGTTCATGTTTGGGAGGAGCTTATTATAAGTGTGCATGGTTTGTAAAGAATGCAACTATAATCATTTTGATCAAAAACTGTGGCTTCCTCAGGCACTGATAGAAAGAGTAAGGATCATGGGTACAGTAGAAAAAAGAAATTGCGAAATCAGGATTGCATTTTCTCTTGTGTATCCTTAGGAATATGTTGAAATGGAAGATATTGAAGCCTTCTACAGTGTCTTGATGATCTTAATAAGTAGGGGTCTACTTAAATTATGGAAAAACTAAACAGTTTCTTGCGCTTTGTGCAGCGCTGCTCCTTGGTGCTGATTCGAGAGGCCCCAGTGGGTGGAAAAGGGATGGGGGGGTGCCTGCCATCTGTCTGCTGTCCTTTTTGCCCCGCTGCCAGCTGGTGTCCCTTTTTTTCTTGCCCTCTTCCTCCCTCTCCTTCTCCCTCTGCTGGTGGGCTGTGAGGCTGGGCTGCAGCAGCAGCGAGGAACCCTGGTTCCCACTGGTGAGCCAGCATTTTATATTTATTAAATTTTTTAAAGTTGATTTTTTTTGCAGCAGTCTGGATTTCATGGTTTCCATGAAATTCATGGAATCACAAATTGAGGAGATCTTTATTTTTAAGATAACTTAGAATTATAGAAAAATAGGCTTGGAAGGGACCTCAGGTGGGAACAGGGTCAGGGGGTGAGGGCAGGGGTGCCTCTCTGCGGGGGCTTTGCAGGCAAGCAATGCGGGGTGCAGTATGGTGGTACCTGCCATGTGTGGGCCACACATGCCCCTCAGCTGCCTGCCCAGGGGAGGGGGAGAGGAAGGCTTCCATGCAGCCGGAGTGCAGCTCCATGGCTGACTCTGCAGCTGCGGCGAGGAATGGTGGCTGTGTTTGGGGGGGGTTGGGGCTTGCACGAGGTGGCCACGGCCACTTACCTGGAGGGCCATGCCAGTGGTGATGGCCACTGCCTACAAAACCTCCTGCTGCTGCTGTGGAGCTGTGCCTGGAGTTGTGTGGTCAGCCACTGGGTGGCAGTGGTAGCGTGGTGGTGGCTGGGTGGTATGCAGCCATCCCCACCACTGTCCCGCGCTGCCGCCGGCTGCACAGCTCCAAACATGGCTCTGTGGCGGTAGCAGGAGGTTTTGTATGCAGCGGCAGTCACCACTGGCATAGGTGGCCCCACAGGTAAGCAGCACTAGGCACCCATGCCAGCGGTGACTGCAGCTGCCTACAAAACCTGCTGCCATTGCGGAGCTGTGCTTGGAGCTGTGTGGCCGATGGCAGCGGCATGGCGTGAGATGGTGGGTGGGGATGGCTGCGTGCCACCTAGCCGCCACCACGCTGCTGCTGCCACCCGGCAGCTGGCTGCACAGCTCCGAGCATGGCTCCGCAGTAGCAGCGGAAGGTTTTGTAGGCAGTGGCTGTCACCACTGGCATGGCCCTCCAGGTAAGCGGCAGTGGCCACCGCGTGCGAGGGCCCCCGCCACCATCTGTTGCCACGGCTGCGGAGCCGACCACGGAGCTGTGCTTCGGCTGCATGTGAGCCTCCCCCTCCCCTGGGCAGGTGGCATGTGTATGGCCCACACATGGCGGGCACCATCACACTGTGCCCTGCATTGCTTGCCTGCAAAGCCCCCTTCAGAGGGGCACCCCTGCCCTCACCCCCTGGCCCTGCTCCCAGCTGTGGTGTGTTGCCTGGGGCTAGCAGCACCCCCTGCTCCCTCAGCCCCAACCATCTTCCCCAGCCCTGCCCTGTGGCCCCACTTATCTCTAGGCTCCAGTGGCGAAGAGCGAGTCTGAGCCCAGCCTTGGCTGACTTGGAGGCTCAGGCCTTGCTCTTTCCCATCTCCCTCCTCCTCTGGGCAGGGCTGGGGGTTTCCCCCTCTTTCTGCAATCGGCTCTTGCAGGATGGAGCTGTGCCAGCCTGCAAGAGCTCTTTGCAAAAGTGGAGAATCCATGGATTTCTCTGCTAAAAAGGGAAATACATGGTGTGGCGGGTGCAGAGATCCCATCTCAGGAACACAGCTGGGTATTCGTATCCCTCCGCTGTTTCTACCACGTGAGGCGGGCCAGTAGGGGGTGCTCCTGCATTGAGCCACCCACCTCCCTGCGGCCAACCACCTTCCAGGCTCCGAGTGCCTCCCTAGGGGCGCCTTATGTCCGGCCGACCCCTCTCCCGGAGCACACTCGCTAGTCTGGGGGTAACGTGCCGCCACCACCCCAAGAATGGACTGTCTCGCGGCCCTGTGTCCTTGG
>NW_017729009.1:8110827-8115877 GCF_001723915.1 Gavialis gangeticus
CCCCCTCCCTCAGGAATGCAGCCAGCTCCAGTTCCCTAAAGAGACAGGCTGAGGGTGTGGTCCCCTGTGTGCTGGGCCCATCCTAATTGAATGGTCACAGCACAGAGATTTAAATCACAGTGTCACAGGGCAGAGATTTTTGGGGAGAAACCAAGGTGGCTTTCTGCCACACATGGTTTTCTCCGTTTTTGCGTGGGAAACAGAAAACCCGGATCCCTGCTGATTTACTCTTGTATCATTAAGTTAGTCTTCAAAGGATGTCCTGTCCAAGGCTATTTGGGTGTCATCAGCACCAAGGTAACACTTTTTTTTTTTAATAGAAACCAATTCAGTCGAGCCTAGATGTTTCATGTTTATAGTTTAGATAGCTCAACCTGAAGCCTTTTGCGTAAAATACATACTTTAAGTACTTTATAAGTACTACAGTTAGTTTTATTGCTTGAGAAACAGACTTAAGCATTCTTTTTGAGCTCACCCCAACAAACAAATTGACCCGTGAATCAATAAGGACATATCTCGAACTCACTTAGCAACTCTAACATCAGCAGCAGTAGTGCTAATCCTAAGTCTGAATAAACAGGGAGGTTTAGTATCATCTGAGAGGCTGCATTTAAAAAAAAAAAAAAAAAAAAATCCAATGGTGTTGTAAATGTCAGGCTATGCATTTTGGTTGCAAAATGTTTAATGAGTGATTAAAAAGAAGTAGGCCTTCCATCTGCATCTCTTATATCTAAAATGGAACCAGCTTTGGTTCTATACCATCCCTAGATCTGTGCCGTGTGTATGAGTGTTGGCTATTTTGCAGTGCATTTTGTGATTCTATCCAGAGTATCAGAAAGTATTCTGTGAGCAGTCTGGGGTCCCTTTTACCCCTTCCTCTTGCTGGCTGTTAATAGTGGAGGCTTGAGCTGTCTGTCATCATACTCATCCTGCAGGTGTATTACTCCTTGAATGTGCTTTAGCATAAAACCTCATGACCAGGATGGAGCTATCTTGCTTTGTCAACAAAACAAAATCTGGTTGTCTGGTAGTTTCTTGTTTTAAAGAAAGAATACCAACAAGCTTTTCCAAATGTTTCTTACATCCTTAGATTGTGCCTACAGTCACGTTTTTATGTCTACAGTTGAATCTTTTTTGGTTTGCTTTTAATCACACTACAGAAAAACTGGACTAAAGTTTGTACGCAAACAACAAATTGGAGAAAATTGACTATGGGTAACTGAGTTTGTCTTCCTGGTAATGCTGCATTTTTAGTTTCTATTCTTTAACCAGTTATCTAAGAATAGGTAGGTTTTATTTCAGTAGTAGAGCAATGTAGAACTCCTTGATCACCAGAGCTTCAAGTTGTAGCAACTGAAAAAATGTCTGTAGTTGAATTGAGTCATCTGTACTCCCTACTGTTCTCTGACCTGTTCATAACATGAGTTGCTTACCTTGAATGGTTGCAGCAGCAACCATTTTAATAATGTGGGCAGGTTAAACATCATAAAGTAGAGACAAAGTGAGTGAAAACTCTCTCTAGAAAGAAGATGCTGTGTGGCGTTTATTTTGTGACATTTAATATTTTTGCAGAAAGAAATTTGAGCGATATGAATAATATAAATGAAGAGGTGGATTAGATCTACATGCCCCAGGGTCCAGGTCGTTTTGAGAACCCTAGAAAATTAAGAAGAATAAAATAGCTTTTAATAGATAATTTCCTGAAAATGGAAACAAATACTTACGGCAACTCTTTTTTTTGCTTTGCCACGGGTATCCTTTGGGATTAAGTAGTTAAATCTTGGGTTTAGGTACTTAATGTCAAGCACATTGACAGTTTGTTTGGATTATCTAGATAATAAACACAAGGCAAAATGTAAGTTTGAGCGGAAAGTCAAAAAAAATTTTCACTGAAGAAGCAATGTTTTCGACTAGAAATCTTATTCCTGCTGTTGATCATGTTTATTGTGGGGTGTGACTAAAGTTTAACCTAGAATGGTCCCCACTGTTCTATGCTGTGTACAGATACATATTATTAAATGGTTCTGGCTGTGGGAGCTCTCAGTCCCAAAAGAAAAAGCAGAGTAAATGGTGTGGTGGCAGTAAATGTCATGTTAAATCCAGCCTTTTTGGAGGTGTACTTAGGAGTTAGTCTAGAAGCAGAGGAAGAAGCTAGGGACATTCACAGCTTCTAACTGATCAAAAGGGGAGAGTTTGAAATATTTACAGTTCTCATTTTAATAGTAAAATTATACTTAATTTTTTTGCCTATATTTTGGAGGTGGAGAGATGGTGTTGCTTGGTTTTTTTGTGGGGGGCAGGAGGAAGGGGGGGAAGGAGTTGTTTCCATTTATATGCCTAAGTATGAACTCAGTTTGACCATTAGCTATTAAGGTTGAATGACTTTGGCCATACAATTAACTGTCACACGCTAGATCAGAGGTAGGCAATGTTTTTTGGTTGGAGTGCCAAAAACCCCGACAATGCCTACCTCGGAAGGTGCCCGAGTGCTGGCATGCCAGAAAAACAAAATGAGGGCAGGGGGTACATGGCAGGATGCCCTATGTGTGCCCCTTGCCCCCCAGCCCGGGCTCTGTGGCTGGCAGCAGCTGCCTAGAACTGGGGCGGCTGCGGCCAGGAGGCTCCAAACAGCTGTGCTGGGCTGCGGAGCCCTGGCATCGGCTCTATACTGGCATATGTGCCCACACGTCAGAGTGGGTGGTGGGAGAGGGGCCTGAGACAGCACAGCTGTGGTCTCTCCCCCACTTGCAGCACAGAGCTCTGGAGCCTGGCACAGCTGTTTGGAGTCTCCTGGTTGCAGCCGGTCCCAGTTCTGGGTAGCTGTTGCCAGCCACAGAGCCTGGGCTGCTCCCAGCAGGCAGCTGGGATGCTGCAAGCCCCGCTGGGAGCAGCCCGGGCTCTAGCAGCTACCCAGAGCCGGGGCTGGCTGTGTCGTACCAAGCGAAATGGCCTCGTGTGCTATGCTCGGTACACTTGCCGCGGGTTGCCAACCCCTGCGTTAGATGTTCATTAGCTCAATATGGAAAATTTTTCTTGTTATGTTTCTGTGCATAAGTAGTTCAGCGTACTCAGGAAGTTAGATCACCATAAACCCTGTTGCAGCATAAAGGCAATCAGGATTAAGTCTCTAAGGCCCCTACAGTAGCGTTTCTCAACCAGAGGTCTGTGAGCAGGTTTCAGGGGGTCTGCGATTGAGGGATGAAGAGGTGGGAGAGTGGTACTTGGGTGCTGGCTGCTTCCAGGTGGGGGGCTCAGGCCAGGTGCTCTTCATGCTGGGCTTCTGCTGACTGAGCCTGGTGCTGCGTGAGCTGCAGGGGCAGGTGGTGCAGCAGTCTGGTGAGGTCTTTGAGTGCACTTTCTTGTGCAGTGCTGCCCATCATGGCATGGTGCTCTCCTTCTGCCTGCAGGCCATGTGACCAGCTATTCCTGCAGGTAAGTCTGTGTTGGGGGGCATAGGGTGGGGGGCAGGAGTTCTCCCAGCTTGCTGTGCCCACAGCAGGCATGGGGCTGCAGCTTAGCTGGATGGGCAAGGGCAGGAGCTGCCTCTGGCCCAGCAGGCGGGACCTGGTGCAGGAAGGCTGAGCAGGGCAGTGAGACCTGTTGCCACTATTGCTTCTGGGACTCCTGTACCAGTTGTGCCACTAGCAGCATGATGAGTAATGGGCTGGGGGGTACATTGGCCTCACCTCCTCCCACTGCTGGAGGGGAGGTGGGGTGGGAAGCTGCATGGGCAACCTGATGGGAGGTGGTGGCAGCTGGGCCATGGCCCTTCTCTTCCCTGTAAATGGTGAGGTTGGGGATGAGGGGGTAGTGGGTCAGTCTTGAAGGGCACCAGAAGGCATGTGGGGAGGTGGGGGGGCCTGTGGATTGGGCGTGAGGGGCACTGGCAGGGGCAGGGGACTGCGGGTTGGTAGTGAAGAGTGGGACCTCAAGTCCAAGAAGGTTGAGAACCACTGCTTTAGAGCACCTGCTCTGGGTGGCTGCAGGGCGCAGGCAGCTGCAGGTTGCTCATGTTTTCTTGCCATAACGCAAACATGTCTGTCACAAAAAAGGGGCACAATGTTTTACCATGTCTTGTGGCTACAGTTTTGGGTGTTTGTGGTGTGATAAAGGGTATGATGCCCCTTTGCTTGGGTATTCATGCCCCTTATTACCATAAAAATTTTTTGTGGCACAAAGGGAGGATGCTTTTTTTGCAACTTAAGGGCCGTGTCCGGATGAACACGGCCATGTGATATGTGGCAGTGCAGATGCACCTGCAGCACCACATACCACATATTCAGTTGTTCTCTGCACTCCAAGCGAGCAGCGTAGAGGGTTTTCTTGACCCCTCGAAAATCTGTGGAGAAATAAAATGGAGCAGTGCACTCATGGGCAGTGCGTGCCACTCAAAAGCAGAGTCAGGCTGTGCTGTGGCTGCCAGCTAGGCTGTGTGTGGCAGAATTGCTGCTGTTGTAGCCCCAGCAGGCCCCCAGGTCCCAGGTAAGGCTGCTGGCACCAGCACAGTGCTGGCTGTAGCCTCTCCTACTGTCCCCAGGGTAATTTACCATATGCACCAGAGTGTGCATGTGTGGGAGCCCCCCAGCCAGCCACAGTGCTGGTTTCCCACTGCCTCTGGGCATGCTGCCCATCTATCTCGCCTGCCATGCCTTGCTGTTAAGTAATTACAGTCTTAATTAGGTGGGAAGCTGTCCATTGTGGGCCCTGATGTCTAGGTCCTTTAGTACACGGTCCTACCTTCCCTTATGTGCCCTGTGCCTCACAGATGTCTCTAACAGCTGTGTAAAGCTCTGACCTGAGCCTGGGCCCGACTCATTGCAGTATTAGGCCTCTAGCAACCTGCCTTGTTATGGGCCAAACTCCTACTGCCTTCCTCTGACTGAGGCCTCTTGCATACAGGGCTCTCCATACAAAGCTGCTGATTCACCCCCTTATTGCTCTGCCACCCTCCAATCGGCCTCGGGTGCCAGAAGGCTTACCTGGACCAAATTTGGTCCCCCACATTAACAGGACCTCATAGATTTCATAGACATTAGGGCTGGAAGGGACC
>NW_017729009.1:8115888-8117591 GCF_001723915.1 Gavialis gangeticus
CCCTGGCTGAGCAGCCCCAATTCCTCCCTCCCCCAACCCTAACAGACTTACCACCTGGAGACAGCTGTGTCAGCTGCTTGCTTAGTTTATGGCTGAATCTGTGAACCGGCCGAATCTTTTCCAAATCAATTCATATGCTTTGAGAATTTGGAGGTTCGGTCCCTGAATCGGAGCAAATCTCCAAATTGGGCTGAATCTCCTCTGAATCGAATCAACCAACAAAGCTTTGCGCAGCCCTATTTACTATGCCTACAGTACTTGCTAGATGTCCTGACAATTGAGTGGTGCTCATAACTATTACGACTAAAATATAAGGCCAGATTGTAGTGCCCACAAGTCCAGTTGGAGTGCGAGTACGGCAGTGAGAGATCCTAGCATTCACCTAGAGAAGTGGGTTGGGGTACTTGGAGATAAAGGGGTCTTCTAGCAAAAGTGGATGTTGTATTGAATAATTGATTGAAAACAACTGAGCACTGAAAACACTGCCTGAAGTATAGCTGAACTTCTGAACCGCTGAAAGGGCTCAATTCCAGTAGTATGTTTAATTTTTATTTTAACATCTACAGACTTGTAGTTAGAGGCTTATAAATGACTACATGTATATTGACATGTGTCCGTTTGTAAATGGCTAGTATCTATTTGACTTGTACTTCTGTCTTTTCAGGTAATAAAGATGATGAGTTTAGGATGCCTTATCTCAGCCATCAGCAGCTTCCAGCTGGAATTCTTCCCATGGTCCCTGAAGTTGCACAAGCTGTAGGAGCCAATCAAGGACATCACACCAAAGAGTTCAGTAGGGCAGCCCCCAACCCTGCCAAGGCTACAGTAACGGCCATGATTGCTAGAGAGCTATTATATGGTGGTACTTCTCCTACTGCTGAGACCATATTAAAGAATAACAACTCATCAAGCCACGTACCCCATGGACCACTCACTAGACCCTCTGAACAGCTGGACTTTCTTTCCAATGTTCAGGGCATCCAGGTAAATGTTTGGTTTGGGGCATATCTGGAAAAACAGTGCCAAGCTAGTTTGGAACATTGTTTCATAAAGATTGATTTCCGTCAATAGTTAACTGAGAGACTTGCATATGTTGCTCTCAAGTTCACATCAACATCTATATTCTGGAAAATATTATTCTTTGGAATTGGTTTTATTGTCAAATATTCATTCTTGTGTTAAGTGCTTTATCTTTTTTCAGCACTAATAACAAATCTTTTTCTTTTTAAAATAGAAACCAAGTTCCATATTGTCAAACATTTCCATACTGTGAGAATATTCAGCTAAAAAACATTGCCTATTCCACATTTTAAGTTTTTTGAAAGATGTTTGGTACTTTGATATTTGCTGCAAGCTATAAATAATTCATCTTGCGTGTTCCCTTTAATCAGAATTTGTATTTCAATTACTGTATTAAATTAACACACAAAATGGTTTCCATATTTTTAAAAAGTATAATATGAAGACATTAAAATGGCAAATATCCTTGATAAGAATAAAGACGGCAATAACTTTTATACAGTGCCTTTCTTCCAGAATGATTTCAAAGTGCTTACAATTGTTTGAGAGCTATTGCAGATGGAAAGCTAGGCTTCACAGTAAATGCTCTTACCGGTTTATTTTCTAGGCAGAAGAAATGTACAGGTAGAGAGAACATGGTTCCATCGTATAAGCCAGTATTCTAACAGATAGTGGATGTGATA
>NW_017729009.1:8122591-8128457 GCF_001723915.1 Gavialis gangeticus
TACTGGTTTATTTTCTAGGCAGAAGAAATGTACAGGTAGAGAGAACATGGTTCCATCGTATAAGCCAGTATTCTAACAGATAGTGGATGTGATATATTTACTTCTCAATTTGAGTGAAAGTAACTACAGCACTTCTCTTTATTTTCCTCAGGTTGAATATAAAGACTTTCCCAAAAATAACAAGAATGAGTTTGTATCTCTTATAAACTGTTCCTCTCAGCCACCACTGATCAGTCATGGAATTGGAAAGGATGTAGAATCTTGCCATGATATGGTATGATAACTACTGTTGAAATGCTTTCTTCTTGGTTCTGCTCTGAGAAGCAAGTGCAGCTGATAAACCAAGACAGTGTTTCACAGCTGTATAGCCAATTACACAGCATTTGTTTCATGGCTATATTTTTGTCTGATACGGTACAGTTTTCAGAAGTAGTCCAAGAATAATTTGAGTAATGCAAGAAGAATTTTAAAGGACACATTTACCATTCTTGTCTACGCAAAATGTATTTGCTTTCTTGCCATAGATGCAGGTTTTCTTTAAATATATATTTTTTTAAGTTTGATTGAATGGTCTGGTAACTCTTGAGAACTGTGAACACCACTTTGCTCCAACATTTCTTCATTTTACACCTGCTGGGAAGTAAACCAAGATGCAAGAAATGCAGCTCACCTTTAGATACCATGAGGTGCTTTCAAATCTGTAAACTCCTTCTTTTTAAAAGATTAATGGTGTTGAAATATTTATTTACAACAGATTTAGTTTCCTAAACTGCAGACTTTGAGAAGAAGTGTTTTTGGGCATTTATACACATACCTTTTGTCATCTTGGATGTGCCAGAGCAGACTCAATTAATAGTGTCTGCTCCGCACGCGAGCTGATGCTCCTGGCTCTGCATCGCTTGCATTTATATAAATGGCAAAACATGCGTCAGTGGTGAGAAAATGGCAGTGGTGCGCTTTTGGACTAAAACATCTTTGTGTTTTAGTTCAAAAGTATGTCGCTTCCATTTTCTCAATGCTAATGTACATTTCACCATTTATATAAATGTATGTGCCACAGTGCCGGGCACTTTTAGGTATCTGGAAAGTGTGCAGTACAATGTTGGCAGTTTGTATATGGTCTGTTACAATTCAAAGAAGTTTTCATTCTTGGGTTGTCCAGCAGGAAACTGTTCTAATGTGCAACCTTTTTAGAAGGTTAGGACAGCACAGCAGATTTTTAGCTCTTAAATAGATTTTCTTAAATACATTGTGGTTACTTCTTATATATAAGCTCAGTCTCTTGTAGTGATTTTTATGCTCTTAAATTTTGCAGGAGTTTTCCTTTAATCTGACTTCTGTCACTTCTTCAGTTTTGAAGTTTTCCTAGCTACCTGCAAATCCAGTTCTAAAGAGTTTAAATACACAAACCAGAACAAGTGGCAGATTTGGGGAGTAAAAAAACCCTGCCTTGCAGAGTAACTTTTGGCCTTATACAGACGTTGGTTCTCCTGGTAGAGTTGCTGTGCTCCCAGGAGAAAACGTGTGTGTACAAATGTTCAGGCTTTTTCTCTCGGGGTGCAAATGGCCACTACAGGAGAGAACTGACCTGGGAGCAACCAGGGATGTAAAACTCTCCTGGGAGTGATTTGTGCCATGGCTTCTCTCAGAAGAAAACATAGTCCTCCAGCTCTTTCCCTATACACTGCTGTGATCTGTCACCAGGCAGACTAAGGAAGCCTGCAGAGCATGCTGAGACTTCCCCCCTTTCCGCCCACTGCACAGTATTGACACTGCAAGCCCCCCATTCTTCAGGGCTTTAGCATTTGAATGTTTGTACACACGGCTCTGGGTAAGTTTCTCTATCTGGAGAGAGAACCTAAAAGAAGTCTCCTAGGTTATTTGAATGTGTGTATGCAGCCCTTTGACTATCATGGCACAAACTCATACACTTTACATATACAAAACTATAATTAATCTTAAAACAAAAATATTTAAAAAAACAAAATCCAAACCCATCAGCTCACCCAATGGCTTCTTTTATATAAGCTTTTTTACATAGCAACCAAGTACCCACAGGCTATTAGTTGCACAGTACCCATCTATATAATCAGTTGTTTCCTCCTAATGTGATTTGGCTGCTTGCTGTTCCTGCAAAATGTCTTCTGGTTCTGTTTATTAACCTTTTTTCTGAGCTGTCTGATTACCAATGTATTCATTTCTAATGGCCTCTTTAAGGACACCAGGAGCCAGGGCAAAGTGTTAATTGGGTACCACCTTTTTGTTGTTACTGTTCCCTTTGCTAAGAAAAGTTCAAGCCATGCTACTAACACTTAGTCTTGCAAGTTTTTTAACAGGATTTTTTCACTATACTTCAGTGTTGGAGTAAAGGAATTTAGACAAGGCTTTACTGTTAGCCAATGGGCACTGGAAACAAGTGTCACCAAATGAATTAAAGGCCACCAGTTAACTATATCTCTTTCCTTTAGGCTGCACTGAACATTTTAAAGTTGCTGTCTGAGTTGGACCAACAAAGTACAGAGATGCCAAGAACAGGAAATGGACCAATGTCTGTGTGAGTAAAAGCAATTTTTCTAGAGCTAAAGTCAAATTGGCTATGACCTATAATGGATTAAGGGCAGGTAGAATTTTGTGTGTCAGTGGGGGAGGGGGTTGCCAGGAGAATTAAAATATTGAGTCTTAAATTGTCATCTTGGTAAGAGACGAGAATTGATTTTATGATGCCTTGTAATTTTCATGGTGTCGCACGCAAGTTATTGGGTTCAATACAAGGACAACAGGATAAAATTTTTAATGGCCTCTGTACACAGGATCTTGGATTGCTTGGTCCCATTTGGCCTGAAACTATGATTTGATGGGTCTGTAAATGCATGGTTCTTTTCTAGCTGCTGTAACAAACCTTGAGTTGTTCCTCTCTTTCTGGGAGCTTTCTGATTACACAGCCATAACCCAAATGTCTGCATTAGATGCGGTCTCTCTGCAAAATGCTGTTATGGAATGGTAAATTATTTTCTTTGCTTATTAGAGCAACTTTTCCCTGCCAGAAGGTGAGATAATTAAATAGTGGAACAGGTACATGCATTTTATCTGTTAAAGACAATTATAGAACCTGTTGCTTCATATGACTTGCGTCATTTGTCTGTAAAACTTTTTTCATGGTTAAAAAGTTTATGTTGGTTGAAATGGTGTTGCCATATGATCATCTGAATTAACAGGTAGCTTCTTGCTTCCAGATGTGTGAAACAAGAAATGGAAAGCGACCCTCTCCTCAAACCGGCTAACTCAAACACTTTGGGACAAACACTGGACAGCACTGCCTAAAAAGGCTTTTGACTGGACCCAAACCTGAAAGCACCAGAGAAAATCAAATGCTTCCTATTAATGTAACCTAACTGTTTTAGAGTGCTACAGTCTTTACAACCTACTGTAGTATCTAAATCATAACCGTTGCTTTCTCTTCAAACAGTGATAAATTTTTAGTTTCATTATTGTTTTGATTGAAATGACACTATAAATTTTTCATTTAAAAGTTTCTTAATTGTATCTAGAACAAATAGCACAGTTTAGAAACTTTGTCTTCTGGGACTGACATGTTATCTGTGAACTAACTTGGGACGATCATATCCATGTATGTGGTTATTTTGTTTTTACTGAAATAGCAAAGTTTCACTGGAAACAAATTGTGTGCCCTCCACTTTATTTAAAAAAAAAGAAGTCCAGGATCTTGGCAAGCCAAGCTTAATTCTCCAACGGTTGTATGAATTAAACGTTTTAGGAATTTTAAACCTTGTTTGATCATTTTTGGTTAATTTCTAATTTTCTTGAGGGGGGAGCGGGGGGGACTTGAATGCAAGAGGAGTCTAAGTGATTTCTGATCTATGTTTTAAAGATTGTGTCATATATATCTATATTATACATATAATATAGATATATAGCTATATATATATGTGGCACACAGCTCACTACATTACAGGATATGATCTCAATGTAGTGCATATAAAACTGCAGATTGATTTTCCTTGAGTGCTTTATACTGTTTAATTACATCTCCATGTAGGGCTGAAAAAAATTACCTATGTTTATATATAAACTGTGTTGCTTTTGATGTTGTGTTATTGTGCACGCAACTGTGCACAATAAAGTTTTCTGCATATGGTCCAGGTAAAGCACGATAGCCTTGCAAGTTAAGTACTGCTTCAGTTCATTGTTTACGCTGGAATTTTTTCTCCCCATGGAATGTAAGTAAAACGTAGTGTTTGTCACCAATAAATGGTAATATTAAATTTTTTGGGTTAATTTATTCTTGTATGCCACTACTGGGGTTGCTTTTTTAATAGGATTTGTAATGCTTGTGATATAGTATGGGCAGTAATGTAAAGCTATGAAGTAACTGTACAATGGTTGATCAATAACCTATAAATAACTACATTTTTAGTAAAGTGGAGGTTGTGACACACACTAGCAAGATCAAGGAAAATCAAAAGTAATATGGGGGGACACTCTGTCTTTGGTGCCACAATGTCTTAGCATATAAATACATTAATGGGAGCTTAAAGTGATTTAAAGTTATAACGTGATTTTGAAAGGAAAAAAAGTGGTATGGCAGCTTGGAACAGTTTTTGAAGCTTACTCTTTACTTTTAAGTTTCCTTGCTTGCTCTGTAACTTTAGTCATAACCTTAGCCTTGCACTTAGTAATTTTGGGGGAGTAGTACTTTATAAAACAAAACAGAACAAACAAACAAAAAAACCCCCAACCAACTTGCCCTTTAGCGACAAAGACTGTCACAATAGACTGACACCTAAATATATCAGTTGGATGTGAACTACCTTAAATGTGTATTTAATTGGTAACCTTTAGAAGCACTTCTTAAATACCTACTTGTATGTGTAGTAAATGTTATGAAAAGCACTTACTACACATGCTGGGGTTTTGTCAAAGCTAAATGTCTCGGCCGTATTAAAATGTATCTTGTTCACATTATAGAAAGCAATTGGCCATATCAACTGCTTACCAAATTTTATTAAATCAAAGTTGTTCTTGATCATTCTAAGCATAAAAAGCATTGTAAAGTTTTTTTACATTTGTAGAACTAAAATGCTGTAAATTTAAAAATTAAAAGAAACTTGCTAGGCTGAGACTTTGTATTGCAAATTCTTACAACCAACTTTGAAGTGGGTGGCAAACTAGATTGGAAAACAGGTGCTGCACTGAAAGTGGTGCAGGTGGTCACCCTGAACTTATGCTTTGCAGTTTAACCTTAGGCAGGGCTGTGAGCATGCTCCTGGCTATTTTGGAGCATGTTGGTAGAGAGATGTAGTGGGCTTCCCATCATTCTTCACTTAAGACTATATAAAAATATGAAAAAACTTTTATGCCATCAAATACCTATACTGTTCTGAAGATGCTGCTTACATAGCCTTGTATGTATGTCTTGTATGCTATGTACATGGTAAGGTTCCTCACCCTGATAGCTTGGAATCGGTGTCAGATGAAGCAGGTCTTCAAATCATGTGTGCGCGTCAGTCTAAATGAGGCAAAGAAGGCTTCAAGAGAAATCACTGTGTTCACATGAGGTTGTGGTCACTTGACCAACCTTACAGCCTTATTTATGATCCACTCTTAATATAGCAAGGACCAGAAAGGACAAGTGTACAAGCAGCTCTTGTATAGCACTTCATCAGTGGATCTCAAAGTGCTTAACAGTGGAGGTAAGTATTCACTAATCTGTTTTACAGGCAGAAAAACTGAGCTGTACAAGTGAAGTGACTTGACCATAGGGTAGTAGCAAAGCTGAGAATGGACTGTGGGTCTAAGTCATGGTGAAGTGCTCCATTCACTTCTCTGACTTTCTCTCTGTTAGATG
>NW_017729009.1:8128609-8143941 GCF_001723915.1 Gavialis gangeticus
AAAATATTTCTCTTAGCCTGTTTACTGTTCCAAAAATGTTCCTTTGCATCAGAGATTCTTGGCTTTGATGGCTTTCATATTTTTTTTCATAGTATGAGAGTTTGTCAAACAGGCTTACCAGTCAAGGGGCCTCTTCTAGTCATCTTAAAGTGATATCTCATTTTGCTAGAGGATTTATTTTAATCTTTCTATATCTTTCTTTGAGCATTTTAGGTCCTGACATGATCAGTATGTGTCCTAGATCTTACTACTTTTTTATTAAGAAAGTCAGTCATGCAATTCAATTGTTACAGTGGATTTGCCTTTAAAATCCTGATTTTTGAATGGGATTCATCTGCCTTGAAACTGTTATGTTAACAATAGTCGACAGTTGTTTACTGAGGCTGCTTGTGGATTTTAAACTATATTTAAAAAAGTGGCAGTTTACTTTAAGCTCAGCATGTTCCTGCACCGAGCCCAGCACATACCCAGAAGAGGCAGTGTGTTAGTTGGACCTGGCTCGTCCAACATCTGTATAGATCAGGTGCTTTAGTGGGGCTTTTTTGGCACTTCTATCTAATAGCTGATTGAATCAGCTTAAGCTAAAAGCAGCAAAAAGCCCCATTGAAGTGCCCAATCTGTGCAGATGCTGCAGAGCCAGGTTGAAATAATATGCTGCTGCTTCTGGTAAAACAACGTTTTTTTGGTTTTTGTGTTTTGGGGTTTGCTTGTTTTTAATGTCTGCAAGCAGCCTGAGACTGAGAGTTCAAGCTGGCAGAGGAGAGCCAGCACTTGGAGTTTTTATAACTTTGAATCTTTTTAAAGCCTGGGATCTGTGGTTTGCATTATTTTCTGCCAGGCCTTTTCACAATTTCTTTAGGAAGGTGTAGGGTTCTTTAAGTTGCTTTTCTAGAGTGAAATTTATAAAATAGTTTAGAACTGTTTCATTGTCACAGCTTAGCACTTCCTCTGATACCTTGGTAGAGCTAGACAGAGGCTTGGTGCATCATGTGCAGTATAAGTCCGATGGTAGCTGCCATCCTCTAAAGTGCATAGGCCTCTACCAGAAACCATTGCTAATCTGGTATTTCAAATAGTAAGCTGCGCTCTAAAGACCATGCATGGTGACTAGGAAAGTGGTGCATTTCCCGAGCGAACTGGAGCATTGTCTAATTTTTTTTCCTGGGTGGGTCGGTGTTTTCTGTTTGAGCTGGAGAAAAGCAAGACTTTAAAGGAGGAGGAAATTAAAGCCAGTCAGGAAATTCTCAGCATTTCTTTTTTGAGAAAATATTGCCTTGCTGAAACCAGCAGGAATAGAATTTCCAGTAGCAAGAGTTTCCTATTTCCAGGATGAAACTTCTTCTCAAGGTCAGAGAGAGCCCTGCATGATTAATAGCCCATTAGAATTGAGCTCTTACCTGGAAATGGCAGACGCTAGTTCAAGTCCCTGTGTTGTCCAGTCCAGTTCAGACAAGGGATATGAATCCTGGGTGTCTTATGCTCAATGGGATTGTACTAGCCACTAGACTTTGGTCTCTGGGAAATATAGAGGTCTCGTGATTTTGTGATAGAAATAGGAAGAGCTTTCTTTGGTTTAATGCAAAATAACACATTTCAAACCTCTGAGTATTTTTGCTAAATAGCACACTTACTGCAGCTTGAAATCTTAGAAAGGATCATCTTTTTCCCTCCTGACCTCAGATTTTTTGGCAAAATGTGAATGGTATCTTTTTATGACAGCCCTAACTAGACAGGAGACCGCTGAGAACCAAGTAGAATCCAAGGCTGCCATCTTTGTTTTCAATGATCCAGCACGATTTTAGTGAGAAATATGTTAGCATAAATTCAGACGTGTCATTAAGTTTGACTGCAGGTCCCCTTACTACCACCTTAGCTTTCAAGCTAAAATTCCCAACTAGCTTATGAAGCAGTCATAATGTGTGGGTGGTTTGGGGGTTTTTTGGGTTTTTTTTTTTTTTTTTGCTTGGTTTGGTTTCCTGCTCTTTCATGTAGAGATGAAGGATGAGATTTTCACAAGTGCTAGAAGAGTAGTTAAGGAACCAAACACTGGGTATTAGTGCACACATTTATACCATTTCTGTAATCTTCCCTGCTCTGCGTAGTTATTACATACATGCCTGGTGTCTTCATTGTTCTGAAAACCTGTGCACAACAATCAACTAAAGTGTGGATCAATATAAGCTGTGACCCTAAGTGCTTTTGCATTGAACTGATTTTATTTAGCCTGCTTTTCAGCAGAGTTTAAATTGGTAACATCTTCTGGAAAATACTCCTCTTCATCTCTCTTGATGCACAGTTGCATTTTCTTCCTTTTGTCTGATAAGCAGGTATATGCGGCTGTCAGTACCAGAGAACTTGAACATCCTAGAGAAGGGTGGGGCGCTGTATCAGTAATTACAATTCGGAAGATTTCATTGTTTCTCTATTAATCAATTGGTTCTTTAGGGATTTTCTTTTATCTTCTCTATCCAAAGAAAGAAGTGATCTTGGATGCCACTAATACAATTATTTTATATGACTAGAGCTGCAAAAGCTATACTGGTATTAAACCAAATTTATCTTTTCTCTCTTCAGTCTGCTAAATAGAAGATGTGTTAGATAAGAGGCAGCGTACAAGCTAACCCATGAAAGACTTTTTCCAAATGTTCAACTATGGTATTTCTGATATAGATTCATAGATGCTAGGTTTGGAAGGGACCTCAACAGATCAAGTCCAACCCCCAACTATGAGGACAGGACAAGCCCTATGAGGGGAGACGGATGGACCTGGACCTCTTCATCCTCTGCAAGAGAAGGCTGAGAGGTGATCTTGTGGCCACCTACAAATTCATTAGAGGGACACGGCAAGGGATCAGAGATGCTCTGTTCACCAGGGCACCTCTTGGGGGAACAAGGAACAAAGGTCACAGACTGACAGAGAGAAGATTTAGGCTAGATATCAGGAAAAACTTCTTCACGGTAAGGGTGGCCAAAATTTGGAATGGGTTTCCAAGGGCGGTGGTGTTCTCCCCTACCTTGGGGGTCTGTAAGAGAAGGCTGAATAGGCATCTGGCTGGGGTCATCTGAAACTATGGGGGTCCCTTGGGGGTCTCTTTCCTGCCTAGGCAGGGGGTCGGACTTGATGATCTGGTTGAGGTCCCTTCTGACCCTGGCATCTATGAATCTATATCAGAAATACCATAGTTGAACATTTGGAGAAAGTCTTTCATGGGTTACCTTGCATGCTGCCTATTGTAAAACAGTGTTTTACCTCCATCATATTTACCATTTCAAACGCCAACATAGTATCTATTATAGTTCAAGCTATTTATTTTTCAGAAGGTAGATCTGGGCTTCACCGGTAGGAGAGATGAGTCTCGTGGTAAGAGACAGAACTTTCTGATGTGCTTCACACTAGAAACAAATGCATCCGGTATTTAGGGGCAATTGGACACCTGTACAGACCAGTTCTCTGCATCACATTTTAACTCCAGATTGAAAAGGAGTTTTAATGTATCACCAGAATGAATTAGTGTGGATGCAATTTTCTGAGTGGTAATACTTACTGCTTGGAAGCTGCTGCAAAATAAACCACTCAAGATACATAGCACAGGCTGTTTACTAAGTATTTCATTCATTGCTTTTGCTCTTTTTCACACAGCAGTTTGATTTTAATGGGGAAAGGAGGACCTCCACATCTCACCTAGAAACAATTAGTAAAATCTTCATTTAAAAAAAATAAATTGTAATTTGAGGGAAAGGAGATTTGTGAGGATACTTCTACTAAAAGCTGCAGGTAGGAAGGAAAGCTTGTCAGCCCTCCCTTTTTTTTTTAAAGCTTATTAGGTAGATCCAGTTGTATCCATAAACCTAAGGGCATTTAAACACACATTTATCTGCTCTGATGTGCCGGAGATCTGGTGTCAGAGCAGACTCGATTAATTGAGTCTGTGAAGCATGCGAGCTGATGTGCCCAGCACTGCATCGCATGCATTTGTATAAATGGCAAAATGCGCATCAGCGTCCAGTCTCCTTTTGAAGATCTCCAGGGTAGGGTGCCTGCACCACCCCCTGCTGGGAGTCTATTCCAGAGTCATCTTCAATGTGTTTTAGTTCAAAAGCATGCCACCGTCACTTCCTCCGCGCTGACTCTCATTTTGCCATTTATACAAGTGTATGCACCGTAGTGCCAGGTGCTTTTTAAAAAGTGTATAAATGCCTGCAGTGGCCAGCTTGCTAGGCTGTTTTAGTAAACCAGATCAAAGCTTATTGAAGATGTCCAACTTCATGTCCTCATGGTTTAAATTATTTCAGACAATCCTGTTTCCCTTTCATAGTTTCATAGTAGGTAGGGTCGGAAGAGACCTAAGCAGATCATCAAGTTCGACCCTCTGCCATGGCAGGAAAGAGTACTGGGGTCAAACGACCCCAGCAAGGTGATTATCTAGCCTCCTTTTGAAGACCCCCAGGGTAGGAGTGAGTACCACTTCCCTAGGAAGGTGGTTCCAGCTCCTAGCCACCCCGACTGAAGTAGCGCCTTCTAATGTCTAGCCTGCATCTACTCTCAGTCAACTTATAGCCATTATTCCTTGTTACTCCCAGTAGTGCTCGGGGGAACAGGGACTCTCCCATTGCCTGCTGGTCCCCCTTGGCAAGTTTATAGATGGCCGCCAGATCCCCTCTCAGCCTTATCTTGTGGAGGCTGAACAGGTTCAGGTCCTGTAGCCTCTCCCTGTAGGGCCTGCCCTGCTGCCCCCTTTGACACTTTTTCTAGTAGAGTTCACCAATGCACCGGTCCATATCGTATTGGCAATTTGGCTTTTTATGGCTGATGTAGCTGATTTTAATGTCACCAATACATGCCGTGTGCAGCTGCAGCATGCATGCAGTCAGCCCCGCAGCTTGGAGAGCAGTGTCCAGCTGGTAAGTCTGGGGGGGAAGGTGTGGGGGGAGGGAAGGGGTATATGGGAGGGACAATCAAGGCTCCTGTGATGAGGGAGGGAGTGGGGCTGGGGCGGGGGCAGGCGCTGCCCAGCTGGGGCAGGATGCGGGACAGAGCTGCAAGCGGCTTGTCCAGGGAACAGGGTGGCTCCCACCACTGCACACACCCTTGGAAGAGGCATGGGGGGCATATGCTTCCCAGATATATGTGGGGTGAGGGCAGGCTGCTGCTGTGCACTTGAGGCTGGGGGAGTGCTGGGCTCTTTCTGGCAGGGGGCCTGGGTCAGGGCTACGCTTGGGGCAGGTAGCAGGAGCACTGCGAGGGGGGGCTAAGGAGTGGGCTACAGCCACCCCAGAATTCGCCATAGCTCCCCTGTAGCCCTCCTTCCAGCGCTGCCACCCAGAGCACAGCCCTGGCCCAGCCCAGCCCCACCCCCACTGGGAAGAGCCCAGTACTGCTCCTGGCCCCAGCCCACAGCAGCAGCCTGCCCTTCCCTCGTGCACAGATCTGGGGGAGACATGCCCCGTATGCCTCTCCCAGGGGTGTGCGCAGCGGTGGGAGCCACCTGCCCCCTGGATGAGCCACTCATGGCTCCATCTTGTGTCCAGCCCCAGCCCTACTCCCTCCCTCACCATGGGGACCTTGATCTGCTTCCCCCACGTCTCTTCCCTGCCATTGCCCCATCCCATCAGACTTACCGTCCAGATGTTGCTGTCCAAGGGCTGCATATCGGCAATCAGATCAGTATTGGCTGATATGGCTTGTTAATAATGAGCCATTGGTTTTGGCCCAAAAAATCTTTATTGGTGCACCCTTACTTTCTAGTAATATTTGCGGTGTTCCTCATATGCAAGACCAAAAGCAACTGCATTTTTCCGTCAGCTTCTAAACTTGCGTCGATGTGATGTTTCTGTGAAATAAGGGGTTATAGTTGCTGACACAGCAACATCTACTTATATTTAGAAGGAAAGGCCTGACTTTTATAGATGGAGACCAAGCCAGTCTAGCATGGGAGCCTTCCCTTTCACAGGAAGGCAGTCCTCATCCTTTGTGTCATTGTCCAGTAATTCCACTCTGTTTTTAAGGATGTTGACCACTCTTGGAATGTAAAACTGCTCCAAAATTGGCATTGTTTTCCTGGATGTGTCCAACTACCATTCCACATGGCCTGGCCTGCCTCTTACCCTCCAGAGGATGGACTGCCCCTACTTTTTAAGTTTTTTGTGACTAAAGATTTCTAGCTCAAAATTCATCTCAAGGGATGCTAGTCCACTTCAGTTATCTGCCCTTTCTTAAAGCACATGACAGGGTTTAGCAATATTGTTAAAAAATGCAATAATAGTTCAGTTTTATTTAGGAGCAAGTCCTCCAGGTGAATTAAAGGTGAGACTAATGGCACTATTATCTGAGCTGCTGAATTGTGTGGGATCGCTGTCAGTGTTTGGCATGTCTACTGCTTTCTAGTACTCGGCAGGTAGTTACAGGTGGTCTATCTTATTCCCCCCAGAAAAGACCAGTTTAACCTGGCTGCTGTAAGAAAGACAGATTGGGCACATACGGGAGTGAATCAGATGTAAATAATTGTATCTGATTCCATGTCCAGTGAACATGCCAGTGTTGGCAAAACAGGGGCCCCAGGGTGGGGTTTTTTTTTTGCCATTAATTCCTTTGGTTTCAACTCCTGGGAAAAAGCTTTGTGGAATCCAGATGCTGCAAATTTATTTACACGGAAGGAAGAGGCCCTAGCCGTTGGCAAGTGTATCAAGGGGGCTTCTGCTTTTTTGGGAAAGCTCCATGGTGAATGAATAGTAATTACCTTCTTGGCTAGGGCAATGGCCAATGGCTGTTCTCTGAAACAACAGGTTTCCATGTGCTTTGCATTGTTCTGCCCATGTGCTAATAAAGGAGACTCCTGTGACTTCCTCAGGTTGCTTCCTATAAGCTGCCTCAATCTTGTGGGCCAAATGCTCCTAAGTAATTGGACTGACTCTAGTATGTTGTGTGGGGGGGGGGAGGTTTGGGGTTTTTTAGTGAGCTTGACTGACCTCAAAACACTTTTCCTTTTATTGCTCACTTCAAGTCCTTTTTGATTCACTACGCTGGTTCATAATTCCCTATGTCTCCTTTTTATTCCCCCAAGAATAATGTCTTTTACAAGCTGCGTCTGTGCATAAACCAAAGGTACCAAGGAGCTAACGGAATGATTTAATACCCTTTGAGGTCGATGGGAATCGCTGGACTTTTGATTAGATCCTGCAAGCCAGATTTTTATAGTTTTGAGATGGCAGTAGATGGCTTGCAAAACATAGATTGCTTTGAGCTTCACTTCCCTGAGCCAATTGGGTCACTGGAACTGTAAATACAGAGGTGCATTCAGGGTAATCGCTACCTGTTGCTACAACCTTATTCTCCTTGCTATGAGTATTGAAGTTGCTCATTTAATGTTTTCCAGATGGATAGTAAACATCGCCATTTTACCTTGCAGGGATGCATAAAAACCTTACAATTATAATAAAAGGGAGCCACCTGTCTCTTCCTCATTTTGGTGGCTTTGTTTTCCAGCCTTTCATTAGGTTTGTCCTATTTTTACTGTACCTCCAAAACAATGTTTCACGATGCTCAGGAGCATGTGTAGAGGTTATAGCACTAATAAGCTACCGTGATATGCAGATCTCACAAACCGGTAACTGATCAGGGTGGATAAAAATCAATGTTTTTTAAAAACTAAAAAAAAAAAAAAGTATCTATTTTTATTTAAATCATATTTTTATTTAAAAATAAACATAAAGATGGTTTTAATTTATGTTAAAACTCAAAGATATCATAGGGAATTGGGGCTATAACTTCTAATTATATACTATTTGAGACGATATATTTATGTAATCTTTTTAGAAGCTTTATAAATAGGTCACAATAGGCCACAAACTATATTAGGGCCCTAATCTTATAGGGTTCCCAGAGGCTCCCCTATAGATTAATCAAGACTAAAGAAAGCCACCCAGTGGGACTGTGCTCAGTCTAGAAGATCCCATTAAGCATCTCTGTGATGCTTAGTTTCAGTTCTCAAGCTGTGGATTTGTGTCTCTGGAGATCATAGACAGACACTTTTTGGGTAGATGTGACATCTTTTATTAGACCAACTAAATGGTTGGAAAAAAATTGTTCTTTGCAAGCTTTTGGCACAAACACCCTTCTTCAGGCATAGGGAGAGTTTGTCGGCTCCAGAGTTAACAACCCTGTTAGCAGTATATGGAGATGAGAACAGACCTGATACCCACCCATCAGCCCTGTTCTCTCTCTCTATTCATGTACACACAGCCAAGCTCTTACCTTGCTCTAAAAGTGAAAAGTTTTAAGAAGGTAAATGAATAAAGGATATCAAACAAGGATTTGTAGAAAACAACAATTAAATCAAGGCTTCCTGGCTAGTGATTTAAACTGATTTGATTTAAATCAAATCCACCCTGTAACTGGCTACTTTCAGTAATGCTCAAGAACATTTGAAACAGTTCAAGTAAATAATTGAGTGTGTTACCCCAGTGGACAGTTTCCTTGATGTATTTAATTTGCCTAAATTCCAGCCATTTAACAAAGGTCTTCCCATCATTAGGAAAATACAGTGGAGTATGGCTGGGATTTGCAGAGTGGCACACAGGAGTTACTTGTCCAAATACCAGCAATATTTCAATGGGATTTGGGTGTCTTAATTGTAACATTTTTACAACTTCCACTGGAAGAGTCCAAAGTACTCTGCAGCGTGCTAAGCACTGGTATCCCTACTCTGAGGATGGGGCAACTGAGGTGCTGAGCTCTTGGAGTGTACTACCACATAGCAAAAAACCAACAAGGAACCCTGTGCTTATGTAGCACTATACCCCTCCCCAAATATTTGTCAAGGACTCAAAACATCTCTGGGGGGAGTCTGGAGTCAAAGGGAAACATACCCTTTGATTTCTGCGTAGGAAAAAGCTCTGCTTCCATGGGGATCTGTAGCTACTGAACTCTACACCAGCTGCTGCAAGGCCTGAGATTCCTGCTATAACTGCAATGTAGCCACAGTCCACTTCTACCGTTTTTAGAATGAAAGACTGATGGTCTGCAAGGACCAGAGACTATGGTCCATTGCAAAACGGACAAGAGGTTATTTATTGGCACTGAAAGCCTCTATTACACTTGCAACTCTGGATACACCTTTGCAAGGTCCCTTCTGCTGTAGCTTTGCTAGAACATGTATTTCTAATCTACTGCAAGCTAAAAGCCTTCTGGGGTCCACATTACTTCAGAACAATTCCTCCCCCCTTTTACTGGCTGTTTCTCCAGGATGTGAACATACGAATCTTCTTAAGGATTTGGGAAATTTCCCCCAAACTTGAGGGTGATTAGTTCCCAGGTTTTGGACGTAGCTTGTTTTACAGAAGTGGGAGCTGCTTTGGAGATCTCGGCTGTAACAAAGGTTGGAGTTGTTCAGATCCTGGGTTCTGTTTCAACCCCAGGTTTAACTAAACGTTTGTATGCTAAAACCCTCAAAAGATCCCATGAGAAACGGCAACATCTGGTTTGGCAACGTGCAAACTTTTCCTGTTTAATTACATTTTTTCCATCCTTGGGCACTAGAACAAAAGAACGCCTGTATCCAAGGCTCACTTTTAGCGAGCTGAAACTTTGTCTCTGCATGTTACAAAGCAATGAGACTATTCAGTAGCAGTGTTATCAGAGACACCTTCCACACCAACAGCCTATTAAGTGTCACGTTGGCAAGAGCAAGGGTAGGCAATACAGTGACTGCAATGCCACCACTGGCTTTCCCTATCATTGATGGCAGAAGAGCACATGATTCCTGATGTACACAAGGCAAAAACTCTCATACAGACATGGCCAACATTGTGAAAAAAGCATCTGTGCCAAGAAAGCAAGAACTCAGGGCAGTTGTCTCTGGGAGAGCTGTCCTGTTGGCTAATGCCCTAAAATGGCTGGAATCCAGCAAAGCTTTCATAGACTGGCAGGAGGCCAGCGAAGCTCTCCCAGAGAAACTCCGTCTGCATCCAAAAGTAAAAAGCAAAGAAGCTGAGGTATGTTTGAACTGTTCGTTGTTTTGTTTTTTCAGAAAAAAATATTCTCCTTCCATCTGCAAAGCCCAATCTGAGTTGCGGGACCATATTTAAATACTGGGCTAGCAAAGAGACTCCTCACGTGATTCGGGCATGAAAAAGGAGGAGGAATGTTAACGAGAGATCAAACCCATTCACTCGATACCAAAACCAGTTGTTATCGAAGCCTCTCCCAGTATCCATTTCCTGCCAAATTAAGAAACGGTCATGCCCATTTAAAGTCCCTTTTTGTGGCTGTATTTGTGCTCTGGGTTTGTGGTGTGACAGGATTAGTTTACCCTGAAATCCTCTTAAAATGTCTTTCTGTTTGGTTGTCTTTTCATCTTTCAGTGCTCTAGCGCTGGGATTAAAGGGATCCAGACTTTATTCCACAAGTCTGGGGTGATAAACCACTTTCTAGAATGAGTTGCCCAGAGTCACAATTCACACTGGAAAAAACATTTTGACTTGAACTTTAATTAGGCAGTTTAATGATAGTGCATTTTGCATGTCTGTTCCCACTTCCACTATGGTCTTGTATGTGATCCTGGGTGAAACCACACAGTAAGTTATTTTGGAGGGAGCACAGGATATCTCATGCAGTGGATCTCATGGAATTACCTCTGGATATATTTTGATGCACTGTTTCACACATTTGCAGTATTTCTCTTGTTTCCATTGGCTTTTAATCAACCTCACTCAAGCCTCCTCTTTAAGTTGCAGGGACATGTGTATCTTCAGGTTCGTTTTGAGGTGGCTGCTTTGTCATTGGAATCATTTGCAAAAGCAGATTCATTATGAAACTGGTTGGTTTGTTTCCAGACCCTGTGAATCCCACTCGAGAGCTGAATGCCCAGGCGGCTATTGATCTCTCCACGTAAGCAGTGTACACTTCACAGAGGGAAACTGAGGCCCAGCTTGGTTATATGTCTAAGAATGGTATGGCATTAATCTGCAGTCGACTTGGCTGCAGACCTTAGGAGCGCGTGCTTCCTCTGTTCAGCTTCCTTGCTTTTGTAGCATGTGGGGTTCCTCAGTTTTCCCCATGCTGTCCTTGGTTGCATTATCTCTCCCCTTTGACTCCATCTTTTTAGTTGATCTTACACCAACAAGAAGAGGCTTCTTTTTTGCTTGTGAAATCCTTGGAAGCAGCTCACCCATGTTGAACAGCTCTGCATTACCCCCGTCACTGGAAGGGGCACGCTCTGCCTGGCTGACCTTTCTGAATGTGAACAGCTGCACTTGCTCTGCACAAGCAGCGCAGGAGATAATGAAGGTATTTCTCAGTTTGCACAGGTGCCATGTGGCACCCTCAATCAAAGGAGCTCTGCAACATATGGATGCCTATTGGCTTCCCAGTCCTAAGGTGAACTGATAGGGGTAAAATCACCCTGTACAGCACTGCCTGAGTACATGGCTAATAAACTAGATGATTCTCATTTGATATAGGTGCTTCACTCTCTAGAAGTGTCAGTTACTTACTGGAGAAATATTTAAAGGGATCTCACCATGACTTCCAAGCCCCTGAAACTGTCTAATGTAATCTATGACAGAAATGCCTTCCCTTGTTGAGTGGACTAGATTTTTTTTAAAAGGAAGTGTGGGGGAGTTAGGGGGGAGGATTTGGAAGACTGGAAACTGTTTTGTGTTGGTATTTTTTTCTCCATCCTGAGCTCTGTTTGGATGAGTTTTGAGAGTTTGTAATTAATGGCGCAGGAGCTGTTTTTGTTCTGCGCTGTTGCACGGTTCAGCACAATGGGCTCCTAGATGTCACTGCACTACATACAGCATCCACAATAATTGCCCAGGTGAGAGAACCCGAGTTATAGGAGCCAGCTAGCCCCTGAACCAGGTGTACCCCAAGCGAAGGACCTCAAGTTGCTGCATAGAGTGGACACTAAAATCTCAGATCATAAACCATTGTAGAGTCCAAGCGTGGAAGGACTGTGAATATCGGCTCGGTTTGAATCAAGAGGCTCTAGTTTTCTAATAATTCAGAATTAGACCACAAAGCCTTTGCGCATTGGATGACATTGATTAGCCAATTAATTTAGTAGCTGTTCTCTGACAGTGGCAGGCGTGGGATGCCTCTGGAAGGTAAATCCCAAATAGTGAGGGACCAACTTGCATGCTACTTCTTAATGGGATTTTTCTCTGTTCCAGTTGGTAGCACTTTCAAATCTTGCAGTACAGGGACTAATAACTATTTCTTTTCATTTTACATAAGAGACAGCTGCTGCTGGTGCTATTTTTATGGCAATATTAATCTCTAGCTAATGAAATGACTAATACATCTGACTGTGAGATAGGAGCAAACACATCTGAAGCAACATGTCTTTCTGTGATCTAAGCTGCACAGACCAAAGGGCTGTTTGTTCAACATTGGAAAGATGGGAAATGACTGCTATGGTTAAATCTATGATTCAAAATTCAAGAAGAACTGGACAACAGTGAAAACCAGATCAAGGATGGTTTAGCAAGGTCATGCAAGGACAAAAGCATAAAGGCTAAGCAGGGAAGGAATGAATAAGAGAATTTAGAAAAATTAAATGTTTTCAAAGATAAACTTAATGGAGGACCTGGAGATGTACTGACCCATCAGCCTAATTTCAGTTCCTAAAAAGACTTACTCGATTCCTGGAAGGTTGTAGCAAGAAGAGGGTCAGTAGGAATTTGTCCTTGGCCCATGACTATTCAATATTCTTATGAATGACTGGAATAATAGACTGGAGAGTAGGCTTCTTAGATTTACAAACCATACCGAGCTGGAAGCGGGGCTGCAAGCACTTTGGAGACCAGGATTAGAATTTTAAAAAGACCTTGAATATTGGAGAACCGCCTGAAAAAAGGAAGAGCTCCAACAAGAGCGAGTGCAAAGTACTACAGTTAAGCTGGAGAAGTCTAATGCACGAATACAGACTAGAGAACAAGTGGCTGAGCAGTAATTTTGATGAGAAGGACCTGGGGGTTACAGGAGTTCACAAACTGAACATGTGTCAACATTGTCACAGTGTTGCAAAACAGCCTGCACTGTACTGGGATGCATAAACAGGCGTATCAGATATATGACAAGTGAAGTAATCATTGCACTCTTCTCTGCTGCTCAGTTTTCAGTGTCGTGCTTCAAGAAAGAAGTGAACCAGCTGGAAGGAATCCAAAAGAGAGGAAGAAGAAAAATGATCAGAAGGCTAGAAAATATGATCTGCTAGGAGAGGTTGGAAGAACTGAGTTTGCTTGGCTTACAGGAGCCGTGATAACAGTCTTCACATACATCAGAGGTTATAGCTGTTTGTCATCTCCCCTAGGGATAGGGCAAGAAGTAATGGGTTTCAATTGCAGCATGAGAAATTTTGATTAGATGTTGGAGGAAAACATCTTTCTAAGTGTAAACCGAGTGTGGGAATAGATAAGTTACTGGGAGGGGGTAAAGGCTGGAATCTCTGTGCCCTAAATCATCAGCTACCTCCCATCTTACACAGAAGGAAAGGAGGGCCTGGAGAAGCTCATTTAAAAATAGGCCTAGTTATGAAAATTACACAAAAATTAGAGATACAGCTGAAGACATGCTTTATGCTAACGCTTTTGAATGTCTGACCCTAACTAACTTCCTGGGATTGTAATCACAGAAGCAGGTGTCAGAAGTTACCTTGCCCAGTACTCTCTGTCCTTAGTTTAATTACTAAACCACCCCAAGCTGCAAAAAGCATTTCAGTTCCCTTCCACTGCCCCCAATCAGCTCAGTTACTTGTAGTGATGGGGAGAGTTCACCACAAGTCACGTGGTATCACCAGATGCACAGAGCCCTCGCCCTGCTGCCAGCCCTTGAAGAGGTGGGCTCTGCTGCAGCAAGCAAGTGTCCTGTTTTGGATCAAGGAACTGAATCCCACAATAGAGGGACCTGCCAGCTTATTCCTCCCGTCTCACCTGGAATCTGCTTGCTTTGGGGTAAGAAAATAGGTCTTTAGGGGGGAGGGGGTGTGCTGCAGTGTGAGTAGCAAAAGACCATGCCCGTCACCATCAGCATCAATAGCCAAGTAAAGTAGTGACTTCCTGAAAGTCGCACAGTAGCTTAGGACTGAAAGCCCCACTCACGGAGCCAAGCGGCCTCTCAGGCATCTTAGCTTGGATCTGCTGTGGCCTGCAACACTTAGAAGTGAGCATGCCCATTAGTCTTCCTGGTCCTTTCCAGAAGTTTGGCTAATCATTGCAAGACAAACCTCCCGGTGGCCATCCCACCATTATTGATACTGCACGGGGGTGCGTGACTTGGACACTTTCTATGGTGGCATCCCGTGCCCTTTCCCTGGCTTATGTAGCTTATGTATGTGTAGGCCTCGGCCCCCAGCTCTTTCACTTCCGTTGCAGTCCTCTCGTGGCCATCAACACCTGCGTCCCGTCCCGCAAGAGGCACAGCCCCTCCCGGAGCGAACTCTAAAGCGAAAAGCCGGCGGAGCCCTTTCTCCCCGGCTGTCCCTTGCTTCGAGCAGAGAGGTGAGCAGCCGTGTCGGTCTGAAGTCAGGAGGAGCCAGGGAAGGGCAGAGTTGTACTTTTACAGGCTAAGGGCTCTGCCCTGTGTCCACATTAAAGCTGGAAAGAAACCAGGCAACACTCCCTGGGGGAAAGCAGAGGAGCTGCGGTGAGGAAGTAACATACCCCAGGGGAGGGCAGCAGGGCCGTGGAGGGAGACTGTGGACATGAACGCCGTGTGCCCTGGCAGCTGGGGGGCATGGCGAGCTCCCACCGGCAGTGGTAGGGACGTGGCAGCGGCAAGTGGGGAGCTCCCACAGGTGTCCACGGCACTGTTGGCAGCAGGGTGGTGGGGGGCGAGCACTGACTGGTGGTCAGTGACCACCCGCAAGTGCCGCCGGCCACAACGGTGGTGGCCAGCAGCGATCGTGGACTGCCTGCAGACGCCATCGGTGGTGTCAGCGGTGACCGCCTGCAGGCGCTGCTGGCGGTGTTGACAGTGCCTTTTCGCAGGGAGTGCACCGCCAGTCTCAGGGGGTGCACATGCATCCGCGTGCACGCCCTGGTGTTGCCAGTGGCTACAGCCCAGGCCTGGGGCCAGTCGTTCCACTTTTCCAAGCACTAGTTGTGCTGCTGGCCGGCTCTTCTTTTAATAGCTGGATGGCCTTTTTTGGCATGAGAATTACTATGCCCGTGCGGCTGGGCTACGTTTATTGCACAGGTGACCAGTAAATGGCGCATGCGCCAGGGGCCAAACTGAACCCTGGTCCCCCTCAGCCCGGGCCGCTTCGCAGCTGACTTTTCCTTGCTGGTCTCAGCCTCCCTGGGTGCCAGGCAGGATCAGGCAGCCCCGGGCC
>NW_017729009.1:8148941-8150714 GCF_001723915.1 Gavialis gangeticus
TGGCATGAGAATTGCTATGCCCGTGCGGCTGGGCTACGTTTATTGCACAGGTGACCAGTAAATGGCGCATGCGCCAGGGGCCAAACTGAACCCTGGTCCCCCTCAGCCCGGGCCGCTTCGCAGCTGACTTTTCCTTGCTGGTCTCAGCCTCCCTGGGTGCCAGGCAGGATCAGGCAGCCCCGGGCCCATTGCTTCCCTTGCCTGGGCAAGGGGGGCAGAGGAGCGCGTCTCTACAGCGCGGCTGCGGCAGAGCTTGTCCAGGCACGGCGGGCGAGGTCCCCGCTGAGAAGCAGGAGGCACCACGTGGCACGGCCCGCGCAGGACTACATGTCCCAGGAGCCCGCGGGCGGAGCATGCGCGCTGAGGCTCGGGGGCTATAAAAGCCCGTGCGCACAGCCACGCGGCCTCTTCCCGCCCGGGCTCTTGGCAGGTGCGCGGCTGGGCCGCAAGCCGCCGCCATACGCCCTGGCGCCCGGCGCCTCCGCCGGCGGGAGCAGCATGGCCCGAGCAGCCGGAGCCTGGAGAGGCGGTGAGTTTCCCCCCCCAGCCCAGGACTGTGCCCCCCTGGAAACCCTCCCCGCCGCGGGGCCGCCACGTCGAACCGCTCCTCCCTGCTGGGGCGTGTGGTGAGGACCCCTTTCTTTCCCCATCTGAGCGACACTGTTGAGTCCTCGCTCCTTTTCAAGCCAAGTCTCGCCTGATGCAGCGGCCGGGAAGGGCGCGTCGCGGGGCGCGCGGGGCCGGAGCTTTCCTTGGCTCTGATCTCGCCGCCTCAGCTCTCGCTCCCTGGGGCCGCAGGACGCCGCGTGCCGGAGACGGCCGCGACGTGGCCGCGTTAGTGGCCGGGACCCGTTCAGCCGGTTTTGGAGCTGCTGCGCGGGCGAGTGGTGACTTTCCGAACGGCCTCTTGTTTCCCGTCCTTGGTAGGTGAAAATCTGACCAGGACAATGGGTTTAACTCTGTTTCTTGACCTCGTAGCTGCTTGGATTTGCCTCCTTGCGCTATCTTTGCTGTTACCCGCCATGGTAAATGCAAGGCTGTCCTGAGATCTGAACATCCTCAGTTTCCCCAAACCCATGCTGTATTTAGCCGTGGTGCTGTGGCTCTGCAGGTGACCAGCGAACTGCCCCTCAAACATCAGGTTGAGGTAGAATAAGTATTGCACCCTGGTTGGTCTGTGTTGACTCACCTGCATGTCTGTGCTGGTGCCGTGGCAGCAATAGCCTTCTGGTGCTTTGGAGAAAACCCAAGCAAGTGACGGGTACTATATTTCCCAGGCTTTACATCTCTTACGTGCATATAAAGTCCTTCTGTGGGCCCAGTCAAATGTTGGCTTAGAACTGAGTGTACTTTTTGTTGACGCAACTCAATTTATAATTGTTAAATATTCTGATGCTCATAGCAGTTTTGAGGTTGGGAGGCTAGTGGTCTAACTAATGTCATTCAAATGCATTCGGCTGCTGCTTGGATTACTCATGAATTTCCCTGTACGATCTTTTCTGCAGGGAATGCCAGGCCACATGTGCACATAGACATGAGGATCCTCTGAAGGTAAATGCATGAGAAGTTTTAATTCTAGGCTTCTTGCAACAAAAGGGTCTGTCGTTCTGTGGTACATGATGACGTAAACTTTTTTCCCCATCATATCGGCTATGCTGATTTCTTGAATTCAAGCCAAACTGTCTGATTCCACAGATGCAAAAAAAAAAAAAAAATCCAACTTTGTAAATGTTTACCTATTTTCAATACTGCATTGGTCCAGATGCAAGTGCT